>NW_028327173.1:106046630-106349661 GCF_987537825.1 Furipterus horrens
GCCACTTGAGGGGTTCCTGGACCAGCAGGTCCCATGGAGCGGATGAAAACTGTCTGCCTTTTTCTGGGTGTGAAGGGTGAGCAAATCTCATAGAGCAGAAATGCTGCAGCCCCCTTTCCTGAGTTTAGATTTATTTCGTAGCAAGCATGCAAGGAATTCTGTCAAACAGGATGCGGATCTTATTTACAAAGCTTTGAACTTCCTGTGTTAAAGTCAGCCTGGTGGCAGATGGTTGGAAACCTTTTATCACTTCCCTGTTATCTTTATCAGAAAATTGTGTGACTTCCCCGAGATTGTTTTCAATCTGTCTCATGGCCTCTGTCTTCAGGGCATTGTGCACGGAGTCACAATTTTCTGAACAAAGGCCACCCCTCCCCCACAATGGTTGTTTTATTTTTAGTTGTCATTTTGATGTGTGTGAGGGAGGAAGCAAGTTGTGTTTACCTATGCCACAATCTTGACAGGAAGTAGACCTGTCTTTTTCTTCACCAGATTAGGGATGTTTTCTGTCATTGTTTCTTCAAATAGATTCTCAATTTCTTGCTCACTAATACGTTCTTCTGGTATTCCCATGATGCAGATATTATTACACTTCATGTTGTCCAAAATGTTTCTTAAGCTCTCCTCATTTTTAAAAAATATATTTTCTCTTTGCTGCTCTTGTTGGGTGATTTTTTTTCTACCTTGTTTTCCAAATCACTGATTGTCCTCTGCTTCATCTTATCTACTGTTTTTTCCCTTCCAGTATAGTAGTATTAATTTCAGATATAGCATTCTTTATTTCTGACTGGTCCTTTTTATGGTTTCTGTGACTTTATTCATGCCATTGAGTACCCTTATAATCATTTCTCTAAACTCTGATAAATTTTTTTTATTTTTTCAGTATATTTTCTTGATTTTGCTATTCCAGCTGTCCCAATTCTTTTCATTTTGCCCCCCTTTGCCCAGTACCACACTTCCCATCACCAATCCTCCCACTTAGTTTGTGCATGGGTCATGCATATAAGTTCTTTGGCTTCTCCATTTCCTTTACTGTTCTAAACATCCCCCTGCCTATTTTTTTTTCAGTATATTTTATTGATTATGCTGTTACAGTCATCCCAATTTTTTCCCTTTGCTCCCTTCCACCCAGTACCCCTGCATTCTCTCTCGCAATCCCTGTATTAGTTCATGTCCATGGGTTGTGCATGTAGGTTCTTTGGCTTCTCCATTTCCTATACTATTCTTAACATCCCCCGGTCTATTTTGTTCCTACCAGTTATGCTTCTTAATCCCTGCACCATTTCCCCCATTCTCTACCTTCCCACTCCCAGCTGATAACCCTCCAATGATCCCCATACTTATGATTCTGATCCTGTTCCTATTGTTTGCTTAATTTGTTTTTATTTTTTAGATTCAGTTGTTGATAGTTGTGAGTTTGTTGTCATTTTACTGTTCATAGTTTTGATCTTCTTTTTCTTAAATAAGTCACTTTAACATTTCATATAATAATGGCTTGGTGATGATGAACTCCCCTAGCTTTATCTCGTTTGGGAAGCACTTTGTCTGTTCTTCCATTCTAAATGATAGCTTTGCTGGATAAAGTAATCTTGGTTGTAGGTTATTGCTTTTCATCACTTTGATTATTTCTTTCCAGTCTCCACTGCATGCAGTTTCTTTTGTCAAATCAGCTGATAGTCTTATGGGAACTACTTACAGGTAACTCTCTGCTTTTCTTTTGCTGCTTTTAAGATTCTCTCTTTATCTTTAACCTTTGGCATTTTAATTATGATGTGTCTTGGTGTGGTCCTCTTTGGGTCTAGCTTGTTTGGGACTCTCTGTGCTTCCTGGACTTGTATGTCTATTTCCTTCACCAAATTTGGGAAGCTTTCCTTCATTATTTTTTTGACATAGTTTTTAATTTCTTGCTCTTCCTCTTCTCCTTCTGGCACCCCTATGATTTGGATGTTGGCATTTTTGGAGATGTTGCAGATTCTTCATTTTCTCTCCTTGGATTTTAGAATCCTTGTTTCTTCATTCTGTGCTGGGTGACTATTTATTTCTTCTTTATGTTCCAATTCATTGATTTGCACCCTGGCTTCCTTCCCTTCACTATTGGTTCCCTGGTTTTTTTTCTTTATTTCCCTTAATATAGCCTTCATCTGTGTACTCAATGTTTTCTCTGAGCATCCTTATCACCAGTGTTTTTAACTCTGCATGATAGGTTGGCTACCTCCATTTTGCTTAGTTCTTTTTTCTGGAGTTTTGATCTGTTCTTTCATTTCAACTGTATTTCTTTGTTGCCTCAATTTGGTAGCCTCCCTGTGTTGTTTCCATGTATTCGGTAGAGGTGCTACACTAGTACATTGTAAGAGTTGGAGCCTTAGGTATTCATCAGTGCAGGGTGACCTGTTTCACCACTTTGTGGCACCATCTGAATGAATATTTCTTCTTTAAATTCTTGGTTGTTGAACTTCCATACAGTTCGATTTACTGGCAGTTCTGGTCGCCTTTTCTTTTCTTTCTGTCTTTCTTTCTGTCTTTCTTTCTTTCTTTCTTCTTCTTCTTCTTTTTTTTTTTTTTTTAGGTTAGTTGTAGTCCCTCATTGTTGTGCAAGGAGGCAAAGTGTGTCTACCTATGGCTCCATCTTGGCTGGAAGTCCTCTATTGGATAAACTGCTTGCCTCCATTTCATCTAGTTCTTCTTCCGAATATTTCTCTTATTCTTTCATTTGGGGTCTGTTTTTTGTGTCTTCATTTTGACTGCTTCTTTGTATTTGTTTCTCTGTATTTGCTGCAAAGACTATTTGGTCAGACACTACTTGTGACTGGCCTTGGGCAACCTGTTTGGAGTTATCATTTGATCCACTGCTTGTGGCTTTATCTGCTGGGCCTAGGAGGGTGCAGAAAGTACCAGGCTGTGCACCAAGGCCGGTTTTTACCAGCACTGGCCCCGCGTGAGGGTCAGCTAAAGTCTCAGGGCTCCCAGAGATCTGCTTTGGTTGTTAAATTTAATTGATGATATAGCCTCATGCTGTACTCAGCAGCCTGGCTTAAGATCCAAAGGGTGGGGCAGAGTTGAGGTGGAGCTGCCTCCAACGCCCCGGCTTGGTTGGAAACTACTCTGTCCAGCAGAGGGTTCACAACCATGGTGGAACAAACTTATCCAGGACACTGTATTTTGTCTGGGGGGGTAAGGGAGGCAGCTGTTCCCTCTAGTGGAGAAAGTGCAACACCTCTGTCTCATGTTTTTTATTGAGAAAGGTATGCATGGGAGATACAAGGTCAAAATTCATAAATCATCAATAGCTTTTAGGCACCTGGATTCCAGTTGACAATTACAGATTACAAGTATCAATATAGAGGGCACAGTGACCAGTCTGTGTCAGGGTCTATTAAACATCTTGATGCCACACTGGCGTTAGATGCAAGGTTTCATATATTCCTTGCTAGAGATTGTTTATAGTTAACTGAGAGATAAGAAAAGCAGAGCAAGCTCCAAAGCATAATAAGCATTCTTTAAATCCAATTCCCATGGAAATCCTCTGAATGGCCTTCAGTCATGTCTCCCGTACAGCCTTCCAGTGTTCTGTTGAAACTTAAAGACGTCCCAGGGTGGGGAAAGTCTGGCTCACGGCCTGGGTTACAATTCCTGAAACCACAAGGAGCGGTTCCCCACACAGAGT
This sequence comes from Furipterus horrens, assembly GCF_987537825.1. Classification (NCBI taxonomy): domain Eukaryota; kingdom Metazoa; phylum Chordata; class Mammalia; order Chiroptera; family Furipteridae; genus Furipterus; species Furipterus horrens. The sequence goes on from NW_028327173.1 coordinate 106,050,295, forward strand.
AATTCTTGTGGGTGGAGTTACTGTTTTCCCTCAGTCCGATGCCACCTGGAGGGTAGTGCTCTGTCTGAGAATGATGGCTTCTGTGGTATGGGGAATGACTCAGCACAGGGATCCTGGCAGCTGTTCCTTCAGTTTTCTTCCCAGAGTCACCAGTCCCAGACCCGCCTCACTCATCTCCAGTCCACTCTGTTCTCCCTCTTCCAGAGACAGGGTAAGTGGCTACAAACCAGATTTTATGTGTTGACCATTTAAGAGGCTCTTTGCACTTTTAGCCATCTCTCCCAGGTGGATAGAAACCTTGCTGCTTTTCATAGCCAGATATTATTTAGGTTCCTTTCCTGGTTCTGGTGCTCTTGGCTGCGGAGCCCAACTTGGGATTTAAACCTCACACTTCTCAGGGGGAATCCCCCAGCCATGAAACTATCCCTCTGGAACTTCAGCTGCCACCCATGTGAGCCCAGCCAGCCGTCTCCTGCCTCTTCCACACTCCTTACTAGTCATGTTGTGGTGAAATGGTTTCTTCTGTATATCCTTGGTTATAAGGCTTTTCTGCAGCTAGTGTTCAGTTGGTTATTCAGGATGATTTTTTCTTTAATTTAGTTGTAATTCCAGTTTGGTCCTGGGAGGAGGTTAGTGTAGCTTCCACTTACTCCTCTGCCATCTTGGGTCTCCCTTTTCATTACTTATAAAGAAAGAGGAAAGAAAGAGAAAGAGAGAGAAACATTAATGTGAAAGAAAAACATTGATCAGTTACCTTCTCATACTCGCCCCAACCAGGGATTGAATGTACAACCTGGGTATGTGCCCTGACGAAGAATTGAACCAGCAAGCTTTCGGTTTACAGGCCAGCACTTAATCCACTGAGCCCCACCAGCCAGGGCAATACTGAGGAACTTAGAGCTTTGCTAAGCTAAATGTGCATGGGTTATAAGTAAAAGAACAGAAATAGAACTGAGACTCTGATATCCATCTGAAGGGAAGGGCAAAGGAGAAATTTGATTAAGCCAATGGAAGGCAGGAGTGAAGAAAAAGCAGCAAAGAAAAGTATATATGATTAAAAGAATAAAGCACAAAACTTCATGATTCCTATAGAATAAGGGCAGATGGTAAAATCTCTTCATAATCCTCCAAAGCCACACAATCAACAATGAAAGCAAATTAAATCACCCAGCCCTCACCTATAGCATCCTAAGAGATAGAGAATACCTCAAACTTCAATTTATATGTAAATAGAGAGATAAATATCTGACAGCTGACACCTGCAGAGCCTGCTCCAGAGCTAACATCTGAACTGAGGGGTGGAGGTGAGTATGTTCTGTGGAAGAGAGGAGTGCAGCCTGGTCCTAAAGGGGATCAAATACCAACATCAGCTAGAGTTACCCCCAGGAGGGGAGGACCCTATCCTGATAGGGGAAACACTGAGGAAAGGTCTGATACCTGATGGACCTGAGCAGGGACTACATTCATAAAAACTGATGATACGTTAGGTCACAAATAAAATCTCAATAACTTAAAAAAATAGCAATAGTACAAGCAACATTCTCTGATTATAATGCAATAAAATTATAAATTAGTAACAAAATTAAAAGCAAAAAGACCCTTCTACCTAGAAATTTTTAAACTCTCTATTAAGCAACTCTTAGTGAATAAGGTAATACAAACCAAAATTGCAGCTTTTCATAAAAAAGCAATAGTGGACACTCAGCTTATACAAATCTATGAGATACTGCAAAAGCAGTTAGAAGAATATGTATTACATTAAATACTTGTATCAGTAAAATTATCAATTAAAAAGCAAAGTAAACCAAAAGAAAGCAGAATGAAGGAACTAATATAGATATAAGCAGAAATCAATAAGTGAGAAAACAGAAAAAAAATCTTAAAACTGTAAATAAATCTAACTGCTGGTTCTTAGAAAAAATATCCATCAATTGAAAACCATAGCTAATCTAATCAAGAGCAAAAAGGAAAATGAATATGTAAGATAAGAAATGATGAGAAAATAACCATTGAAACAGAAGAAAAATTTAAAAATATTTGGATACTACTTTTCACAAATCTAAAAACATTTTTGAAAAGCTAAATTAAATAGATATTTTCCCAGGGAAGTGTTATTTACCTAATTTGACACTAGTGAGATAGGGTATGTAGTTAAACAGCTGCAACTGAAAAAAGCTCTAAGGAGAAATTAGAACAACTGTAACTGAACAACAATTAAAAAAAAAAGCTACAGGAACTATCAACAAGAAATCAGACCACCCCCCACTGTATTTATGGCTTAAAACCAGCAGAGACCAGCTCAATCCAACATGGAGACTAATTTAGCCTCATTATACACTGATTGCAATACATTTGGGCGCTAAACAACACATCCCAGGCTTGCATGATTGAAAAGTGAAAGCCCATATAAGCACACAAAATGGCTGACAGAGCTTCTCTGAGAAGTCATCATCCCTTTCCCAAAAAGATCCTGAATATTCCTCTCCATTATTGAGTAGCCTACCCCCAGATTAAGTGAACCTCAATCAAAGAACCAGATACTGCTAAAGGAGGCTGCTCTGTCTGTAGAGTAGCCCTCTCCCTGTCTCACTGCTTCACTAATAAACTCACTTTCACTTTAAACTTAATGCTGGCTCAAATTTTAATTGTTTCTAGCTTGTTGAAGTCAAGAACCCACAGTAGACCCTTGGGTCTCCAGACCCCCGAAATGCCTGCATCATTAGTAAATATAAAAATATAGCCCTGGCTGGGTGGCTCAGTGGATTGAGTGTAGGCCTGGGAACCAAAAGGTCACTGGTTCGATTCCTGTCAGGGCACATGTCTGGGTTGTGGGCCCGACCCAGTTGGGGGCATGTGAGAGGCAACCAATCGATGATTCTCTCACTCTATTTCTCCCTTCCCCTCTCTCTAAAAATAAGTAAAGAAAATATTTTTAAGAATGTAAACCAATTAGAGTTACTCCTCAAAAAGTCATGGGCCCATATAGATTCACAGGACAATCTACCAAACCTTCAAAGCTACTTAGAATGTTCCAGAGCATAGAAAAGAAAAAAGTCCACATTATTTTTAAATAGCCATATATATTCTAATGAAACCAAGAAGAAATAGTAGTCTGACAATTATTCATATGTTTATCATTTCCAAAGCTCTTCATTATTTCTTGAAGGTTCAACTCAGTATCTGGTTCCAGGGAAGAAAAGAAGAAATAAGTGAAAACATTTTAAGTTACTCTATTCCCGTGTTTTTGGTAGAATTGTTTCCTAAAGAAAACCACTCCTTGATCTTGGCTCAGTCAAAATTTTGTGCAGTCTGTAATGTTTTTGGTGTGGTAGTCCAATTTTCCTAGTAACTTTATTTATTTATTTATTTATTTATTTTCAAAGTATTTTATTCATTTATTTTTTAGAGAGGGGGAAGGGAGGGAGAAAGAGAGGGAGATAAACACTGGTGTGTGCGATTGCCTCTCGCATGCCCCCAACCAGGGGACCTGGCCCACAACCCAGGCATGTGCCCTGACTGGTAATCAAACTGACGACCTTATGCTTCACGGTCTTGGTGTCCAATCCACTGAGCCACACCAGCCAGGATGTGACTTTATTAATGTGCTGTGAAAGATTCATAATTTGATTATGTAGTGTATATTACATTAAATTGTGGATTAGTGGGGTTTTGATATAACAGTGATTCAGCATTTGAAGATATTGATATTTGATACTCTAGTAAGGAAAATTAGACCCAAATTTAAGCTGGAAAGTCACTGGAATAACTTTTAGAAAGGAATCACAACTATATGACTTTTTAGGTTTTTGGTATGTATGTTAAGAATTGTATACAAATTAAAATGTCTGTGTACTTATCCTAAAACAACCATTAAAATCTCAATTATGAAAAAAAGAAAATGCACTCATGCTCATTAGTCATAATAAATATGCAGATTGAAACAAAAATAAGTCCTGGCTGGTGTGGCTCAGTGGCGTTGAGCGCTGGCCTGTGAATCAAAGGGTCGCTGGTTCAATTCCTACTCAGGGCATATGCCTGGGATTGATGTTTCTCTTCCTCTCTTTCTCCCTCCCTTCTCCTCTCTCTAAAAGTAAATAAATAAAAATCTTAAAAAAAAAAAAAAGGTGTTACTACACACCTATCAGAATAAATTAAAAAGACTGACACGATCAAGTGTTGACAAGGATGTGGAGAAAGTAGGACTCATATATTTCTGCTGGGAGTGTATATTGGTACAGCTATTTGGGAAGTCTGTTTGGCAATATATATTAAGCTGAACATATCCTATATCCTGGCAGTTCAACTCCTAACAATGTATACAACAGAAAGTATACATATGCTCATGATATATAAGAATATTCACTGCAGCATTATTATCATTAGTTCTAACTGGGAAATAATGCAAATGTACATCAACATAGAATTAATAAATATGTTGTATTATATCCATCCCATGCTATACTATAAAGCAATAAAAGTAAAGGAACTACAGTAGTCACTCTCTATATCACGGTTCACTTATTGCGGCCTCACTGTATTGTGGGATTTAAAAAAATATTATATTTAATTATTTATCACGGATTTTTCGCTATATCATGGGATTTTGCGGTACTGTATATATATGTTGTTAAAGTTACATAGGTCTAAGAGTGTAGAATATGTTTAAGAATATAAGTAGTGTTTATAAAAGTGTGGAAAAAGTTAATAAGGGAGTGGGAAAGGTTAATAATGGACTGGGAATGGTTTATAAGTGTGTGGGAAGGGTTTATAAAACCTTAACATATATATAAATACTAAAATAAATGTGAGGTTCCTACTTCGCGGATTTTCATCTGTTACGGGGATAGGGGGGGCGTCTAGAACGTAATACCCGCAATAAGTGAGGGAATACTGTACTGCAATTCACAACAACCTGAAAGACTCTCATTAATATAATCCTTAAGGAAAGAAACCAGACACAAAAGACTATGTATAGTCTTAGAAGTCCAAAAAATAATCTATGGTATTAGATGTCAAGATAACGGTTACATTCAGAGGAGGAGGTAGGTAGCAACTGGGAAGGGGCATGCAAGGTACTTCTGAAGTGTTATTAATGTTCTAGTTTTTTATCTGGGTAATGATTAAATAGATGTACTCACTTTGTGAAAATTCATCAAGTTGTATAAACACAATTTGTACACTTTTTTTTGGGCTGGGCTCACTCACATGTCTGACAGATAGCTAACCTAGGCTGTCTTCCACTAGGGTGGTTCAGGAGACACAGCTCTGCCACATGTGTCTGTCATTCTCCAACAGCTAGCTCAGACATGTTCTCATTATGACAGCAGAGGTGCAAAAGGGGAGCGCCAGCGTCCAAGTCCATTTCAAGTCTTTGCTTCCACCATGAATGCTAACATTCTGTTGGCCAAAGCAAGTCACATGGTGGCAGCTAGAATAAAGGGTGGGCAGGTTACTCCACTCTTGGTGGGCAGGCACTGCAGTTATGTGGTGAAGGGCCTGGGTACAGGCAGGATGATGAATTGGACCATCAACACAATCCACCATAGTGTGGGAGAAAAAAAAGGAAGCTAATGACAAAACAGTGAAACACATAGAATAATTGAGAGAACTACAGGGTGCTTTGAGGGCACAGAAAAGAGTATATTTCATATTTTATCTGGTATTAAAATTATCCATGAAAAAATTCATGCATAGACATACCCTCTTCCAGATGATGAACTTCTTGTATATGATTCATTCTCACATTTCCACAGCTTCTGGAATAATGCCTTGCATAAAATAGGCACTTGAACACTTGTGAAACAAATCTTCAGCCATAAAGGTAGTAATTTCTTCTTTGTCTATTTTTATTTCAGCATCCAAGAAAAGGAAGACACCCACATATGCCACAAGACATATCTTTATATTTTACATTCATTTTAGTGGACTCCTAATCTCTACTCATAGAATAACCTCCAGTCAAGTTAAGGGTTGGAGGAGTTCCAGCACAGTGTTGGGTGGGTGGATTCATTTAGAGTTTGATATGTTCCCTTTTTTATTTTTTAGAGGTTCTCCTATGTTTTTTTTTTTTTTATTGTGGTAAAATATACATATCATTTTAACCATTTTTAAGGGTACAGTTCAGTGGCAATAAGTACACTCACATTATTGTGCAGCCAACATACTTTTAATTTTCAGAACTTTCTCATCATACCAAACTAAAACTCTGACTCCACTAATCAATAACTGCCTTCCAATGCCTGGCAGCCACCATTCAACTTTCCATCTCTTCGAATTTGACTACTGTACACCTCATATTGTTACCAAACCAAAGTGAGGTTTGGCTACCCAATGCCACCAATAGGCAACTCCAGAGGCAGAGGCTGGTGAGAAAGGAAAGAGGTTTTTATTCAGATGCTGCAAGATCTGGAAGAATGGCAGATTCATGTCTCAAAGCCCATCAGTTCAGGAAAACCCAGGGAAAGCCCAGCTGTCCTCAGCCAGAACAAAACCAAGGCAGCGTCAGACCTCCTGCTCCCAATTAAAGTAACATCATTTGGGAACTGCAGGTGGCTGCTGAGCGATTATCCAGGAAGCTAAGTTTGTTCTGGTTGCAGTTCAGCTTCAGGCTCCTTACTGTGGAACCAGTGCCACCTTTGGCCATGCGGCTTCTAGGGCCACAAGGTGCCATGAGTGCACCAGCCAGTGTGTTCACCAGGAGGGCAAGAGTGCATCCCCTCCTGTCCCTGAGATTGTATTAGTTTTGGATGTAAGATGACCGATCACCTTCCCAAATACTAACACACTCCAGGAGGGTCCAACTTCCAAACAATCCCTCTTTTCCCCAACTACATGACAGGCTTCTTTGGCCAACACCTTACCCCTGCCGCTATTCTGATCCCTATGGTACATGTCCTGACTTCACTTAGTCCCACACAAATCAGGTACTGCTATCCAGTTACCTTGCCAGCCTTGCACGTGCTCAGTCCAATATTTCCTCCTGCTGCCATTTAGGAAGGGAGTGGGGAAGACTCCCAGTGGCACTCTGCTAACTTCACGCCTCCGACCCCGAGAGCCAAGTCTGCACATACAGCCTGTGGACCATATTCAGGACCACCACGAGAGTAAAGAAGGCTGAAAAACCCCACCTGCCCTCTCAAGCAGTGCCCAGAATGGTTTCTCAGGCAATGCCAAGGAGGCCCTAGTGGGAGGCGTGGGACCTCTGAGCACAACCTCATGTCCACCTGACAAAACGACACGAGCTTAAACCCAGCCTCTACCACTTCCTGGCTTACTGACCCTGCCGAGTTTCAGAAATGACACTCAGCCCCATGCTCCCTGTGAGCCCAAAGGCAACAGGGAAGCAGACAGCTGTGCATGGAGACATGCAATAAGACCCAATCCCATGGATCTTCTTCTTGGCTACTGAGGTGAGCGTGCCATGAAGCAGAGCAGATGGTGTCACTCCTGTTTGACCCTCCACAGCTCCCTAGAGACCACCCTGCCCAGGCCCTCTGCTCCTCACATGCAGGCAGGCACCTGTTCTCCTCTCTGGCTCCACATCTCAGAATCTTCTCCACTAGGACACTGCCTTGAGCCTTGTAGTTCTCAGAATGTCACACGTCCCTCCACACGTGCCTGCACACCATGCCTCCACCGTGAACAACCGCCCCCCCCCACCCCCTGCCTGGCTGACCTCTAACTAATACTTTTGACAAGCAGCTTAAACACCCCTTCCTCAGAAGTTTTGCCTGACCTAGACCCTCACCTCAAGCCTGGGCCAGGCTTCTAGCCCTGTTCTCCCCAAGTTCAGTAACTAACTGCCTGACACCCCACGCCCCTCTGGCAGAAATGAGGATGGCGCATCTCTAGCCCAGGAACCGGACCCAGGCCCAGGCTCAGCATTTACACGCTCAGTGCTCAGGCGGCGCTCATGGAGTGAATGAATGGACCAACACTGCTATAAACATCCAAGCCAGGCGGTCCGTGGAGTCAGGCCACGGCCGCTGCGTGCAGGGGTAGAAGTCACAGGGACAACTGCCCTTGTGGGGAGCCTCCTCTGGTTACACTGCCATGCCCCTGCTGTTCCTAGAGTGAAGCATGCCAAGTAGGAAGGCCCTCCAGAGGGCAGAAGAAAGCTCGGTATCCTAAGTGCCCAGGACAGCCGCATGGGCACCAGGAGTGGGGAAGACTGACCTGAAGGCTGGGCTGCCCAGAGGCCTGCAGGGCATGCTGCAGGGCTTGGCTGAAGAGGTCATTGGTGATGGGCGTCCCTGACTGGACACCAGCGGACATTGGTGAGGTCCCAGAGGAATGGCCCTAGTGAGACAAACCAGTGGTCAGGGCCAGCCTCAGAGCCATCTCAATCTCCCAGCACATACCCACTGCTGTCATATCACCCCACGGTGCCCCCGGGGTGCCCAACTACCACCTTCCAACAGGGGCCTGCATGAGACAAACACACAGAGGTACCTAAAGGCTCATCAGACGGGCAGGAAATGCTCCCTTCTCTTCTGCTCCAGGGAAATGGAATCGAGCCCCCAACCTAGGCTAGGACCCTAGTTCTGGAAACTGGAGTGACTATCACTAGAAATACTTAAGCCATGGAGGGCTGGGCCCTGCCAGGGATGGGGAGGCGCACTTTATGTGAGGGAGGGTTCTCCTGAACTACTCAGGAGAAGGAGTCGGTCAGGACTGTGCCACACCCTGGACTTCTGAGCCCTAAAGGCAAGTGAGAGAAAGGTCTCGCAGTGAGAAACCCTCGAAGTTTCAGGCAGAGTTCAGCGCAAACCAGATGCCAGGCTCAGCAAGGGCAAATCCACCCACCGCCAGGGAGCTTCTCCCCTGGGGGCCCAGCCTCCACCTTCCTGCCCCCTCGCCATACCTGGGTGCCAGGAGTCGGCGTGTGAGAGCTGCTCTCTGGAGTGCTGGCCAGAGCCAGGGCAGTGGCCAGCTCGCTCTGGGTGATGGGCCGGGGTCCAGCAGCTCCAGTGTACCCCAGGGAGGCTGGGCGGGAGCTGGAGGTGCTGCTAGAGGGCGTGGACCTGGCCCTCTGGAGAAGGGAGGCACCCAGAATCAGGGAAGGGGCCCCGTGACAGTCCCAGATAACCCCACCCCCATCCCATGTACAGTTCTTGCGAAGACTCCCCAAGCTGCCAGGTTCAGAAAGCAATAGCATGCCACAGACTTGGCCACCAAAGGGCCTATGACCACCTCGCAGCTTGAGCCCCAGGCCCCAAGGAGGGTGCATCCGTGGGACCACATTCCCCAGAGGGCAGGCAGCCGCGCCACTTACTGGGTGAAAGTCGTCCTCATCATCAGAGAGCCCTTCAAACAGGAAGCCACCTGGAGGAGGGAGAACAGATTTCAGGAGGAGGAACAGAAAGGCACAGGCGTAGCTTCAGAATCTCAGCTCAGATACGCTCCAAATTCATATTTTCATCTCTCCTCTTGGAAAATTACAGGACAGATGCACTCTCTGACTCAAACCGAGAGTTCCCGAGGAACACCCTCTGCCAGTGCTATACATAGCTGCTGAGCGAAGCATTTTCCTGGGCCACTGCCGGCTCCTGAGGGGACCTGCACGACAGCTCTCCTGGGACTCACCTGGCATGTCCCGGTACGAGCTGGAGGGCGTGCTCCGGGAAGACGAGTCCGCCCCCGGTAGTGCCGTACTGCCTGCCACCGAGTGCAAAACCAGGACAATGGCATTGACTAGGGCTGGGTGAGCAGGGACCAACCTGGAACAGGGTCAGGAAGAAACCCAAGGGTGAGTAGGAAGGAGAGAGCGCCCTCGCCATGACAAAAGTCTGGGTGGCCCTCAGAAATATCAAGCCCCTTGCGCCTGCCCTTAAGTTCCTTAGTCCTCAGCACCTCCTTCCTGTTGGCCCTGTCCTCCTCTGCTCTGCGCCTAGCCTTCAGTCCTGGGATCCATTGTCAACGCTTCCCCTTCCCCTCGGCATTATGGGATAGGACAGCCTGGGAGGCTCAGGGATCAGTCTCTGGTCTCCACTCTACCACTACTTCCCGGGTCCCCTCTCTTCCCTTGGGGGGTGGGGGGAAAGCTTTTTTCTTCACTTGCAAAATAAGAGACATAACCTCTGCTGCCCTGTCGAGCTCCAAACTACAGGGATCTATGCACCTGCTTCCTTCCCCAGCTTCACATCCTTCCAAGGATCCTTCATAGCTACTGAATGAGAGCCAAACTGAGCCCAGCCCATGAGGCCACCTCCCTCCAACCCTGCTTCACCTCCACAGCAGTATGTGTTCCTGCCCTTGGGCTTGTCGTTCCCTCATAGCACCCTGCTCATTCACACCTCCTGACATATTTATTTATTTATTTTTTCACTGTGTGGTTGCCTCTGACTCCCGCCCCCAGCTGGGGACCTGACGTGGAACATAGTAATGTGCCCTGACTGGGAATCGAACCAGCGACACTTGACTCGCAGGCCGACACTCAATCCACTGAGCCACAGCAGCCAGGGCTGTCCTGACATATTTAGAAGGAAGACTTCGGGGTAGTCAGGGACTGGGCTCCAGGAGCCGAACTCGGGGCAACAGGTAGGCTCTGGCCCTACCGTATGAGGAGAGATAGGGTACTCTTTAAGAAGACGGGCTTACATACGTATCAAGCATGTTGGGATCGGCAAACACAGAGAAAAGGTCCTTGTCCTGGAGAACCCCTAAGGAGAACAAGACTCACCTCAGAGACTGAAACCCAGCCAGATCCAGGAGGGAGAAGAGGTGCTGGGCCTCAGAGCAACTGGCTCAACAGGGACACAGGACCACAAAGCACCCCACGTAAGAACGGGAAGAAAGAAAGCACCAAGCAGCACAACTGAGTGCTCTCCATCTTGTTCCCTGCTCACCACCTCACCTCACCCTGCAGTGAAGTCATGTACCGTGTACCAACATGCCGGCCTTTCCCCCGCATTATCTCTGGGTTCTTCCCTGATCTATCAAGGTGTTCGAGAAGTCTTCCCTGATTGCTGCAGTTTGGGCTAACCACTGCCCTCATCTGACACCCTCACAGTTTCACTGATGGTATTAGTTAGGCTGAGGGGCTGACAGCTCTTGGAGGGCTGGGTATGTAGAACACATCTTGGTTCTCCCCGCCCCCACACAAGACCAGTGATTCTCAAAAAGATGGTCCAAGTCTCTTTAGCGTGATTGCCTTCTTCTGGTTTCTGCTTCTCCAACAACTGCTATTTCCTCAAGTTCGGCTCTGTACTTACCAAGAGCAATGGGGTCACTGCTGAGGCCTGGGGTGGCCACAATGATCTGATCCAGAGACTCCTTATTGCTCAGCATCTTAAAGACCTGCAGGAGAAATGGGGAGGGTGGGCTGAGCTCAACCCATCTGCAGGCTCCCTCACTCTACTCAAGTACTTGCTCCCTTTAAGTGCCTGCACATACACCACCACAATGGAACAACAGCCTCAGGAATCAGAGGAACCTTTTTCTTCCCTGAGATCCTGGCTTACTGCAGGGGAAGCAAACAATTTTTTTTTTTAAAGGCAGTATCATAATAAACCTTCAATCTCTAGCCCTTCCCCCATCTACACTCCTAAAGCTTCCAAAATAAAAGCTCTCATTACAAGCCAATAACAAAGGTTTCTCTAGGTCCCAAGAGTCCTTTTTAATCTCCATACAATTATAATTTCATGTTCTTATATATCGGGAAGTTTGCAGCTGTATCAATTTTGCTTATCAACTCTCCTACAGAGAGACATCAGTGCATTTCCCAGTGAGGAAATCCGGGTGAGGGGCAGCGAGCAGGCAGTTTGGCCAAATTCCAAGAATGACGCCCAGCAGAGACCATATGTGGATCCTTTGGCTGTAATCATATGCATTCTGTGCGGCCAATATCAGGAGAGGCTGTATCATTATTATGAGATGGAAATCAACGCTACTTAGCTGAGGCAGCCTCTTTGGGGCAAGACCCACAGACACAGCAAAAACTCCCGGAGGAACTCTTGGTAGCCATGGCAACGGGCTCCCAGCTCCCACTCTACACCACTCTCCAGCACTCACTCTCTCCTGCAGGTCTGGCAAGTCTCAGGCAGGGGCTGCAGCACACACTCACCGCCTCCCTGTAGGAGGAGCTGCTGTGCAAGGCAGTGTGCAGCACCCGGAACTCCCGCAGGGCAGCCACTTTGTCCACAGGTTCTGTGGACAAGACACACAGTTACCCTACAGCCCAAGCCCTGCCCGTACTGCAGACACAGAACAGCATTTCAGCACATGGCCAGGTGCAGCTTGGTCTGCAGGTTCCCTCCTTCGTCACCCCACTAAGAATGTGAATGCCCATTCAGAAAAACCCACTCTGTTAAGCATCTTCAGTAGATAATCAAAGTCAAGTTCCAGCAGAGAGGAATCTTATCTCATGAAAGAGAATGCTCTGATCAACGTCCCACTGCAGGAATTCCAGACTGCTCACATTTGAAAAGGAGGAAGGTATAACCAACTCAGTAGTTTTCAGACAGTGATTTAAAGTACTAAGTGCTGCAAAAGCCACCTGAACAATAGGGAGCTACGTTGACACAATATGTTAACAGAAATAGAACACAAAGTTGTATGTGCGTCCTCTAATAAAACCACATAAAACGCGTCAGGGTGCATGTGGTTCCAAGGCGCGGGGGTGGGGCGGGGCGGGGGGCACAAGGGAAAGAACAGCACTTAGTATGGTGACAGGATCCGGGGTAATTGTTTTCTCTGATACCTTCTTTCAGGCTTCCTTAGTATTATTTTTGAATTTAAAAAAGTTACAAGAGGGACCAAGAAAACACACTGTCCTTCTGGGGCTCTTTAACAAACTTTCACCACCTACTGGATATCAAGTGTTCCTTTTTGATTTTTGGACACTAAGATTGATATATACATATGGGAAAGTTTAGCAGCTGTCTTGGTGTTACTTAGTTACTTTACTATCTAGGCTATCAGCCCATTTCATAGGTGAAGAAATGTGGGTAAAAGAAAGGGGAGTAGGTAAGTTCACCCTGGGTCACACTTTTAAAGTGTGGTTACCCTCAACTTGTGATCCGGTAGACTGTGTACTTCCTGCCCAACTGCAGGAACACCATTTCCAAGCAAGGGGATGGCCCCCCTGTGGCTCCAAGTGGAACCACATCCTTACCTATACTAATTGTGAGGATTAACTCTCCTGAAAAAAATTCACCTTAAGCAAATTACCTAATTTATTCATTCAAGCATTTACTCCATGCCTGGTTTGGGGCAAGGCGCAAGAGTGTAAAGAATAAAGAGTCCGTGACAACAAGGAACTCTTAGGACAGCAGGAGAAACGAGACTAGGTCGAACAAAAACCATACAATTACTAAATACCATGCTGACGACCTCGGTGGAGGCGCAGATCCCAGCTGGGGCACTAGGAATAGAAGACAGACAGCCATTACTAACAGGGACAGCTAGGACAAAGAGCTGTCTCCCAGGAGAGACCATTTGAGAGGGTATTTAAGGTAGAGCTGATGTTTCCAGGGAGAGAAGGTAGTCCAACCTTACGCGAGAACACGCGTAAAGGCATGGAGGAATAAAATGAGGTCCTCTGAAGGAACAGCAAGTCTTCTCTTGTGACTGGAGACTGGGGAACACACCCCTGCTCAAACGGCAGGCTGCGGAGATCCTGAAGGGATTTGTGACCGTCCACAGAAAACCACCAAAGAGATCTAGGTGGGAAGGGAAGGTCTGACAGCTTCTTCTCCTACAGGTGCTAATCTAATGGGAGATCAAAACATGAGCTTCCTGGAGGGTGGGTGGAGGTGGAAGAGGGAGAGGGTATGGGGGTGGGTGGGCGGGTGGGAATAAATGGTAATGGAAAAAAGACAATAAAAAATAATGTAGATAAAAAAATAAATAAAATGCAAAGGGAAAAAAAGGAAATTGCTTCCTTCTGGAAGAACACTCAAGGATAAAATATCTAAAATGCCATCAGAAGGCAGTTACTTTTCAGATCTAAAAGCCTGTCTTTACTTCCCAATTAAAAGTCCATTTGTTTTGCCCTGGCTGGTGTGGCTCAGTGGATTGAGCACCAGTCTGCAAGCCAAAGGGTTACTGGTTTGATTCCCAGTCAGGGCACGTCGGCTGTGGGCCTGGTCCCCAGTTGTGAGTGTGCGAGAGGCAACCACAAATTGATGTTTCTCTCCCTCTCTTTCTTCACCCCTTCACCTCTCTCTAAGAATAAATAAATAAAATCTTTAAAAAAAGGAAGTATTAAAAATCACATCATAACAGTGTTTTCTAAAAGTGTGCCTATTGTGAGGATAATACAATTAAAAATAAAAATAAAAGTTCGTTTGTTTCTAAAATAAATGTCCAGGCCCTGGCTGGATAGTTCAGGTGATTAGAGCATGGTCTGGATTTGCCGAGGTTGCAGGTTTGACCCCTGGTCACGGCACATACAAGACTCAACCAATGAATGCCCCAATAAATGGAACAATCGATCTTTCTCTCTTCTCTCCCCTTTCCCCACTGTCTCTAAAAATCAATCAATAAAATGAGTTAAATCTCCATGTAGACGTGGGGAAGAAAAGGATTCTTAATATCTTAAAGCGATAATCAGCTAAGAGTCCTGGTTGTCTCCCTGACATCTCTGCGTTAATCTCACCTTTTGGAGAGCCAGCCCAGGGAAAAGATCACCGGCTCTTGAGCCAGGAAAAACTGCATTCACATCCCAGCTCTTGAATTCATTTTCTAAGTAGGTGACCTTGAATAAACACCTTTCTAACCCTCTCTTTCCTCATCTATAAAATGCTAATTTTGTCACTTATCCTGTAGGGCCAGCAAGGTGTCCACGCCCCCCCGCACCCGCACCTCCCGGCCTAGCCGAAGCCCCCGTGCGACAGCAGAGCCCGCAGCTCAGGAAGGGGGACAAGGGTGGAGGTCCCAGCCCCGAGAAAGGGTCTTGACCAGTGGCCCAGCGCTGAAGGACTGAGAGCGTCTGGGTGGCTAGAGGGGCCCGCTCCCTCCGCCTGTGCCCCGGCGCTGCGGCTCCCAGCTGTGGGCGCACTTGGAGCGACTTAGCCGCAGCTCCAGGCCCCCGCCAGCTCCCCGCAGCGTTCCAGCCACTCCAGCGTGTCACTGTGCACACTCACACTCACCCAGACCCGCACACTCCTCGCGAGGTCAGCCCGGGACCCGCAGAGGCTCGCGCACACACGCACTCGCACTCGCACGGGTGTCGCACACTCGTCACCCACCCCACGGACCAGCGATCTACCCGCCGCACCACCCACCGTTCCAGACAGCAGAGATGCGGGGTCCGCTCCTCGGGTGGCCGCGGGTGTCGGCGGCCACCCAGAGCAACAGCAGTAGCAGCCGCAGCAGCAGCCCGGGCCGAGGCTGCCTGCCTGGGATGCGGGCGGGCTGGATGCCGAGGGCGGTGCATCCGGGCGGAGGCGGTGTCATCCCGCGGTCCCAGAGCGGCGAGCAGCCTAGACTGAGCCGGCACCAGAGTACAGACTGATACCAGCGCGAAGAGGCGGAGTCAGATGCATGACCCCACCCCGCCCCTCCCCCGCCTCTCCTAGGCTTTCTCGCCTCCGGGCTACCCAAGGGGGGCGCAGTGCCCACCGCCAGGAGAACCTTCGTCACTCCTCCCCTGCACTTCCACGGGAGAACCCCGCGAACTGGGATCCGCGGTAGTCCTGACCCCCTCTCAGGGCCTCAGATCCACTCCCCTGAGCCCATGAAAGGGTTGGCCTAGGAGGCGGGGAGGACATCTGCTGCCAGGCATCCTCGCTAATGTCCAGCTCAGTGGTTTGGCCCTTGAAGGCTGTGGTTGTCAGAGGGTAGGCTGGCCTGAGTGAACACGGCTCCCTCTGAGCTTATAAGCAGGAGCAAGATGCTGCCTCCTCAGGTGGGGTGAGTGTTAGAGCCTCAATGACCTGTAGGGAGCACTCAGCGCCCCATCATTGCTCTGCTGTGAGAAGGTGGAATTTTCATCTTGGTATGTGCTCAGAAAATCTGAACCAATTTCCCTGTGAGTGCACAGGTAATAGTTAAGAAGGCCCCATTTGTTATTTTGAGGTAGTAGTTGCCTTCTATTACTAATTTGTTGTTTTTTACCTTGAGAGAACTTTGAATTCTGTCAATGCCTTTTCTATATTGAGATGCTCATGTGTTTTCCTTACATTTTGCTGATATGGTATATTGATAAATTTTCAAACGATGTAACATCCTTGCATTCCAGGAATAAATCCCACCTCTTCCCATGTAGTAGCTTTTTAATAAATTGATGAAATTTGTTTGCTAGTATTTTGTTGAGGATTTTTGTATCAATGTTCATAAGGGTTGTAGGTTTCTTTTGTTTTCTGTCTGGCTTTGGTATCAGGGTAATCCTGCCCTTGTAAAATGAGTGAGGAAGTGTTCCTTCCTCTTTAACTTTTTGGAAAACTTTTGAAAAGAATTGGTACTATTACTTCTTGAAACATTTGGTAGATTCACCAGTGATGTCATCAGGTCCAGGGCTTTATATCGTTGGTAGGTTTTTGATTACTGGTGAAACCTCTTAACTAGTGCTAGTCCTATTAAATTTTTCCATTTCTCTGTGATTTAGCCTTGGTAGGTTCTGCATTTCTAGAAATATGTCCATTTCATTTAGTTTATCCATTTTGTGGGAGACAATTGTTCTTAGTCTCTATTATATTTCTGTAAGACTGCTAGTAATGTCTCCACTTTCATTTTTTTTAGTCCTTTAAGTTTTCTCTCCTTTTTTTTTAAGTCCATCTACCCAAAGGGTTGTTACTTTTGTTGACTCTTTAAAAGAACCAGCTTTGACTTCCGGCCGAGATGGAGGCTTAGACTGACACGCTGGGTCTCCCTCTACAACTAAGAAGGAATACAACTACCTCAAAACAAAAGATAACTAGAAATTCCAGAAAATAAAACTACATGGAAGCCCAACGTATGAAGTTATAAACCAGCGGTGCTCGTCTGGACGGGTAGGAGGGGCGAGATCAGAATCCGGACGGAAGGGTTGGCTGAGCTGTCCGCGGTAGCAGCGGGAACAGCGGCGGTACTGCGAGAAATGCCAGGGGAGCAATCCCAGCTGCAGTTGAGACCCGGCAGCTCCCGATTCCAACGCTGGGGAAGGCAGACCCCCCCCCCCATTGCCTTGGACGGTGAGGCTGTGGGGAAGGAGCCTCCCGGTCTCTCGGCGGTGAGTAACAGCAGGAATCCATCTTGGACCCCTGTCCCCACACAGAGCCACAGAGTGGCAAAAAAGGTCGCCGATCGCCACCGGTCACTGATCGCTGCCGGTCGCTGGGCAGTGACAAGTGCACGGGGCTCCGCCCCCTATAGCCTGCCCGGGAAGAAAGCTAAACACAAATCTGTTAGAATGAGGCAGGCAACGATTGAAATCCTGGTGACGCAGCTCACCAGGCAGCAGATGAGAGAGAGAGACCTGACAGAGGAACAAATAAAAAACCTTTCGGAGGCTCAGTTCAGAGCTATAGTGATAAGGTGGCTTACAGAATTAACAAAAGATTTGGAACAAGACAGGGAAGGAACGAAAGCTACTCATATTGAAATGAATGAAAACACATATGAGACAAGTGGTGAGGAAATAAAATCCAAAGATCAAATCAACAAACCAGAACACAGGGAAGGAACAAACAGACAACCAGTGCAGAAAGAGGAAACAAAAAGTGAGGAAAGTGAGGACAGCTATAAGCGATCGAACGTTTGGTTAATAGGATTGCCAGAGAGTGAAGAAGAACTAGAAATTGAAATATTATGTGAAAAAATAATGAAGCAGAACTTCCCTAACTTGGGGAAGGAAATAGACTTACAGGTCCAGGAAGCACAGAGAGTTCCAGAAAAACTGGACCCATTATAATCAAATTGTCAAAAATTAAAGATAAAGAGAGAATCTTAAAAGCAGCAAGAGAGAAGAAAAGAATCATGTATAAAGGGGTCCCAATTAGACTATCAGTGGATTTCTCAAAAGAGACCCTGCAGGCAAGAAGGAACTGGCAAGAAATATTACAAGTAATGAAAATCAAAAACCTACAGCCATGAATAATCTATCGAGTGAAACTGTCATGGAGAATAGAAGGGCAGAGAAAGTGCTTCCAGGACAAAGTAAAACTGAAGGAGTTCATTAGATCCAAACCACTATTATATGAGATGTTAAAGGAACTGGTTTAGAAGAAGGAGGATCAAAACTATGAACATTAAAATGAAAACTGCATCACAACAACCAACAACAGAAGCTAGGGAATCGAAACAAAGGCAAACTAAGTAGGCAATGAGAGTGGAAAAAGAACTATAGGTATGGGGAACATATAGTGGGGAGGTCAACAGGGAAGGGGAAGGGGGAAAGGGAGGGAGATAGTACAGGAATTAAGAAGCATAGTAGGAGGGAATGGAGTAGACAGGAAGAGGTTGAGAAGAACTATATGCACAACCAATGGGCATGGACTAAAAGGGGGGGACAACTGGAGGGAGGGGTGCCACTGGGTGGAGGGGAGCAGAGGGAAAAGAAATTGGGACAACTGTAACAGCATAATCAATAAAGCAAAAAAAAAAAAAAAAAACAGCTTTTGGGTTTTTGATTTTTCTATGTTTTTCTCTTCTCTATTTTATTTATCTATACTGTAAAATTTGTTTCCTCCTTTCCTTTTCCTAGTTCCTTATAGTTGACATACAATATAATATTAATTTTAGTACACAACAGTGTGATTTCACATTATATACCTTCAAAAATGATCATCATAAGTTTAGTACCCACCTATCACCATACAAAGTTATTACAATATTATTAGTTATATCACTTATGCTCTACATTACATCCCTGTGACTCATTTATTTTATAACTGGAAGTTTGTACCTGTTTTTTAAGTACATTTTATTAATTATGCTATTACAGTTATCCCCAATTTTTCCCTCTCTGCCCCACGCCCCTGCCCAGTACCTCCCTTCCCTCCAGCAATCTCCACTCCCTGAGTTCATGTCTATGGGTCATGCATATAAGTTTTTTGGCTTCTCCATTTCCTATACTATTCTTTAAAAAATCTTTTAAAAATATTTTTTAGTGATTATGCTGTTACAGTTGTCCCAATTTCTTATCCCTTTGCTCCCCTCCACCCAGCAACACCCCTCCCTCCAGGAGTCCTCCCCCTTAGTCCATGTCCATGGGTAGTGCATAAAGCTCTTCTCAACATCCCCCTGTCCAATCCCCACCCTCCTACTATGCTTCTTAATTCCTGCACCATTTCCCTCCCTCACCCCACTTCTACCTCCCAGATGAACTCCTGCCACATGCTCCCCATACCTATGATTCTGTTCCCACTCTAGTTGTCTGCTTAGTTTACCTTTGTTTCTATTCCCTAGTTTCTGTTGTTGATAGTTGATACTGTTTTCATTTTAATGTTCACATTTTTTATCTTCTTTTTCTTAAATAAGTCCATTTAACATTTCATATAATAATGGTTTGGTGTTAATGAACTCCTTCAGCTTTACCTTGTCTGGGAAGCATTTTATATGCCCTTCCATTCTGAATGATAGCTTTGCTGGATAGAGTAATCATGGTTGTGGGTCCTTGTTTTTCATTGCTTTGAATATTTTCTGCCAGTCCCTTCTTGCCTCCAGTTTTTTTTTGAGAAATCAGCTGACAATCTTATAGGGACCCCTTTGTAGGTAATTCTCCTCTTCTCTCTTGCTGCTTTTAAGATTCTCTCTTTATCCTTAACCTTTGGCATTTTGATTATGATGCATCTTGGTGTGGTCCTCCCTGGGTCTAGTTTGTTTGGGACTCTGTGCTTCCTGGACCCATATGTCCATTTCCTTCCCCAAATTAGGCAAGTTTTTCTTCATTATTTTTTCACATAATTTTTCAATTTCTTGCTCTCCCTCTTCACTTTCTGGCAACTCTATGATTTAGATGTTGGCACATTTATAGCTGTCCCAGAGGTTTCTAAGCCTTTTAAAAAATTCTCACTTTCTCCTTCTGTACTGGTTGACTGTTTCTTCCTTATGTTCCAATTTGTTGATTTGAACCCTAGTTTCCTTTCCTTCACCACTTGTTTCATATGGATTTTTCTTCATTTCAACCAAGATACCCTTCATTCTTTCCCCATCCTGTTTAATCTTTGTTGTCACATCTATGAGCATCTTAATCACCAGTGCCTTAAACTGTGCATCTGTTAAGCTCTCTATCTCCTCACCATTAGGCGTGCTATCTGCTCATTGCTTAGTTGTATCACTGGGACCTTGACCTGCCCCTGCTTCTGTGTCGTACTTCTCTGTCTCCTAGTCTTTCTGTGTTTGCCTCTGTGATTTGGGTAAGGATTGTTGCACCTCTTACATTACAGAAGGAGGAGCCTTAGGTATTTGTTGGTGCTGGTGATCGTTTCACCGTGTTTTGGCGCTGTCTGTGGGGGAGGGGTCTGAGAGGGAAAAGTGACGGTTGCTGCTGCTTCTCCAGGCACTTCTTCCCCTTCCTATACTAAGCAAGCTGCCTCCTTTTTGAGACTAGTAGCTTATTCCTCTGCCCCAGCCCTCACTTGTTTTCACAGAAGCAATGCGGCTCTGTTTTCCCATGCTCTGGGACTGCAAGCTAGGCAGTCTGGTTTGGGGATGGGATCATTTCTCGAATTTAAACTGTATGACTGTTTTTTGTCATGGCTGCTGCTAGCCGCTCCTGCCCACCCATCTCCTGCAAGCCAGGTCTCCTCTAGCCTTGCTGCCGCCAAGCACCAGGCCCACAGCTGCTGCTCTGCTCCTCTTCCTCTCCATCTTGGCTCTGCCCCTCCTACCTTTCTGGTTATTTCTTCTTTATGTCTTTGCTGAACTTCCCTGTAGTTTAGATTTTTTTGTATTTTGTTTTATTTTTAGCTTTGAAGTGGTTGTAAATTTCTTCTTAGTTGTGAGGAGGTGCAGCATGTTTTTCTATGCCTCCATCTTAGCCGACGTCTCCTCCTATACTATTCTTAATGTCCCCGTTTATTTTGTACCTACCAGTTATGCTTTTGATCCCTGCATTGTTACCCCCATTTTCCCCCTTACACCTCCCCACTGACAACCCTCCATATGATCTCCATATCTATGGTTCTGTTCATGTTCTAGTTATTTCCTAGTTTGTTTTGTTTTCTTTTTTAGATTCAGTTGTTGATAGTTGTAGGTTTGTTGTCATTTTAATGTTCATAGTTTTGATCTTCTTTTTCTTAACCCTTTGAGTGCCACGCACAATTCGAAATTTGGGTCAACATGAGAGAAAATTACATCGATAAAAAAAGAGAACAAAACATAAAATACAAATTATTCCATTGTTATTTACATTTAAAGTCATTGAAAAAAGAGTCGCTAGGAGCAACGCTGGCACTTTTGGGAAAATTTGTCAGCATCGCTCAAAGCAATGTTGGCACTCAAATAGTTAAATAAGTCCCTCTAACATTTCATATAATAATGGCTTGGAAATGATGAACTCCTTTAGCTTTACCTTGTCTGGGAATCACTTTATCTGCCCTTCCATTCTAAATGATAGCTTTGCTGGATAGATTAATCTTGGTTGTAGGTCCTCGCTTTTCATCACATTGAATACTTCTACCAGTCCTTTCTTGCCTGCGAAGTTTCTTTTGAGAAATCACCTGATAGCCTTATAGGCACCACTTTGTAGGTAACTCTCTTCTCTTGCTGCTTTTAAGAGTCTCTCTTTATCTTTAACTTTTGGCACATCAACTATGATGTGTCTTGGTGTGGTCCTCCCTGGGCCTAGTCCGTTTAGGACTCCCTGTGCTTCCTGGACTTGTATGTCTATTTTCTTCGCCAAATTAGGGAAGTTTTCCTTCATTATTTTTTCACATAAGCTTTCAATTTCTTGCTCTTCCTCTTTCCCTTCTGGCACCCCTATGATTCGGATGTTGGTATGTTTACAGTTGTCCCAGAGGTTCCTAAGCCTCTCCTCATTTTTTTCGATTCTTGTTTCCTCATTCTGTACTGGTTGACTGTTCTATTTCTTCCTTATGTTCCAAATCATTGATCTGAACCTCAGTTTATTTTCCCTTACCATTGGTTTTGTGTGAATTTTCCTTCTTTTCATTTAGCATAGCCTGTACTTCTTCCCTTATCTGTTGGCTATACTTAAGCATATCTGTCAAGTCTGTGAGCATCTTTATCACCAGTGTTTTGAACCCTGTATCTGTTAGGTTTGATATCCCCTTGTCGCTTATTTCTCCCACTGGAACCTTGATCCGTTTCCTCTTTTGGGCCATACTTTTCAACTTGACAGGCTCCTATGTTTGTTTGCCTCTGTGTCTTACATAGAGCTGTTGCATCTGTTACGTTGTAAGGGGAGGTGCCTTAGGTATTCGTCAGTATGGGCGACCTGTTTCACCATGTTGTGGCGCTGTATATGGGGGAGGGGTCTGAGAGGGAACAATGCTGATTGCTCAGCACTCGCCCCTTTTCCAGGCACTTCTCCCACTTCCTCATGGGACTGAGTCCTCTCTAGCTGCTGCCTTGGCTGTTGCTCCCAGAGTGGGTGGGTCTGCAGATGTTCTAGGACTGTGGGGGCCTTTTAAACAAGTGGACTCTACTGAGAGCCCGGCAGTTTCTTCATCCACCTCAACCCTCACTGGTTTGCATAGTCAGAAGCAATGAGGCTTTATTTTCCTCAGTGTTGGAACCGTGAGCTGTGTGGTCTGGTCTGATTCTGGAGGCACTCCCACATGTCCCACCTGACTTTTTAAAACGTGTGACTGTGCATTCTGTCAGCCTGCTGCTGCTGCCACTGCTGCAGCCACCACAGTGCGTCCTTTCTGCCCCGCTCCGCTCCTCCTACCTGTCTGGGTGAATATTTCTTCTTTATATCTTTGTTTGTTGGACTTCCATGCAGCTCGATTTTCTGGAACTTCTGGATGTCCCTGGTTTTGAGGTAGTTGTATTCCTTCTTAGTTGTGGAGGGAGATGCAGTGTGTCTGTCTAGGCCTCCATTTTGGCCAGAAGTCCACCACTGACTCTTTAACCACTTAACAGGTTGTCTTGGTTTCCACATCTATTTATTGGACAGATTTCTTTTACTATATGTTAAAATGAAGACCCCAGGACCAATTTTCGATGTTTTCTGGAAAGTTTGGCCACAAACTTGTCCAAAACCAGGTTTTCAGATGCCTGAGGAAGACTATTTTTTCCAACATCAGCTCACCTTTCACTATCCTGCCCTCAGAGCAAAGCACAGAGGAAGGACTTTTCTTGTCTTCTCTTAGTGGCCATCATGTCTTTTTATAGTCTGCCCTTTCAGGTAGGGTGCAAAATTTTTAAATGTTTCAATTTCTGAGGGGCCTAATGGTGTTTAAACAAAAGTAGGACTGCTGGCCAAGATGGAGGCCTATACAGACATGCTGTGTCTCCCTCCACAACTAAGAAGAAATACAACTATATCTCAAAACTAGAGACAGCCCTGGCTGGCGTGGCTCAGTGGATTGAGTGCTCGCCTGTGAACCTAAGGGTCGCTGGTTCGATTCCCAGTCAGGGCACATGCCTGGGTTGCAGGCTGGGTCCCCAGCTGGGGTCACCTGAAAGGCAGCCACACATTGATGTTTCTCTCCCTCTCTTTCTCCCTCCCTTCTTCTCTCTCTAAAAATAAATAAATAAAATAAAATAAAATAAAAAAACAAAAAAACAAAAACAAAAACAAAAAACTAGAGACAACCAGAAGTTCTAGAAAATCGAGCTGCATGGAAGTCCAACAAACAAAGATATAAAGAAGAAATACTCATCCAGACAGGTAGGCAGGTCAGAGCCAGGGTGGAGAGGAAGTAGTGTGGTAGCGGCAGCAGCAGCAGCAGGCCATCGGAAAGCGAATTCACACGTTTTAAAAAGTAGGGAGGGACACGTGGGGAGCGCTCCCAGCACCAAGCCAGACCGCACAGCTCACGGTTCCAGCACCAGGGAAAATAAAGCCTCATTGCTTCTGACTGTGCAAACCAGTAGGGGCTGGGGCGGTGGAAGAAACTGCGGGTCTCTCTGCAGAGGCCTCTTGTTTAAAGGGTCTGCACGATCCTAGAACATCCAGAGACCCACCCACTCTGGGAACAATGTCCAGGATAACAGCTAGAGAGGCGCCAGACCCATACAGAAGTGGGAGAAGTGCCTGGAAAAGGACCCACAACCAAGATTACTCTATACAGCAAAGCTATCGTTTAGAATGGAAGGGCAGATAAAGTGCTTCCCAATGTAAATGAAAGGAGTTCATCATCACAAAGCCATTATCATATGAAATGTTAAAGGGACTTATTTAAGAAAAACAAGATCAAAACTATGAACACTAAAATGACAACAAACTCACAGCTATCAACAACTGAATCTAAAAAATAGAAACAAAATCCAACTAAGCAAACCAGAATAGGAACAGAATCATAGGTATGGGGATCATTTGGAGGGTTATCAGCTGGGAGGGGGCAGGGGAGAGAAACCGGGAAATGGTGCAGGGATTAAGAAGCATAATTGGCTGGTACAAAATAGACAGGGGGAAGTTAGTAATATAGGAAAGGATGAAGCCAAAGAATTTATATACACCGCCCATGGACATGAACTAAGGGGGGTGGGATTGCTGGAGGGAAGTGGGGTACTAAGTGGAGGGGAGCAAAGGGCAAACAATTGGGACCATTAACACATAATCAATAAAATACACTTTAAGAAACAAAAACAAAAAGAAAAACAAACAACAACAACAAAAGTAGATTGAAGTATACAGGACCACTGCTCTCTCTGGAAAGGTCTCATCAGCTTTCAAGCTCACAGCCTTGTTTTCAGTTACCTCTTCATTTTCCATTTCTCCTGTGACCACAGATATATAATTTTTTAAATAAGATTTTAATTAATTTATTTTCGGAGAAGAGACAGAGAAAGAGGAGAGAAACATCAATTGGTTGCCTCTCACACGCCCCCAACTGGGGGCCTTTCCTGCAACCCAGGCACGTGCCCTAGCCAGGAATCGAGCCAACAAACTTTTGGTCTGCAGGCCGTCACTCAATCCACTGAGCCACACCAGCCAGGGTGCTATATAATTTTTAAAAAATATTTATTTGTTTTTAGAGAGAGTGAAAGGGAGGGAGAAAAACATCGATGAGAGAAACATCGATTGGTTGCTTCTCATACATACCCCGTTGGAAGTCTGAACCTGCAACCCAGGCATGTGCCCTGACTGGGAATAAAACCAGCAACCCTTTGCTTTGTGTGATGATCCAAGCAACTGAGCCACACTGTTCAGAGCTATATGATTTTTAATAAATATTATTTTATACATTTGTTTGTAGCAAGACTATTTACAAATGATCTTCATTTGCCACCTTGTTAGACCTAGACATCCACATATTAATTTCATAAACAACTTATTTTAAAAATGCAAATGTGCATAATTTGTTTTCCATAGTTACTGACTGCCTGAAGGTTTAATGAATAATTGTCCACCACTGCCTTATAAACGGTTACTAAGAATATCAATGTTTCCAAATGTGGACTGGCTGAAGGACAGGGCCCGGACACTTCTTCTTACCGCCTATCTGATCATCCATCTTTGTCTTGTGTCCAGGCTTCTAACTTTCTCTAGAATCTGACCTTTGATTCTGAGCACGACATATACTTGGTAAATGGTTCTTAAAAGATCCTATTTAGTATCGAGTTATTCCTTCATTCATTTGCTCATTTAGTAATTTATCATTACAATGTTTTTGAATGTAATGATTCAGAACTTAGGTTTATCTCCTCTCCTGGGAGCAACAAGCTATATAATAAGACAGCCACATTTGGTAGATAGCTTTGTCCTGAATTATTCATTAAACACAAATTTATGTGTCAGGCCAAGGTCAACTGTTGAAGATAAAGTGGGGTACAAGATAGTCACTGTCCTTTCCCCTATGGAGATTATAATGAAATCAATTAAAGCAAGACACTTATGATCACCTAGAATTTTGAGGAAAACAAAATGAAGACACAGTCCCTACTTTCTTCTGCAGGCAGTTAAGGCACAATACTGAACAAAATATAACAAAATACCAAATTATGTGGTTCAGATAGGAGAGGAGGGGGCCTAAAGAGGGCCAGATAGTTAGGATTTTTGAAAGGGAAAGTATATCTAAAGGTGAGTGTGATGGAGGAAGGGGGTACTTTGAGGACAGCCATGAGGAACCTGTACTGGAGCCTGAAGATGGAGACAGTCGGTGTGAACCTCTCCACATAATATAACTGAACAGCAAAGAGGTTATCGGCCTCCAATGTTAGGCCCTCCCAGACCCTGCAGTTTGTGTGCTCTCCTCCATCAGGCTAGCCTGCTCAGTGCTGCCTCAGTCCCAAGGCATTGGGATGCTCCAGAGTTATGCTTTTACATTTGGGACAGGATCAACCTTTGGCTGCTATGATCTACCACTTTATTCTCTTATATTCATTTTTTTTTTCTTTACTTGAATACAGTTCAATTAGAAGTAGCATCCCTCTTCAACATTTTAGCTAATCCTAATTTACATGCAAATATAATCCAGTTCTAACTGGGAAGCTAAAACATGCAATTTCTCTGCGAGGGTCCTTTGGAAACTTCCGTCCCCAAACTGATTCTATGAATGACGATTATATGAACCCCACGACTGCATACTGTGCATAACAGAAACCAGATTCAGTAACTCCCCTCAGGGAACCCACGTTCCGGGTCTGCCTCATCTGGTAGGTTCGCCGCGGGAAGTTGTGGCAAGGAAAACAAAGAGGTTGACTTCAACGAGGGCACCTGATTTCATGGTGAGGACCGCAAAGAACCGTTAGGGAGCGTCTGAGGATCCGTTAGGGAACGGATCCTCACGGACGGAGGGGCGGGGCGGGAGGGGCTGGGGTCGGCCATCTGGCCTAGGTCCGGCAGGCCGCGTTTCCTCCTGCAGCGCTGTGACAACGCGGCGATCGACTGACTGCATGCTTCCCAGGCCAGCGGGGAGTCACGGCGCTGTATACGCCACATCATTGCGCTCTCTCGCGACTCACGCCCTGGAACACTGACAGGAATTAGTACTCGGCCACGAAAGCACCAAGAGGTCCACGCGCGGGGTATTTCAAAGGGCCCAGAAACCACGCCCCTCCCCGGAACCGGAAGTCTGCAACCAGCGGCCCTTGCTGGCCCACTGTCTACAGGAGGCTGGGCAGCAGGAGGAACTGCGAATTCAGGAAACCAGGGCAGAGCTTCCGGTTTTCTGGTGAGGGGACCGGAGTGAGTGTTTACGACGGCGGCTCTGCGGCCGGGTTCTTTCCGCGGGACGGGTGAGGGCGCCGGGCCTCTGGCCGAGTGGGCTCGACTCGTGGTGACACGTTACCTAGTGCCATGGGAGCGGTGGGGTCGTTGCTAAAGGGATAGCGTTCTCCTCACTACTTAGCTCTCTGTGACCTTGTGCCAGTGACTTCACCGTTCTGGGTCTCGGTTGCCTGGGCTGTAATATGTAGATGATAATCCGTGCCTCAGTGAACTACTGTGGGGATTACATGAGATATGGCATGTAAATAGAACCATTCCCTCTCCTGTCATTTATCTGGAGATGGGAGGTACCTTGAGGATGGCTTGGGGCCTGTTGAGCAGCCTGTCAGCCGCACAGCCTGTTGTATTGTCCCTACTACAGGGCTCTTTGGAAGCAGTAGCGATTGTAACAAGGAATTTTCTTGCCTTACAAAATTATTCCAACCTCAGAATTTCTGATGGATTATTGGCACACCCATATGTGCTAGGCAATGGGACAGTAAAGACAAAAAATTCTTTGCTTCAAGAGCTCCCAAGAATGGGTTGAGGGCGGTGAGAATGGAAGTAAATAGATATTTGTAACTCTTTGTCCTGAAGGAATGTTGAGGCAACAGAAGAGAGGGAGAGGGGACAGAGGAAGTCGTGTTTGGGTTGGTCTTGGTAGTAATTTGCTAAGTTTTGCTGAGGCCAAAAGGAAAGAGGAATTACAAGGAGAATTAGCAGATGAGCAGAGGTGTAAATTGGGGGAGCTTTGTTTTAAATGGTGGCTCGAGGGGAGGGGAGGAGAGAAGGGGGATAAGTAGGGGAAGGGTCTAGTCAAAGAACATGTATAAATGACCCATGGACATGGAAAACAGGGTTGGGAAATGACTGTGGGAGAGGGGTTGGGCTGGGTGGGGGAAAAATGGGACAACTGTAATTGAAAAACAATAAAAAATAATTAACAAACAACAAGTGCTGGCAAAGATTTGGCGAAAGGGGGACCCTTTTGCACTGTTGATGGGACTGCAGACTGGTGTAACCACTGAGGAAAGCAGTATGGAGATACCTCAAAAAATTAAAAATGAATCTGCCTTTTGACCCAGAGATCCCATTTCTTGGAATCTATCTGAAGGAATCCAAAATATTGATTTGAAAGAACATAAGCACCCCTGTGTTCATTGTAGTGTTATTTACAATTGCCAAGATATGGAAGCAGCCCAAGTGTCCATTAGTAGATGAGTGGATAAACACCTATGGCACATTTACACAATGGAATTCTACTCAGCCGTAAAAAAGAAAATTATTTTACCCTTTGCGACAGCATGGATGAATCCAGAGAACATTATGCTAAGTGAAATAAGCCAGTCAGAAAAAGACATATCATAGGAGTTCACTCATATGTGGAATCTAATGAACAAACGAACTAACAAGCAAAATAAAGACAGACTCATAGATAGAGAACAAGTTGATAGCTAACTGGGAGAGGTAGTTAGGGGTGGAGGGATTGAGCAAAAAGAAAAAAGACTCATGGACATGGACAACAGTGTCATCGTTGCCCAGGAGGAGGGGGGGTATAAGGGGACATGAGGTAATGGAAAAATACAATAAAATAATAGATAGATAGAAATAAAGCTAATGACCTCACAAACAAAAACTAAAAAAATAAATGGAGACTTAGTGGGGTTGGGGTTCCGGGCTGGGGAGGGTGGGACAGGGTTCTGTTGGTAGGAAGGCTGGCAGAGGAAACAGGTGTAAATGTGTTTGTAAGGCTGTAGAGTTTAGATTTATTCATAGGAGTGGTTTAGAGTCATTGGAGAAATTCTAAGCAAAGGGTTGACTTGATCATATCTGTATTTTTAAATGAGTTGGGTCGCGGCATGGATGTTTTATAGACAGAGGCAAGAGTCAGGGAACTTGTTATAAATCTCCTGTAATAATTTGAGCAAGAGATGAGCATCAGAAATGAGGAGTGTACATAAGAAAGAGGGTTGGGTGGTCTCATTTGAACCTCACAACATTGGTTTAGGAGGGCTGGTGTTTTTATGTCTGCTTTAAAGATGGAGAAACTTGAGGCCTAGAGAGCTGAAGTTCCTTGCTGTCCATCATAGAATGAATAGAGAACCCCTGATTATAGTTCTGCCTTGATGCTATATCCTGTGCTTTCCCTGCAGTGTCACAGTGAGTTATCTCTCATCCAACTTCTTGGGGTGCCGCTGAAGTAAGGTGGTCGCCTGTCCTGGAACCACTAAGGACTCATTTCCTTTACAGGGAGAAAGAGAGAGCGTGAAAGAGAGAGGATGTCTCTCTCAGATTGGCACCTGGCGGTGAAACTGGCTGACCAGCCACTTGCTCCAAAGTCTATTCTTCGGTTGCCAGAGACAGAGCTGGGAGAATACTCACTGGGGGGCTATAGTATTTCATTTCTGAAGCAGCTCATTGCTGGCAAACTCCAGGAGTCAGTTCCAGACCCTGAGCTGATTGGTGAGTCTGTAAAGCAGAGATGGGCCGCTGCTCTGATCTCTTTTTGGGGTGGATACTTCTGGAATTGTTATACAAGGGTAAATTAAGAAGTTGGGGTTTGTTGCCTCATAATGTTAACATCCAGGGAAGTGAGTGTTGGGTGAAAAGAAACAGATTGAATAATAAAATTATCAGTTGCCATTTCAGTTGTGTATTATACAGAACTACTTCATCACAAAGTTCCTTAACTAGGACATTGTTGAATTCTTTCAGAAAGAGCAAGAATTTGGGGTGGGATAGGTCAGAGAAAGCACTCCAGTATGTGGCATTTTGAGGCTGGTCCTAAGGAATTACTAAAAGGATTTTGTTTGGTTAGTTAGAGGGAAGGCAGTAAAAATGGAAAGGAAGATGGTAAGGGCGTTCTTGGTGGACAAAGAGGATTTAAATATAACAGTTAAATTATGCTACTGTATAAAGTTAACTTATAATAGCAAAGGTATCCAATGGAACGAATGTGTTTTCAGTCATAAAAACATTGGATCATCTTTCTTTTCGTTGCATTTTCCCATTCACTTAAATTGAGCAGTCTTCACAATGCTAAGCTCTAGAGCTTTCTTGTACACAAATCCTGTATTTTATGAGTTTGTATTTGCTAACAGTTGTTATTAAAACATATTAAATAACATTACTTTGTAAGCATATATCATTTTCTAGCTTTTTGTCTAATTGAGATAAGGTTCCTAGGGGACAGAAACCATCTAAATTGTTTTGAGGAGCAAAGTATAAATGGATAGTTCTTTTTTTTTAGATCTGATCTACTGTGGCCGGAAGCTAAAAGACGACCAGACACTTGACTTCTATGGCATTCAACCTGGGTCCACAGTCCATGTTCTGCGCAAGTCCTGGCCCGAGCCTGATCAGAAACCAGGTGAATGACAGCTGGCCCTTAGTGAGACAGGCAGAGCTTCAGTAGTATCAAGGGAGGGGTCTGTGAGTTTTTGAGACAGAGGCCTGGCTGGCTGAAACAAAGGGGTAATTTACTGAAATGATAATAGAGGATAGATGTCTATTACTTAATGGGTTAGGCCACATTGATAAAACAAAATGCAGTTTTGATCTCACTGTGAATACCAATAACAGATGGGGATTTGTTTGTCTACTTTTTAAGTTCATTATCCACTGTTTTAATGGGGTGAGGAGTGTGTGTCTATTTAAATTCCTTTAGGTTAACAGTTTATTTCTCAGTGAACTTTGTATCTTATTGTTCTCATTAGAAAAAAGCTGGGGATTCCTTGGATTCCTTTAATGCAGCGATTTTCAACCAGTGTGCCACAAGAATTTTTACAGTATGCAGTACCTGACTATTTAGTCAGGGGTACTGATGTCTTTTCCCTTACATTGTCAAACAAAAAAAAAAAAAATGACAACAGCCAACAAACACAACAATAGCCACCCTGTGTGAATGAATCAAAATTATACTTTTTTTTTGTCAAAACAGCAAAAAATACATTTTTTGGTGTGCTGCTTATGTGTGCCATGTGAGAGGAAAAGGGTTGAAAATTGCTGCTCTAATACTCTGGCTTATTCTCTTGTTTGCAAATCTTTCGGCAAACTGCCTCAGGCAGTGACTTGTTCAGTTAGCTCACCCCTCCTGCTATAGTGGTAATTTATTTTTCTGAAACTTGAAAATGTTCAAACAATATTAAAGTAGCTCTTGGAGAAGACATACAAAGCTTCTAATGTCTTCTGGATTTATTGATAAAAGGTGCTTCTTGGAATTTATAGTTTAAATTTTGCCTCTGTATTTTAAAAGACTCCCCAAGGATAAAGCTAGGCTACATAGAAGAGATTAGCTTTGTTAAACAGGCAGTTGACATTTTTAGTGTTCACAATTGCTATGGCTGGTTATCAGCTTGAAATATACTCTCTTTTCAATTCTAAAAATAAAAGAGAAAGATCTTTTGTACTCTAATGGGAAGTGAGAAAGAAAAAGGAAGTCTCCAGTATCCAGAGGTTGGCCTGGCCCTCAGTTATGCCTTGGAACATGAACTATTTCACAGACCACCACATCTGTAAGGCCACTCAGAAACTAATAGATAAGACAAAAACAAGACCCTCTTATTTGTGAATGGAGGCAAAAAAATGAACATTGTCCAAACCACAAAATCACCAAATATCCCTGTATCCTGGCTATTATGAGTGACTGCTACTTCATTCCAATAACACTTTTTGCCTTGCCTTAGTTTTCCTTTAGGTAAGAATTATTAAGATACCCAATCATAAATTCACCCCACTTCCTGACAGCATCCAATCCAAAGCCAAACCCCATCTGCTTAAATTTCCTCCAAATCACAGAGCAAAAGCCCAAATGCTGTAGTAAGACCTTTCTAATATCCTCTTACTGAGATCCACCATAAAATCAGTGGTGTGTATTCTGCAAGTGAGCCTCTCTGGTCTTTGTCTGGAGGGCATTAACAGAAGGGAGGTAACATTTGTTGCTTCTTCCAGCCAGATTGTTTCTCCTTGATATCTCATTTGCCTTTATGGTGGCCCTGCAGGATAGGTGACAAATTTAGCATTTTATAGATGAGGAAAGAGAGGGTTAGAAAGGTGTTTATTCAAGGTCACCTACTTAGAAAATGAATTCAAGAGCTGGGATGTGAATGCAGTTTTTCCTGGCTCAGGAGCCGGTGATCTTTTCCCTGGGCTGGCTCTCCAAAAGGTGAGATTAACTCAGAGATGTCAGGGAGACAACCAGGACTCTTAGCTGATTATCGCTTTAAGATATTAAGAATCCTTTTCTTCCCCACGTCTACATGGAGATTTAATTCATTTTATTGATTGATTTTTAGAGACAGAGGGGAAAGGGGAGAGAAGAGAGAAAGATCGATTGTTCCATTTATTGGGGCATTCATTGGTTGAGTCTTGTATGTGCCGTGACCAGGGGTCGAACCTGCAACCTCGGCAAATCCGGACCATGCTCTAATCACCTGAACTATCCAGCCAGGGCCTGGACATTTATTTTAGAAACAAACGAACTTTTATTTTTATTTTTAATTGTATTATCCTCACAATAGGCACACTTTTAGAAAACACTGTTATGATGTGATTTTTAATACTTCCTTTTTTTTTAAGATTTTATTTATTCTTAGAGAGAGGTGAAGGGGTGAAGAAAGAGAGGGAGAGAAACATCAATTTGTGGTTGCCCCTTGCACACTCCCAACTGGGGACCTGGCCCACGGCCGACGTGCCCTGACTGGGAATCAAACCAGTAACCCTTTGGCTTGCAGACTGGTGCTCAATCCACTGAGCCACACCAGCCAGGGCAAAACAAATGGACTTTTAATTGGGAAGTAAAGACAGGCTTTTAGACCTGAAAAGTAACTGCCTTCTGATGGCATTTTAGATATTTTATCCTTGAGTGTTCTTCCAGAAGGAAGCAATTTCCTTTTTTTCCCTTTGCATTTTATTTATTTTTTTATCTACATTATTTTTTATTGTCTTTTTTCCATTACCATTTATTCCCACCCGCCCACCCACCCCCATACCCTCTCCCTCTTCCACCTCCACCCACCCTCCAGGAAGCTCATGTTTTGATCTCCCATTAGATTAGCACCTGTAGGAGAAGAAGCTGTCAGACCTTCCCTTCCCACCTAGATCTCTTTGGTGGTTTTCTGTGGACGGTCACAAATCCCTTCAGGATCTCCGCAGCCTGCCGTTTGAGCAGGGGTGTGTTCCCCAGTCTCCAGTCACAAGAGAAGACTTGCTGTTCCTTCAGAGGACCTCATTTTATTCCTCCATGCCTTTACGCGTGTTCTCGCGTAAGGTTGGACTACCTTCTCTCCCTGGTAAACATCAGCTCTACCTTAAATACCCTCTCAAATGGTCTCTCCTGGGAGACAGCTCTTTGTCCTAGCTGTCCCTGTTAGTAATGGCTGTCTGTCTCCTGTTCCTAGTGCCCCAGCTGGGATCTGCGCCTCCACCGAGGTCGTCAGCATGGTATTTAGTAATTGTATGGTTTTCGTTTGGCCTAGTCTCATTTCTCCTGCTGTCCTAAGAGTTCCTTGTTGTCACGGACTCTTTATTCTTTACACTCTTGCGCCTTGCCCCAAACCAGGCATGGAGTAAATGCTTGAATGAATAAATTAGGTAATTTGCTTAAGGTGAATTTTTTCAGGAGAGTTAATCTTCACAATTAGTATAGGTAAGGATGTGGTTCCACTTGGAGCCACAGGGGGGCCATCCCCTTGCTTGGAAATGGTGTTCCTGCAGTTGGGCAGGAAGTACACAGTCTACCGGATCACAAGTTGAGGGTAACCACACTTTAAAAGTGTGACCCAGGGTGAACTTACCTACTCTCCCTTCTTTTACCCACATTTCTTCACCTATGAAATGGGCTGATAGCCTAGATAGTAAAGTAACTAAGTAACACCAAGACAGCTGCTAAACTTTCCCATATGTATATATCAATCTTAGTGTCCAAAAATCAAAAAGGAACACTTGATATCCAGTAGGTGGTGAAAGTTTGTTAAAGAGCCCCAGAAGGACAGTGTGTTTTCTTGGTCCCTCTTGTAACTTTTTTAAATTCAAAAATAATACTAAGGAAGCCTGAAAGAAGGTATCAGAGAAAACAATTACCCCGGATCCTGTCACCATACTAAGTGCTGTTCTTTCCCTTGTGCCCCCCGCCCCGCCCCACCCCCGCGCCTTGGAACCACATGCACCCTGACGCGTTTTATGTGGTTTTATTAGAGGACGCACATACAACTTTGTGTTCTATTTCTGTTAACATATTGTGTCAACGTAGCTCCCTATTGTTCAGGTGGCTTTTGCAGCACTTAGTACTTTAAATCACTGTCTGAAAACTACTGAGTTGGTTATACCTTCCTCCTTTTCAAATGTGAGCAGTCTGGAATTCCTGCAGTGGGACGTTGATCAGAGCATTCTCTTTCATGAGATAAGATTCCTCTCTGCTGGAACTTGACTTTGATTATCTACTGAAGATGCTTAACAGAGTGGGTTTTTCTGAATGGGCATTCACATTCTTAGTGGGGTGACGAAGGAGGGAACCTGCAGACCAAGCTGCACCTGGCCATGTGCTGAAATGCTGTTCTGTGTCTGCAGTACGGGCAGGGCTTGGGCTGTAGGGTAACTGTGTGTCTTGTCCACAGAACCTGTGGACAAAGTGGCTGCCCTGCGGGAGTTCCGGGTGCTGCACACTGCCTTGCACAGCAGCTCCTCCTACAGGGAGGCGGTGAGTGTGTGCTGCAGCCCCTGCCTGAGACTTGCCAGACCTGCAGGAGAGAGTGAGTGCTGGAGAGTGGTGTAGAGTGGGAGCTGGGAGCCCGTTGCCATGGCTACCAAGAGTTCCTCCGGGAGTTTTTGCTGTGTCTGTGGGTCTTGCCCCAAAGAGGCTGCCTCAGCTAAGTAGCGTTGATTTCCATCTCATAATAATGATACAGCCTCTCCTGATATTGGCCGCACAGAATGCATATGATTACAGCCAAAGGATCCACATATGGTCTCTGCTGGGCGTCATTCTTGGAATTTGGCCAAACTGCCTGCTCGCTGCCCCTCACCCGGATTTCCTCACTGGGAAATGCACTGATGTCTCTCTGTAGGAGAGTTGATAAGCAAAATTGATACAGCTGCAAACTTCCCGATATATAAGAACATGAAATTATAATTGTATGGAGATTAAAAAGGACTCTTGGGACCTAGAGAAACCTTTGTTATTGGCTTGTAATGAGAGCTTTTATTTTGGAAGCT
Source organism: Furipterus horrens (assembly GCF_987537825.1). Classification (NCBI taxonomy): domain Eukaryota; kingdom Metazoa; phylum Chordata; class Mammalia; order Chiroptera; family Furipteridae; genus Furipterus; species Furipterus horrens. Next base: position 106,085,711 of record NW_028327173.1, read on the forward strand.
TTAGGAGTGTAGATGGGGGAAGGGCTAGAGATTGAAGGTTTATTATGATACTGCCTTTAAAAAAAAAAATTGTTTGCTTCCCCTGCAGTAAGCCAGGATCTCAGGGAAGAAAAAGGTTCCTCTGATTCCTGAGGCTGTTGTTCCATTGTGGTGGTGTATGTGCAGGCACTTAAAGGGAGCAAGTACTTGAGTAGAGTGAGGGAGCCTGCAGATGGGTTGAGCTCAGCCCACCCTCCCCATTTCTCCTGCAGGTCTTTAAGATGCTGAGCAATAAGGAGTCTCTGGATCAGATCATTGTGGCCACCCCAGGCCTCAGCAGTGACCCCATTGCTCTTGGTAAGTACAGAGCCGAACTTGAGGAAATAGCAGTTGTTGGAGAAGCAGAAACCAGAAGAAGGCAATCACGCTAAAGAGACTTGGACCATCTTTTTGAGAATCACTGGTCTTGTGTGGGGGCGGGGAGAACCAAGATGTGTTCTACATACCCAGCCCTCCAAGAGCTGTCAGCCCCTCAGCCTAACTAATACCATCAGTGAAACTGTGAGGGTGTCAGATGAGGGCAGTGGTTAGCCCAAACTGCAGCAATCAGGGAAGACTTCTCGAACACCTTGATAGATCAGGGAAGAACCCAGAGATAATGCGGGGGAAAGGCCGGCATGTTGGTACACGGTACATGACTTCACTGCAGGGTGAGGTGAGGTGGTGAGCAGGGAACAAGATGGAGAGCACTCAGTTGTGCTGCTTGGTGCTTTCTTTCTTCCCGTTCTTACGTGGGGTGCTTTGTGGTCCTGTGTCCCTGTTGAGCCAGTTGCTCTGAGGCCCAGCACCTCTTCTCCCTCCTGGATCTGGCTGGGTTTCAGTCTCTGAGGTGAGTCTTGTTCTCCTTAGGGGTTCTCCAGGACAAGGACCTTTTCTCTGTGTTTGCCGATCCCAACATGCTTGATACGTATGTAAGCCCGTCTTCTTAAAGAGTACCCTATCTCTCCTCATACGGTAGGGCCAGAGCCTACCTGTTGCCCCGAGTTCGGCTCCTGGAGCCCAGTCCCTGACTACCCCGAAGTCTTCCTTCTAAATATGTCAGGACAGCCCTGGCTGCTGTGGCTCAGTGGATTGAGTGTCGGCCTGCGAGTCAAGTGTCGCTGGTTCGATTCCCAGTCAGGGCACATTACTATGTTCCACGTCAGGTCCCCAGCTGGGGGCGGGAGTCAGAGGCAACCACACAGTGAAAAAATAAATAAATAAATATGTCAGGAGGTGTGAATGAGCAGGGTGCTATGAGGGAACGACAAGCCCAAGGGCAGGAACACATACTGCTGTGGAGGTGAAGCAGGGTTGGAGGGAGGTGGCCTCATGGGCTGGGCTCAGTTTGGCTCTCATTCAGTAGCTATGAAGGATCCTTGGAAGGATGTGAAGCTGGGGAAGGAAGCAGGTGCATAGATCCCTGTAGTTTGGAGCTCGACAGGGCAGCAGAGGTTATGTCTCTTATTTTGCAAGTGAAGAAAAAAGCTTTCCCCCCACCCCCCAAGGGAAGAGAGGGGACCCGGGAAGTAGTGGTAGAGTGGAGACCAGAGACTGATCCCTGAGCCTCCCAGGCTGTCCTATCCCATAATGCCGAGGGGAAGGGGAAGCGTTGACAATGGATCCCAGGACTGAAGGCTAGGCGCAGAGCAGAGGAGGACAGGGCCAACAGGAAGGAGGTGCTGAGGACTAAGGAACTTAAAAGGGCAGGCGCAAGGGGCTTGATATTTCTGAGGGCCACCCAGACTTTTGTCATGGCGAGGGCGCTCTCTCCTTCCTACTCACCCTTGGGTTTCTTCCTGACCCTGTTCCAGGTTGGTCCCTGCTCACCCAGCCCTAGTCAATGCCATTGTCCTGGTTTTGCACTCGGTGGCAGGCAGTACGGCACTACCGGGGGCGGACTCGTCTTCCCGGAGCACGCCCTCCAGCTCGTACCGGGACATGCCAGGTGAGTCCCAGGAGAGCTGTCGTGCAGGTCCCCTCAGGAGCCGGCAGTGGCCCAGGAAAATGCTTCGCTCAGCAGCTATGTATAGCACTGGCAGAGGGTGTTCCTCGGGAACTCTCGGTTTGAGTCAGAGAGTGCATCTGTCCTGTAATTTTCCAAGAGGAGAGATGAAAATATGAATTTGGAGCGTATCTGAGCTGAGATTCTGAAGCTACGCCTGTGCCTTTCTGTTCCTCCTCCTGAAATCTGTTCTCCCTCCTCCAGGTGGCTTCCTGTTTGAAGGGCTCTCTGATGATGAGGACGACTTTCACCCAGTAAGTGGCGCGGCTGCCTGCCCTCTGGGGAATGTGGTCCCACGGATGCACCCTCCTTGGGGCCTGGGGCTCAAGCTGCGAGGTGGTCATAGGCCCTTTGGTGGCCAAGTCTGTGGCATGCTATTGCTTTCTGAACCTGACAGCTTGGGGAGTCTTCGCAAGAACTGTACATGGGATGGGGGTGGGGTTATCTGGGACTGTCACGGGGCCCCTTCCCTGATTCTGGGTGCCTCCCTTCTCCAGAGGGCCAGGTCCACGCCCTCTAGCAGCACCTCCAGCTCCCGCCCAGCCTCCCTGGGGTACACTGGAGCTGCTGGACCCCGGCCCATCACCCAGAGCGAGCTGGCCACTGCCCTGGCTCTGGCCAGCACTCCAGAGAGCAGCTCTCACACGCCGACTCCTGGCACCCAGGTATGGCGAGGGGGCAGGAAGGTGGAGGCTGGGCCCCCAGGGGAGAAGCTCCCTGGCGGTGGGTGGATTTGCCCTTGCTGAGCCTGGCATCTGGTTTGCGCTGAACTCTGCCTGAAACTTCGAGGGTTTCTCACTGCGAGACCTTTCTCTCACTTGCCTTTAGGGCTCAGAAGTCCAGGGTGTGGCACAGTCCTGACCGACTCCTTCTCCTGAGTAGTTCAGGAGAACCCTCCCTCACATAAAGTGCGCCTCCCCATCCCTGACAGGGCCCAGCCCTCCATGGCTTAAATATTTCTAGTGATAGTCACTCCAGTTTCCAGAACTAGGGTTCTAGCCTAGGTTGGGGGCTCGATTCCATTTCCCTGGAGCAGAAGAGAAGGGAGCATTTCCTGCCCGTCTGATGAGCCTTTAGGTACCTGTGTGTTTGTCTCATGCAGGCCCCTGTTGGGAGGTGGTAGTTGGGCACCCCAGGGGCACCGTGGGGTGATATGACAGCAGTGGGTATGTGCTGGGAGATTGAGATGGCTCTGAGGCTGGCCCTGACCACTGGTTTGTCTCACTAGGGCCATTCCTCTGGGACCTCACCAATGTCCGCTGGTGTCCAGTCAGGGACGCCCATCACCAATGACCTCTTCAGCCAAGCCCTGCAGCATGCCCTGCAGGCCTCTGGGCAGCCCAGCCTTCAGGTCAGTCTTCCCCACTCCTGGTGCCCATGCGGCTGTCCTGGGCACTTAGGATACCGAGCTTTCTTCTGCCCTCTGGAGGGCCTTCCTACTTGGCATGCTTCACTCTAGGAACAGCAGGGGCATGGCAGTGTAACCAGAGGAGGCTCCCCGCAAGGGCAGTTGTCCCTGTGACTTCTACCCCTGCACGCAGCGGCCGTGGCCTGACTCTACGGACCGCCTGGCTTGGATGTTTATACCAGTGTTGGTCCATTCATTCACTCCATGAGCGCCGCCTGAGCACTGAGCGTGTAAATACTGAGCCTGGGCCTGGGTCCGGTTCCTGGGCTAGAGATGAGCCATCCTCATTTCTGCCAGAGGGGCGTGGGGTGTCAGGCAGTTAGTTACTGAACTTGGGGAGAACAGGGCTAGAAGCCTGGCCCAGGCTTGAGGTGAGGGTCTAGGTCAGGCAAAACTTCTGAGGAAGGGGTGTTTAAGCTGCTTGTCAAAAGTATTAGTTAGAGGTCAGCCAGGCAGGGGGTGGGGGGGGGCGGTTGTTCACGGTGGAGGCATGGTGTGCAGGCACGTGTGGAGGGACGTGTGACATTCTGAGAACTACAAGGCTCAAGGCAGTGTCCTAGTGGAGAAGATTCTGAGATGTGGAGCCAGAGAGAAGGAGAACAGGTGCCTGCCTGCATGTGAGGAGCAGAGGGCCTGGGCAGGGTGGTCTCTAGGGAGCTGTGGAGGGTTAAACAGGAGTGACACCATCTGCTCTGCCTCATGGCACGCTCACCTCAGTAGCCAAGAGGAAGATCCATGGGACTGGGTCTTATTGCATGTCTCCATGCACAGCTGTCTGCTTCCCTGTTGCCTTTGGGCTCACAGGAAGCATGGGGCTGAGTGTCATTTCTGAAACTCGGCAGGGTCAGTAAGCCAGGAAGTGGCAGAGGCTGGGTTTAAGCTCATGTCATTTTGTCAACCCCACGTGGCCCAGGTGGACAGTGAGGGTATTGGGAGCAGTACCTGTGGACAACTTGTCTTTTTTGTTTCTTCATCTTAGCTGGACTCTTGTTCACCTTGTTCCCCAGCTCAGGAACTTTCCGTGGTTACACCGGCCTATAAACTGAATCAGAGTTTTTTGTGTGACTTTCTTGAAAGTCCTCCACACCCTCTCCTCCTGCCTGCATGAATTTATGTTCCTTCTCCACTGTCTCCTCCTTTCCTTGGTGTGAGCATGTCATTTTTCCGAAGTTGTGCACCTAACTACTTCATGACATTGAGGGATTGATGAAGCTTTGAAAATACTAAAAGAAAATATGGGTTAATTGCTTTAAACACTGATAGTTGAAAAGCTTCTTATAACTAAAAGTCAAAATTCAGGAGCATTTGTATAAACAGTAATATATTTTGAGTTTTTAAAAGTGAGAACTTATGCATAGGAATCCAAACAAATTAAAAAAACAAAACCAAAAAACCGGCAAAGTCTGAACGCTAACAAGAAATTGGGGGAAAGATCTGTAATACATATCAGATAGCGTGAAATGCATCCTTGATATATAGAGGTTCCAATAATTGAGGACCAACAACTACGTAGAAAAAAGAGGAAGCCTGGCTGGATAGCTCCGTTGGCTAGAGTGTCATCCTGACGTACCAAGGTTGTGGGTTTGATCCCTCATCAGGGCACATATAAGAATCAACCAAGGAATACATGCATAAGTGAAACAACAAATCAATGTTTCTCTCTGTCTCTCAAAAAAAGAAAATTAATTAAAAAAAACAATTTAAGTAAAAAGGAGAGCGGCCATGAAGTGACTATTCATGGAAGTTCAGTACTGATTGCTCCGAAACAATGGATTTTCTCACAGTCCCATTTCTCAGAATTTCTCCTGAAGGTGTATATGCATGGAGATAATGACATTTGTATAGAGTCAGCCATTGCATTGCTGTTCCAGGGCTAAGAGATTGGAAGGAGCCCAATTACTGTTCGTTTCAGGACATCCACGTTGTTAAAATGTGTTATGGTCATTAAAAAGTTCTTTAAGTACTGGCATAGAGAGGTGTCTAGGATATACTGAGAATGTCTAAAAAAAAGAAGAGGGGTATAGATATAGAAGAGGGATATAACAAAAATGTAAATATAGTAATATATGTTTATTTTCCCAAAATAAAATTGGTCATCCAGGATGGGGATGAGAGTGAATCAGAAGACTTTTCACTATTTATCGCACTAAAAAACAAAACTAATTAAAGATTTTTTTCTCTTCACCCCTTTGCATGTGTGCGCATCTGTGTGTGTGTATATTGTTTATACATATAGTAGGAGAAAGCAATCTTTTGAAATTTAGACATTGAGTAATTTGTGCTTTTTCTTTTGATCCTTACGTTAAAATGTTTTTTAAAAAAATTGGATAAGTTTAATTTGTTCTTTAAACCCTGAGCCTTTCTTGTAGTTTTACTAGAAACCTTGTGTTCTGTGAAACTTCAAATCATGAATTTGCAGTAGGAACCCACCCTTTTCTCTCCCCTCAAAGGACAGACCTAAGCTAGTCTCTGTAGGATCCCACCTAACAGCTCTTCCCTGGTCCTGTCTTTCTGCAGAGCCAGTGGCAGCCTCAGCTGCAGCAGCTGCGTGACATGGGCATTCAGGATGATGAGCTGAGCCTGCGGGCCCTTCAGGCCACTGGCGGGGACATCCAAGCAGCTCTGGAGCTCATCTTTGCTGGAGGAGCCCCATGAAGTCCCTGCTTCTCCTGAATCCCCAACAAACTGCCAAGGTGGCTGCCCTTGGCTAGCACTCCTGGAGATGCCCCGTCTTTCCCTTCCTCAATACACCTGATGGTTGACCTTCGCTTTGTCCAGTGCTTTACCTTTCTGGCTGATCCGTGCTGGTGGTGGCAGTCGGGCAAGCATGGTCTGTGGGTCTTGGTGCTATGACATCAGGGAGCATGGCTGGCCCCTGCTGCTGGGCCCTGGATGGAGAATTTTAGTCCCATGTCATAGGATGCTAAGTGGTGCCCACATTCTCTTTTGGCAGAAGTTTCCAGTGATGGCCCCCAGACCCTTTGTTGCTCTGGGGAGTGGCATCCTCCGGATGTGCCTAAGGCTGGAGCAAGGCTGCTGCCCAGTCTCCAGAGTAATTGCTGTGTTACAGCTGTGGCCAGAAGAGGCTTGTGTTTCTGAGATGACTGCAGTCCGAGGAGTGGGCAGGTGGGCTTCCAGAGGAGCAGGTAGAACCAGCTCTCCCAGAGGCTTCCAAAAGGTTCCTTGTCCCTCCCCCAGGCTAGTCTCACCAGCTGTTCTTTGATGTGTATTCTGTAATTATGCCGGAATGCAGGCCTCAGAACTGTGTCAGGAGGCAGAGCCCTCTTTGTCCTGAAGGCGTAAATACAAGAGCAGTTAAATAACATTACCAAACAACACCACCAATAGGCACAGGTCTCAGCCTTCCTGTTGAAGGGAGGGCACCAACCCCAAGCTGCTGCTCCTTCTGCTGGAGCTCTTGTTCCCCTTGGCATGGTGTTCCATGCTGCGCTACAGACATGTCCAAGTTGAATGAGTGGGTTTCATGTGCTTTGAATACTTTGTCAGGAGAAAAACTTTCCCGTCAGATTGTGTTTCACTAGAAAGTTGCTCAGAGGTCTGCCTCTGCCCCATGCCTTTGGCAGGTGTTCGTCTCATTCACAGCATCACAATCACGGTCATTCAGCTTCTGCTTGTCACCTGGGACAAAAAGTTTGCCACTTATAAAGGCTGCCTACTCCGTCCTTTGTTCCCCATACTTGACACCGAAGGGAGCACACAGAGCAAGGCTGCTCCCTCTGCTTCACTAGCATGGCTTTAGTTAAGGAGATTAGTGTGATTCATTTGCTCCTTGACCTCCAGTTTTGGTCCCCAGCACATCCTGTTCTCTCTGGAGGACCTCCAGCTTATCAGTGGTAGTCCTAAAGGGAGATACTTAAAAGGACCCACTATTCCAGAAATGGCCCAAACAATATTCTTTCCTTCCTCCAGAAAATGTGAAGTCTCACCACATTTTCCTCTCAATCCTAGAATTAATGTTGAGGGGTGTTTGCACTGGCTGAGAAGACTCATACTGAACCCACCAGGCTTCTTGGGGCCAGGCCTGTTTGTGTCAACAGTAGGCTGCCGAGAGCCCAACTGCCTCTGTGGTTCGGCAGACCGGGAAGCCCTGTCTTTGAGCCCAATGTCTCTGGCTTGTTTGTGGTGGAAACAAAGGCCAGTTCCATCCTCATGGGCCTGCCTTGGTCAAATGGGGCTGACACAGCCTTCCTTGTCCCCGTGATACAGCCGGCCTAAATCTGGTTTACATTTTATGGCAACTTGCCTCGTGCCCCCAGGGTCTGCCTTCAAAAGCAATGTGACTCCTTAACTCCCGGCCCTATTATGCTGTGCAACTTTTGGGTGACCTTGCCCTGTCCCTGGACCTGACCCCCAAGTACCAGTTATACTGCTTCCCAGTATTGAGCCATCCCCACGATTTCCCTTATCCTTTGTCAGCTCTTTCCTTTAGGGTCTTGGCACGTTATCAGTGCTTCCTGTGGCCACGTTTTAAATATGTTGAGTCTGATAAGTGCCCACACTGAGCCCGGGCTTTTCATGGGCCAAGGACCACTTCCTCACCATTGTCCCCTTCACCCTTTCAACAAACACTCAGCCTCTACACTGTAAAAAAGTAAAAACGGGGTTCTTGCTCTCCCAGGACCATGTCATTGGTGAAACAGACAAACACATTATGCTAATGCCTGATGAGAACCAGGCCAGGCTGGTCCAGTAGGAATGGGACTCATAGGTAGAGGAGCTAACTTGGGTTAGGGGCTGTGTGTGGGAGGAAGAATTTCTTGGAGAAAGTGACGAGTAAGCTGAGACCTGAAGGGTGAGAAGGAATTGTACAGGAAGGAGTATGCACTGAGTGGCCTGGGCGCAGGGAGAGCACAGGTCTCGTAGCCCTGTGTGACAGGGTTGGCTTGGAGGTAGACAGATCATTCTAAGCCATGGAAGGAGTTTGGACTTACCCTAGGGACAGTAGGTAGAGTCACAAGAGAATTTGAATCAGTGGGGAGGGTCAGGTTTGCACTTCAGAGAGGATACTGGAAGTTGTGTGTGAATAGTTGGGGATTGGGCCAAGCTTGAGGGAGGGAGACCACTGGGGAAGTTATGATCTCCTGAGAACGGATGGTGGGCTGACCTGGAAGTGTTGGAGGAGAGGAGGGTAGTGGGTAGAGAGAAACTAGGACTTAGTGTTATCACATCTTGGGAAAGGTAATTGTACTATTATTAGCTATTATTTATTGGATGAGGACACTAAAGTTGAGAGGTGAGATTATCTATCCACAACCTTGCCAAAGCCGCATCCTTCCCACTGCTGCCTGTTGCTTCTGAGTGGGAGGAATAGGAGGAAGTGCAGGGTCTGATAGCTGAGGAGTTTGGGCTTAGTCTTAAGGGCAAAAAGCACTCTGTGGATGGCCTTAGGTAGGGCAGTGGGGGACCAGACATATGTATGAGATACTCTGACAGCTGTGTGGGGGCTGGGAGTGGGAGACCAGCTAGGAGGCTCACTGCCTCCAGATGAGGCCTGGTAGGGCCTGGACTAGAGCTGCAGCAGTAGAGCTGAGAGGAGGGAAGGGTGTGAGATGGGAAGGCAGACTAGATGGGAGAGAGGGAGGGAGGAGGTAGGCAGGGTGGCAGTGTGTAAATGGGGGTGCAGCATGAACAAGGGACTGTGGGTGGAATTTGAAATGCAAGTCCAGTTTTATACACATTGAGCCTAAGGTGCTATGGGACAGCCATGTTGGGAGGTCTTATAGACAGTTGGATATTTCTGGGCCTAAGATAATGATCAGGAAGTTTTAAGTTGATTGGGCCTGTGTCATATGAGAAGGGAATTCAACTTTTCAGAGACAGGTAAAAGGCACACCCACTAAGGAGTTAGACCTTATAGAAGATGGTGACTGATGGGCATGGAAGAGGGAGGGAGGGATCTGCTGCTTCTAGAAAGGTCAGAGCAGGAGTCATCTAAGCTGGTGTAGTGGAAGGAACTAGACAGAGAAGGCTTGGTCAGTGATGTAAGATGCCGCAGCGAAACCCAGTAACAAAAGGGCTAACCTTGGACTTGCTGACTTTGAGCCATGGTGACTTTGGGGAGAAGCTACAAGGGAACCAGAGGCCCATTGCAGGGTTTGAGGCCTGAATAGGTGGGTCAGTGGAGGCAGGCAGGGCTGAGAACTCTGGAGAAGCTTGTGGGTGAGAGGGTGGTTGGAGAGGGGAGGGGATGAGAGAGCTTTTGCGGTTCAGCAGAGGTGAGGTTGGAATTGATCAGGAGAACTTTTCTAGGAAGCTAAAGGGGAAAAAAAAGGAAGAGACCCCAAAATAGAATATGCAGATATGTGGAGATGGGTGAGTTTTTTGAACAGATCCTTTCTCCTGATATAACTCAAATTTGGCTGGGCTGGCACAGCTTGTTGGGCACATGGGCCGGGTTCTGCTCCTCTCCTCAGCCCCATCTGGCCTGGGCCCCAGACCAAGTTTTCTGAGCCTTCCCCTGAGGCGGCCTCTTATTGCCTCTGCCACACGCCTTGGTAGTAGATGCTTGGCGAGGGTGTTGTATATGGTGGGAGTTATTTAGGCCTCTCTCTGCTTACCCAGCCTCTCCAGGCCCCCTCTGGCCCTGGGCTGGGGTTAGGACACTGGCTGTGCCCCTTGTTTCCCCGGACCTGGCCCCTCTCTGGCTCCTGTAGGCTCTGCCATTGCTGTTATGGGATTCAGCTTCCTCCATACTTGAAATACCTTCTGCAGAAACCCAGGCACTGCCCTGCTCTGCTTTGGCAGAAGTGGCTAACAGCAATGCAGTACAATAGTGCTCATTTATCAAGTATCCTCTCCGTGCCAGCCGTTGAGCTAGGCACTCACATATGCTATCTCAGTTGATCCTGAGAAGTAGATATTATCTCTATTTACAGATAAGTGCTTCCTGTTAAAAGGACATGACTGTGCTGGGAAACTGGCCTTTCCAGGGCTTGGGTGGGATTGTGTCAGTGCAGTCCCATCAGTGTACCCATCTGGGGCCTTGTCCCTGGCTGGCAGTCCTTGAAAAGCCGCTCAAAGGGGCGAAGGGTCTGCTCACCACTCGTCTGTCCTGGAAGTGGCATCTTGAATCTTGGAGGAGAATCGGGATTCTAAATCAGACCCACCGAAGTTAAGATCTATTCCACAGATACCCTAATCTTTTGGAGCCTCAATTGTGTCCTGTTGTAATTTTCCTCAATTTATACAAGTGGATATTGACAATTTTTGTGTCAGAGATGCCAGTGCACACAGAGCTGGCCTGGTGATTGTAGATGGCTACCAGAGTGAGCATCCTGACAATGAGGCAACCCAAACAGGAGGGACAGAAACAAGGTCAATATAGGGTCCTGTGGTGGGAACCAGAAAACCAACTGCTCTCATGGAGGATGTGGTATCATTTCTCCTGGCCTCAGATTCAAACTCAGTCTTTCTCAACCAGTGTCCCAGAAACTCACTCCTGGATGGGACTTGGCCCAAGGATTCCCCTGAGCTCAGATCAACAGGATTCGACAGCCTAGCTGGTGTCTCAGCTCAGTAAGGCATTGCCTTTGGAGGGATTATAATCATGAACAAAGAAGTCAGTCTTTCCAGCCCTCTTCCTGTTCAGCATCTCTCTCACTGTTGAATTCTGATCTGACACTAGATATTTGAAGGACATAGACACAAACCAGGCTGCCCAGCACCTTGGAGGGTCTCAGTAGCACTTTGTTAAATGACTGATGTAGAAATCAACCAGGATTAGAGAGACCAAGCATGAATACTTAGTTGGACCTGGGGTTATTTACCCTGAAAAAGTAGATTTAGAAGGGCATGGCTGCTGTGTCGAAATCCCTGAAGGACTCTATTCCAGGAAGAGAGATTAGACATGGTCTGTGTGGCCTTGGAGAACAGATTTAGGACCACTGTGGAAGAGTGTGTCTTCCACTGGGGAAAAGGTTTTGTGTTAGTTAAAGACAGGCAAGACAGTGCTGTGGGGGTGAGCTCATTGTCACTGGAGGTATGTAAGTAGAGGTTGCATGATGGCCATAAAGCAGCGGTTCTCAACCTGTGGGTTGTGACCCCTTTGGGGGTCGAACGACCCTTTCACAGGGGTCGCCTAAGACCATCGGAAAACACATATAATTACATATTATTTTTGTGATTAATCACCATGCTTTAACTATGTTCAATTTGTAACAATGAAAATACATCCTGCATATCAGATATTTACATTACAATTCATAACAGTAGCAAAATTATAGTTATGAAGTAGCAATGAAAATAATTTTATGGTTGGGGTCACCACAGCATGAGAAACTGTATTAAAGGGTCGCGGCATTAGGCAGGTTGAGAACCACTGCAATAAAGGCTGTTGTAAGTGGCTCCCAGGTTGGACTGAATGACCTCTGAGAGTACTAATCTCAAGAACTGGGCTTCTTGGATCACCATAACCATGAAAAAAAGGGAACTGTTCATGGGAGACTACATGTCTGTGTGCAGCAGCCCCAACGATCACATCAGAGATGGTTGGGTCCTGCAGAAATAGTTTTAAAAACATTTATTTCAACCTATAATCCAGAAGGCAATGCAGAGGGTAGAATGAGAAAGCTTTGTCTGTCTCTGGTCTAGACAGGAAAACTGATGTTTTAGCTCCTCTCTGTAAACAAGGAAATGGAGGCCTGGGTTGGGGAAGGGCTTTGCTTAATTTGGGTCAGTGGCCAAGCTGGGGCTTTGTCTTTGGCCTCCCAGCCATATCTAGTCAGGAGTCTTTGTTAGTTTAGATGGGTTCCACCTGGCTCCTAGGAGATCCTGCTCTGCCTCAGGCTTTGGGCATTTAGAATGGAGGCTCAGAGATGGATTTAGGGGGTAGGAGTAGGGTGGAGGGAGGAGTTTGTCTCCAGAAAGGCTTGGGAATATATACAAGGTGTACCTATCTACTCTAAGTTGCCACTCTGTATGGAGAGGCCACCAGGTGGCGCTGCTGTGAGAAGCTCAATGCCATGTGGGTAGAATTTGGGGTCTTAAGGATGCTGGAAGCCATAGGTGGACCTATTAAATTTTAAGGTGAGCTGAGTGCTCTGATGGAAAGAGGGAAGTCTCTCTCTCCTCTGCCAATCTTCTGTCCATCCCTGAATATCCCCCTGTGGATTTTTACTTTTTTGTCTCCCAACTTGGCTGCCCAGAGTCTGATCTTAGCAATTTAGGGTAGGGCCAATCCAATAAAAATGCATCAGGAATGACTAAGACAGAGAACAGAGATGCAGGAATGAGATGCTACTGAATATGTTGACCCTCAGGGCTAAGAAGAGAGGTGGCAGTTCTGAGAAGTTCTCCGTTTAGCGTGGGCTGAGCTGACATCTGGAGGTTGTGGCTCTGCGCTGGGCCCAGAAGGAAGAGGCAGGCACTTGAGGGGAACATCCTGGCAGAGGTTAAGGCAGGGCAGAGCACCAAGGGAAGGGTGAGGTGTGATATAAGGCCCGCGCAGGTCGAGGAGGATGTTAACATAAGAACTGTCCAAACGTATAGAGAATTTTTAGGAGTTTATTTGAGCTGAACTGATAACAATTACAAGGAATCAAAACCTCAATGAATCGAGAAAGTGCTCTGGAAGATGGCATTTGTGCTGCTTATTTTATATATTAGAATCAAAGGAGGAGATGTAAGGGGCATTACATGAAATCCATTGGTGATAGATTAAGGGGGCAGGAAAAAGCAAAATAGGGATGGTGGGGGGGAATCTCTGGGATTAGATAAAAAGTATAACAGAGAGACACGTACTTCTTTTAAATCGGTGAGTACAAGATAGTTAATAACTAACATTTACAGCACGTAGATATGGTATTCAGGAGAATGACTTAACAGTGAGGATTCTGTGGTCTCAGTGCTCAACCAGGTCTCAGTGCTACCAGCCTGGCTGTGCCCTGAGGGGTCTGAGAAAGAATTATTCTGACATTTCAAAGGTATGTTATCTTAGATGCAAAAAGACAATAGACAGGTTCATTCACAGTAAACATTGACATTTTTTAGGGAAGCTACAGGCCTAGGATATGACTACCCACCATAACTCACTTTTGGTTAGGAATGTTTGTGTTCAAACCATCCTATGTAGTTACTTTTGGGCTCTTGAGTTTGTAAGGTCACCATGCAGGACCCCCCTGAAATTGTCAGGTTTAGTATGTGGCCCCTTTTTCGTCCACGAGGGTTTCGTCTGTGCACCGTGCCTGGTTCAGTCCTAAGCCCTTATATAGTCTTCCAAGAGTTGGGCCAAGCACAGTGGTAGCTACTGTTGTTGTGGCCATGCTCATGCCTGTGTGAGATAGGCCTGCACACAGTGAGCACACAGGTGGGATTTCCAGTTGTGGCCTACAGCCATAGACATCTTACTTTTGAATTATTTACCAATATTTTAAAACTAGGAGTTTCAACAAAAACTCAACTTTCAACTTCTCTTGAAAAATCAGACTGTCTGTCACACTGGGTATACTTCCTATGGTCTCTGGGCTAGAGCTGAGTAGCAACTGCCCTGTAGACAGGGCATGTGCCCTCCCAGCCCCATCCCACCTGCTTCACTATTCTCAGGATCTCTGCCCCCTGCCATAGGTTGTTGGGGCCAAGGGGGAGGGGGAGCTGAATGAGTTGCTGTTGGTAGTAGCCAGAAGCCAGGCCTAGGTAGATACCAAGCTCTGAGGCCTCGTAGCAGGGATGGATCTAGCAGGAAGGGTTGTTGTGGGCTTGGGCTCCTTATACCTCCATCCTTAACCTCCCACAGGCCTATTGTTAGGGCTGGGTTACTCCTTTGAAGACCAAGTGTAGATGTGGAATCAGGGCTGAGGAAGGAGTCAGAGGAAGCTTAGAGAGTGGAGAAATACTCTAAGTAGGGCCCTGAAAGGCTTTGCTTGGAAGGCTGAGAAGGGCTCCCAGGGTCTCTGCTGCATTGGGCCTGTCAATCTCAGGGTTGTGTGTATCCATTTCTCTGATTCCCCAAGGAGCCTTCCTGGATTTGGCTGTGCCTTAGCTGCCCTACAGGGAAGACCCCTTTAAGGTATTTTTCCCTAGATAGGAGCCCCCACATCATTTCTTTCTCTCAGCCTCCCTCTACTCCCCCATATGTGGAATCCTGGTGAAGGGGAGGGCAAGAAAGTGCCTCCCCCTCAGACCTGTCAGCATCCACATCTGTTGCTTCCTTTGCTGGTCCATTTCCCATCATTGTCTGGGGGTGGGGATTGTGCTCCTGTCATTGGTGCAGGCCCAAGATCCAGCCGTAGCCTCCAATGAGGCAGGCAGGCAGGCAGGCTCCTCTTGACTTGTACCATTCTTATTTTATTTCCCTATGCTGTCTCAGGCCACACACAATCACTGGTCGTGTGCTCTCCCCACCCCATAGGAGGGTACCTGCTCTCCTCTGTGCCCATACTCTTTCTACCTTCTTCCTCTCCAGAACTACTACCCAAGTCTTGGGCCTCATTCTCACCTCCCCTGGCTGCCTGTAGCCACATAGGAGTGGGCTGCCATCTGGTCCTGGCCCTTTGCCCCTAGATTGGCTGACTCGGGGATGCCCATTGGTGGTGAAACAGGTGCTGAGCTGGCCATGGAGGAGCCCAGCCAGAGGCCCACCCAGGGATATGAGGTGGGATGGTCATTAGCACTACCCCCTCATTCCCACACCAGCCTGGAAAATAATTTTCCTGGCATCTGCCCCAGCTTCTATCTGCTGCTTTGTTGCTTGGGAGGCTGAGCCTAGCCCCTGGCCTGCCCTTCTGCCTGAGCCCTGTCTGGGTCTTTCCAAGGGTTGTTTGGATCCAGACTCCAGCCAAGCACAGCAGGCAGCAGCAAAAGGGTGCATTGCATTAAGAGCATTAGGATGTAGAAAAGGGTGTAGTCCCAGAGAGGTTGCCTGAGCTTTAATCCAAGCGTTCTCCTCTGTGACCTTGGGGACATCACATTCCCTCTCTGTTCCTTGGTTTCCTTGTTTGCAAAAGGAGCCAAATACTAGCACCTACTTCATAAGATTGTAAAGATGAAATAAAGTGAGGCTAAGAAACATGTACAGAACATGGTAACCTCAGTGTTAGCTATTGCCATTGGAGTCAGAAAGCCTGGGTTCCCATCTGGGCTCCACTAGCTGATCTTGAGCAGATCCCTCACCCTCTCTGCTTCCTTTTTAAATATGGGGTTATGCTCTCTCACTGAGGAGGAGAATGTAGGTGGCAGTGGCTTTTGTGTTGTGAATTGCTGTGCACATTGGCAGTGTTATCATTAATTCTGAATTCTCAGTTCTTGAAGGCAGGGGCAGGCAATTTTTTAATTTGCTTGCCTTTGCAGAGAGAGCAGACACTGGGGTCATACAGCTCAGCAGATTAGGCTCTTGGCTTGAAACAGAATTATCAGTCTTGGAGGCTAGCCTGGGCAAGGACATGTTGCTGGCTTTGGGGCCATAAGTGTGGTTGTACCTGGGGAAGGGCTGACAGATGGTCCATATCCTCCTTGTCTTTGGGGCAGTTCGCCTCTGGGCATTATGAAGTTGATGGCCCCACCTAGTCTACCAGGAACATAGCCCAGCACTGTACCTGGAGGCATCTTGGTTTTACTTTTTGGCTTGTTGGGGTATCTTGGGGCTCTTAGGAAAGATGGAGGGGGTAGCTGGAAACAAAATTTGAAATGGCAAAGCAAAACTTCCTGGTAACAATACTTTTCTGGCTGTAGATCAGGGCAGAGGGCTGGAGCTGGAGCTAGGGCCAGGGCAGCCTGCTCCTTGTCTTCTCTGGTGTCTGCAGTGTGGGAATCAAGTTCACCTAGGTGTGTGGGTCCTGGAGACTCCATGCACTCTGCTGCCTTCTCCTCACCCTGTCTCCTCTTGGTGTAGGCCACCTGAGGAGAGACATCTTGTAAGCACTGGATAAGTGGATTTCCCACCCATGATTCCTTCAGGCACAAGCCAAAGTGGACCGTCTGGCCCTCTCTGGGCAGAGCTGATAGGAGAGCTGCCTGGGCTGCTCAGGTGACTACAGAGGGACTGGGCCTGGACTCTGCAGGGAATCGCCACTGGGTCATCAGGCTGCCTTTAGTAGCTCAGCCCTATGTAGCTGATGAGCAGAGATCCCTAGTTTGTCTCACCCTGCCACCTCACAGTGAGTCCTAAGATGCAGAATGCTCCCTCTTTTTCTGCTTGGGTAAGGGGCCTTCTTGATTATATCCCCCCTTCGCTCACATGGAAATGAGTTTGGATTTTCTGAACACACACCAGCTGGCTGGGGGGAGGCAGCCCAGAAGGCTGCTGGCTGGGGAAGGGGGAGAAGAGGGAAGGAAGGAGAGGGAACCAGGCCAAGATGAAAATTCCACCTTCTCACAGCAGAGCAATGATGGGGCGCTGAGTGCTCCCTACAGGTCATTGAGGCTCTAACACTCACCCCACCTGAGGAGGCAGCATCTTGCTCCTGCTTATAAGCTCAGAGGGAGCCGTGTTCACTCAGGCCAGCCTACCCTCTGACAACCACAGCCTTCAAGGGCCAAACCACTGAGCTGGACATTAGCGAGGATGCCTGGCAGCAGATGTCCTCCCCGCCTCCTAGGCCAACCCTTTCATGGGCTCAGGGGAGTGGATCTGAGGCCCTGAGAGGGGGTCAGGACTACCGCGGATCCCAGTTCGCGGGGTTCTCCCGTGGAAGTGCAGGGGAGGAGTGACGAAGGTTCTCCTGGCGGTGGGCACTGCGCCCCCCTTGGGTAGCCCGGAGGCGAGAAAGCCTAGGAGAGGCGGGGGAGGGGCGGGGTGGGGTCATGCATCTGACTCCGCCTCTTCGCGCTGGTATCAGTCTGTACTCTGGTGCCGGCTCAGTCTAGGCTGCTCGCCGCTCTGGGACCGCGGGATGACACCGCCTCCGCCCGGATGCACCGCCCTCGGCATCCAGCCCGCCCGCATCCCAGGCAGGCAGCCTCGGCCCGGGCTGCTGCTGCGGCTGCTACTGCTGTTGCTCTGGGTGGCCGCCGACACCCGCGGCCACCCGAGGAGCGGACCCCGCATCTCTGCTGTCTGGAACGGTGGGTGGTGCGGCGGGTAGATCGCTGGTCCGTGGGGTGGGTGACGAGTGTGCGACACCCGTGCGAGTGCGAGTGCGTGTGTGCGCGAGCCTCTGCGGGTCCCGGGCTGACCTCGCGAGGAGTGTGCGGGTCTGGGTGAGTGTGAGTGTGCACAGTGACACGCTGGAGTGGCTGGAACGCTGCGGGGAGCTGGCGGGGGCCTGGAGCTGCGGCTAAGTCGCTCCAAGTGCGCCCACAGCTGGGAGCCGCAGCGCCGGGGCACAGGCGGAGGGAGCGGGCCCCTCTCTCCACCCAGACGCTCTCTCAGTCCTTCAGCGCTGGGCCACTGGTCAAGACCCTTTCTCGGGGCTGGGACCTCCACCCTTGTCCCCCTTCCTGAGCTGCGGGCTCTGCTGTCGCACGGGGGCTTGGGCTGGGCCAGAGTTGGCGGAGCGGAGGGGGGGGGGCGTGGACTCCTTGATGCTGTTGCTGCGCTCTGGCTGTGGGAACAAAGACCCCGCTGCCTGCCCCCGCCCCATCCCGGCCCAGAGCACGGCTGAAGAGGGGTGGGCACCCTGTAGTGAGCTGGGCAGCAGTACGGTGCGGAGGCTTGGGGCACCTGGGCGCTACCTCTGCAATGCCGGCACCCGCACCTGCCGCTCCCCCTACCACGTCCGCACGTGGCAGTTGTCACCAGGAATAGGTGCCAGCGTGGGGAGCACTGTCCGTTGGGCAGGGTGCGGGTGCGGCCGTTGGAATCCCCCAGGTGGCGGATCTGGGGCGGGGATGCAGCTTTTAGGCTGCGGTGGATACATGAGCCCGGAGGACCGGAGAGTCTCCCTCAGGGGTGACTTAGTTTAAAATCCTTATACAATGGGTCAGAAAGCCGGCTAGGCGGGGTTTGAGGCTTTATGCCCTGAGGGACGGAGCTTCTCTCCCCTGCATTGCACACAAATGCTTCCTGCCCCCAGGACAAGTGATTCTGTCCCCAAAATTGACGGAGCTGCAGCCCCCTGTGGTGGTGGTGGATTCAGGGTGGGGGCTGAGGGAACCTGTCCCTGACAGCGGCCCTTTGATGCCTGAGGCGGTTTGCAGGGATTGCCAGAGCCTGAGCATTATCTGGGGCAGGTATTCTTAGCAGAGAAAGGCGGGGGGGGGGGGGGGGGGGGGGAGAAGAACCACACAAAACCAGTGGCTTGAACTGCAGCTGCAGCAGAGAGATTGTGACTTGCCCAAGGTCACTGGGTGACATGTGAGCTCACAGTGCAGATGGGAGCTCTAATCTGGCACAGGACCAGTGCTAGCACTGGGTTAGGGAGGGGAGAAGGATTTAGGCAACTCTTGGCCATGAAGGAGGGACCCTGGGGCCTAGCTCTGTTACTCAGCCTGAGGTATTCCAGGTGGGAGTGCAGCAGGGTAGCTGGACCTCTGGCCTTCTACTCATGATGGACACCTCCCTCCTAGGCTTCCTCTGCTTTCCTGGAATCTTTGCTTTGCATCAGACCCCTTGGCTACCCTGGACAGCCCAGCCTTCGCGTCCTCTGAAGGGGACAAATGACCATATCTGAGTGTTCTAGAATCTCCCTCTGTACCAAATCCCTTGCATTGGCTCTGCTTGCCCCCACCCCCAAGTCTTCCCAAGACCTCTCCCACCACATATTTAATGCACGCCCCTTTCTTAGCACTTAATATGTACCTCCCCAACACTTAGTCTCTCCACCGTGAGGCTATTTGAGGCTGCCTTCAGTTCTTCTGACTACTTTTCAAATCTCCCAACCCAGCTCCAGCTCTCTTTCCCCTGCACGCACCCCTCACCTGTCTTGTCCAAGGTCAGTCTGTGGTCTTCATCAGTGCCAGGCACCCCACTGACCAGACAGACCCTGGCATCCACCTGTCCCCCAGGACCAACAGGTGATGATGGTGTGCCTGGCTGACAGCTGCCTTCTATTTCCTCTGAGGTAACATGGACAGGGGTGGACTTCGGCAACCCAGGAGTGGAATGAGAGGAGAGCCCCAACCTCCCCCCCCCGGCCATGCTGTATGTAACATTGGTCTACTTCCTGTCTACCAGTGGTTTGCAGGGTTAGGGGTAGCTTTGAACAACAACCAGATCAAAGATAATAGTAGTTATGGAGCCACTTCTCTATGAGGTGTAGGTTGGGGTTTTAGTTTTAAGCCAAGACAAGTGTGGGAACTGGAACAGGTATGGAGGGTTCTTTGTTGTCGTTTATTTTCTGCTTCTTGGACCCCTTCACCTTAGGGAAAGATTAGGTCAGGGAGTTCTGGGAGGGTCCCAGCCTGCACTTGTCTGGGGAGATTGAGATCTTCAGCATATTGAGCCCCAACTCAGCAGCTCTGGGCAGAGAGGGCTGTTCAGGCACGGACCTGCTGGGTGCCCTTGAGCTCCACACCCTCAGAGCTCACCAGAGCAGAAAGAGCTCTGCAGTTGTCCCCTGAGGGCTGTCATCAACACATGTGCCAGTCAAAGATCTGACTGTTTGGGCCTGACCTCCCTGCAAGAAGGGGCTGGAGAAGAGTGTGTTGCAGTTGAGGGCAGCAGACTGGCGTGCCTGTGGAAGCTCTGCACCCCTTTCCCATTCCATCCCCATCTGGAGGAGATGGAGAATCTCTGAAGGTCCTGACCCCCAAGGTCAGAGATCATTCAGCCTGCTCCCAAAGAGAAACAGGCCAGTCTTAAGTCTTTCCACCTGCCCAGTCAGTTCTGCCTCTCCCTTGTCCAATTAAACAACAGGATGTTATTGTTGACTTTGAGGCTGCTGTGGGAGTTATTATGGGGCTAGTCCCCAGGGCATGGGTTGTTGTTACCTCCTCCAGGGGATGAGGTCACAGCTGGGGCTCACCAAGCATCAGCATTTTCAGTGGAAATCCTTGCCCCATTGGAGACTTAGATGTGTGCTTCTCGCCTTCAGGGTGAATCCCCTGTAGAACAAGGAGGGGGCAATTCCAATGCTGGGAGGGGGTATGTCTTACGCTGGGTGAGATGAGAGATGCCCTGTGATGCTCCTAGGAGCTTCCTGCCGAACTCTGTGTCCCCGCTGGGATTCTTGCCTCTGGGATGAGCAGAGGGTGTGGTGGCCCATTCAAATCTTAGTTGTGAGGAGAAACTGAAACGTGAGAAATCAGGAGGAATCCCTGTGTTTCACATACTTTTCTATCTTTTTCTCTCATGTGCCTGAGCTGAAAAATGGAGGTAGTATCTTATTGTTTTGTGGCCTAAGGGTAGACATAGTATTGCAGCATTTTCGACATTCTAACATTTGCTGGACCCAACCTGTCCTGGTCTGGAGGTTGTGCTTGGGAATCTAGGGATGAGAAACCAGACAAGTTCGTAGACTTTTCAGTGCAATTACAATGAAATGTGGTAGAGGGCAGCTGGGGGAGTTGAGGAGGTGCCTAACCTGGTCTTCCCAATCAGGGAGGGCTTCTTGGAAGAAGTGGTAAGCCAGGATGGCTGGAGGAGCAGGAGCCAGCTAGGGGAGAGAAGGGACAGGAGGAAACACCTGGTATAACAGGATTTCAGACCCTAAAACTTGAAGTAGGTCCTGGGAAAGGAGGAGGTAGTGAGTGGAAGACATTGAGTCAGCCTTGACCTCAGGGTTCCAGGAAGGTTTGTTGCAGGAGGGAAGTGTGAACTCAGCTGCCTCACCTACAGCCAGCCCAACAGTGGGGAGGAAGGATCATGCCTGTCAGGAAAGGCTTCTCAGTATCACAGCTTCCTGGTGGGAAGTAGGGGCTGGGTTCTGGGAGACCAGGGCTTTCCCCCTGACTCCTGACTGTGGGGATTCTCCAGTTGAGGCCCTTCGCTCAGCAGAGACTTTCTGTGGAAGGGAGGGAACTGCCCCAGCAGCACCCAGGCCCTGCTTGTAGGGGGAAGAAGGGCAGATGCCCTTCCTCTGACCAGCTGCCCCTTCAGGAACCTTCACCTCCTTAGTGGCGGTAGATCACTCCCTGGCTGGGGGAAGCAAGGAAAGCTGCCTTTTGTGAGGAGGGCCAGAGCCCCTAATGTACAGGTTGGAAGTAGAGCTCAGCCCAGGGAAGGAGATGGCCCTGGTGTTGACAGCTGGGGCCCCAGATGACATCCTGTCTTCCTCCCCCAGCCCATGTCACCCATTTCAGCCACTACAGGGCTGTCTAGATGTGTCACAGAAGGCTGACCACACTTCCCCTGCTTTGCTTGGCAGTTCTGGGGCTGGAAACTTCCCCTTCTCTTGATTTCCTTTTTTGGCAATGTCTGGCTGTCCCAGAAACCTCTTGTCTCTCTCAGTGTAGGGGAGGAAGGGGTCCTCTTAGAGCATGGAGTACTGTGGCCACTTTTGGCCCCCACAAAATGGGCTTCCCCCTTCCCTAGCCAGCCCAGACCACGAGGGACCAGGAGATCCATCCCCTCCTGGCCCCCTATGATGGTATGAGGGTGGAGGTGGTTCTCTCCCTCCTGTCGGCCTCCAAGTGCCTTATTTATCCAGCCTTGGCCCGGCCCTGCTGTGTCTCCAGGACTGTGCCCTGGCCTCTGTGAGGCCCCTCCATCACTGTGTCACTGTATTGAGAGTTCCTCCTAGGACACACAGAGACAGAGCTGCCACTTTCCCCAGTCCTATGTGGTAGCCTGGCCCCACTCACCCCTTATCTTCCACACTTCTTCTCTCACCACTCCTCAGCTCCCTACATTTTCCTGCCTCAGGGCCATTGCCCTACTGGTCATTCCTTGCTACACCCCATTCATCCTCTTCCTCCTCTGCCAGCGCTATCTCACTTCCTCCAAGGAGCCTTCTTGACTGGATTCAACCTGCACAGCCCAATGGGACAGAGTTTAGGACATCAGATAAAAACAACATCAGATCAGCTGAGGACAGTGATGATAGGGAATTGACCAAGGTCACCCAATAATACAGGCATAGCTGGGACCAGGGCTGTGTCTTCTGCTGGAGCCTACTCCTGGCCTCAGCTCTTGGCCTCCCTCCACTTGTCTGTCTGCCTTCATGCTCTGTTCTCAGGCTTGGGGTTCCCTGAGTCCCTTTATTCCTTGGCTGGCTCAGCTGAGCCCAGACTTCCTGCCCAAGCACTGTCTGCTCCCAGAAACCCCACAGGCCATGCATGACCTTCCTCCCTTCAGATCCTTAGATTTGGAACAGCTCAGTGCACCTCTTCTGGCTTTTTCCTTAGGGTAACTGGGCCTCAGGGTTCTTAGGGGCAGGTTGGTCTGTGTCATGGCTTCGGCTAATCTGGGTTTAACCTTCACAGCAGTTTGGGATTAGGCTGATCTTGGGTGCCTCCTGCACCCCCTGCTTCCAGTCAGGGGCTCAGGCTCTATGCCAACACCCTTGGGGCAGCCCTCATTATTGAGCGAAGCTAGCCCCTGCCCTCGTACCTAGGTCTGTGTTCATCCCTTCTGGGGGAGAGAGGAGGAGAAGTCAGGAATCTTTTGGGGGAGCACCCAGGTCCCCAGAGAGCAGGGCCTGCAGTCAGTGACAAGGGAGGGCACCTGGAGAAGGTCAGGAAGCCAAGGACTGTGACGGTGGGTGAGAGCAGGAAAGGTCAGTGTGGAGTGGTACAGCTGAGGGAGACTTCATGGGGGAGGGGAAGAACCAGGCCAGGGCGTGGGGTGGGCCAGAGTGGGCACAGAGAGCGGCGTTGCTCATATTGTTTGTCTTCTGGGCCTGAGTGAGAAAGGAAGGTCAAGATGATAAGCTCAGCGCCCTGTTAGCGGCCTAGGGACCTATTCTAAGATGTCTCCCACCCTAGTCCTGGCCCTCCCAACTATCTCCTCTGTCCCCACTTGCCCAGCTATAGCCTTGGCTTGGCCTGGGAATGGCAGGGATTTGCCAAGGTTGCATAGTGAGGCAGGCATAGCTGGCACCAGGGCTGTGTCTCTGCTGGAGCCTACCCCTGGCCTCAGCTCTTGGCCTCCCTCCACTTGTCTGTCTGCCTTCATGCTCTGTCCTCTGTGGTGGAGGCCTGGCCTCGCCTACAGGACCCCACACCAGACAGTGTAAACTGAAAGAAGGTGGTGTGTGCCAGGTGGTGTACGGCACAAAGTCAGAGGGAGGACAGAGCAATGAGGGCTGCAGCAGTCTGAACACTTCCTGCAGCCATGGGGGTTGAGACTAGATCTTCAAGGACAGGTTAGATCACAGGCACAGAGAAAGGGAAGAGGACAATTAAGGGAGGGAAGAGCACCAGCAAAGGTGATGGGAAGGAGCCATGACAGAGATGAGCAAAGGTGGGTAGGCCTTGACTGCCAGCTAGGGGAGTCGGGCCCTGCTGGGATAGACAGTGGGGAGCCATGGTGAGTTCTTGAGCTAAGGAGCCAGCAGTGGGGGCAAGTGTTTTTTTTTTTGTTTTTTTTTTAATTTAATTAAAAATTTTTTCAATTACAGTTGACATTCAATGTTATATTAGTTTCATGTATACAGCATAATGATTAGACAGTTATATAATTTACAAAGTGATCACCTAATAAGTCCCACCTGGCACCGTACATAATTATGTACTACAATACTATTAACTCTGTTCCCTATGCTGTACTTTACATCTCATGACTTTTGTAACTGCCAATTTATACTTATTAATCCCTTCACCTTTTCACCCAGTCCCCGAACCCCCACTTACCTCTGGCAACCAGGAGTTTGTTCTCTATATCTGTGAGTTTGTTTCTGTTGTGTTTGTTTGTTTATTTTTTCAGTTCCACATATAAGCAAAATCATATAGTATATATCTTCCTCTATCTGTCTGACTTATTTATTGATTGATTTTAGAGAGGGAGAGAGAGAGAGAGATAGAGGAAGAGCAAGAGAGACCATTTGTTGTCCTACTTATTTATGCATTCATTGGTTGATTCTTGTATGTGCCCTGACTGGGGATTGAACCTGCAACCTTGGTGTATCAGGATGATGCTCTAACCAACTGAGTACCTGGACAGGGCTTTAGCTGACCTAGTATTCCATTTAGCATAATACCCTCTAGGCCCATCCATTTTGTGGCAAATGGTAAAATTTCATTTTTTTTTTTATGACTGAGTAATATTCTATTGTGTGTATATACCACATCTTTATTTAATTGTCCATTGAGGGGCACTTAAGTTGCCTTCATACCTTGGCTATTGTAAAGAATGCTGCAGTGAACATAGGGGTGCTTATATCTTTTTGAATTAGTGACTTGGGTTTCTTTGGATAAATACCCAGAGATGGAATCGAAACCTCCATACTGTTTTCCATAGTGGATGCAGCAATTTGTATTCCCACCAACAGTACACGAGAGGTCCCATTTCTCCACACCCAAGAGGTGACTGTTTTTGGCCAGTGCTGGCTTGTGGGAACCTTGCTGGCTGTGTGTTAAAGAAGGGTTTGCAAGTATACCCTGCCCTTTGCTGTGGTCTTCCCAAGAACAGAACACTTGAGTGTGTTCTATTTCTGGGCAGAGATCTCAGAAGACTTATCTTCGCAGTTAGTCATGCTGGTCAGCACTCAGTACGGTGCTGCACCCCCAGATCCACCCACATGCCCCACTTCAGCCTTGTATGCTCATGCTCACTTAAACACACTCTCCTTAGGGCATTGTGGATGGAAGTCAAGGTTTCATTGGCCAAGAGGCCTCTGACCAGGCTGCACCCTCAGTCTCCTCATTTGTATGGGAAGGGCTGGCCTGGAAGCTTCCAGGGGCCCATCTATGGAGCACAGAGTTATAAGCACAGATTCCAGGGTCAGCCTGCCTATGTGTCAACCTCCTCTCAACCCCGTCATAGCTGTGTGACCCTGAGCAAGTTACTCAGCTTCTCTGTGTCTCCCTGCCTCATGTGTAAAGTGGGGATGATAAGAGAACCCACCTCTTAAGAGTTTAGTGATTATTAAATGAGTTAATATATCCCCAAACCACTTAGAACAGTGCCTGGCACATAGTGGGTGCCATGGAACGGGCAGGTTATAGGTGGGGGTACCACTGTCGTCACCGTCATCCTCCTCCTCCTTTGGCATCTCTGGTTTCTGGTACAGTGCAGCAGCCCTGGCAGTCCAGCCCATCCCCTGCCAGCTCTCCCTAACTGGTTGCCCTGACACTGCTTCGCCCACCCATCCTCTGCTGGCCCAGGCTAAGGCCGAGCTGGGGAACCTTCTGTTTCTTAACAGTCTTCCCATTCTGCTTCCCTCCCTCCACTAACTATCTTCTGCCCTCTTTTCTGCCCCTGCCCTGGCTCTGGGCCCAAGGGCAAGCCCTGCACCTCTGTCCATTGTTTCCTTTGATAGCCACCAGCTGACCTTGGCCTCTTTCTGGGGCTTTTAAAACCTGCTGGGCTGAAGAATAGGTGGCAGGTGGATAGGACATGGTGTTCATCCTGGGCTTCCTGCCTTCCCTGGGCTTGGCACCTCCTTTCTGCTCTAGCTGGGTCTCAGTGCCAACCTTCCCTTCCTGAGCCCCTAAATCTGGCTTGGCTCAGCCCCTCCACAGGTTGCTTTTCAACTGCCCCTTCCCTCCAAGCATTTGCTGCAGCTGGTCTCCCCACCAGCCACGCCTTCTGGGCCTTTGAGCACAGTGGCTCAGAGCTGGTTTGGAAGGGCCTTAGTTTTCAAGCCTATTAAATGGGAATGCAGACCCTTATGTTCCTCCTTTGCAGGGTGGGTTGGGGGATTTGGTGAGCTAGTTGGTGGAGGCAGATAAGGACGTGGCTTATTCTGCTGCCTGCACTCATAATCCCGTACTTTCCAAAAATGCCCCATGAACTTAACCCTGATTGTTTTGCGATTTATTCCAAGTTCAATTGTGGATCATAAAACCTAGACCTTAGCAAGTACTAGTCCTTCCAATCTGTGGAAGAGGAAACTGAGGTCAGGACGGTCCAGCCCTGATCACGGTCACAGCCAACCAGTTACCCAGCTGCCAAAGGGAGCACAAGGCTTCTTGGAGCCAGGGCTGAGTCTACACATGAAATATGCTCCCCTCCCACCCTCAGCCGACCTTGGTGGTCAGGAAGAAGTGCCCCTCAGCTCCGTGCACAACTCCCTGTTTCCTGGCTGATAAAGAGAAGCAGACCTCGAACTGCCCATGACTAGGTACCATATCAAACGCCTACCACCTGTCTGGTGCATGGCTCTGCCCCTGCTAGGCAGCTGTCTGGATCTCCATCCCACCCAATGTCGAATGTCACCAGCTCCAGAGCAACAACCATAGCCCCTCCTTAGCACGAGCTGGAAACTGAGCTTCTCACACCCTCATCCCTGACCATATCAGGAGAAACAAAATCGATGAAACATTTGTCCCTTTGCCTCCATCCATCCCAAGGCAAAGGTGTCCCTCCACTGCTCTGATGCAGCACTGCATTCCACCCTTAATCACTCCTTAGAGTTTAAGGCTTTGGTTGCTAAAGGCCCCTGGAGATCGGGACCCTTCCTGGAAGGTAGGTGTGTGGGTGACTCCTGTCAGTTATCAGGTATTGGACCTGACTAACTGATGGGGAGGGTGAGGGGGGAGAGCAGGAGGTGACGTGGGAAGTGGAGAGAAGGTGATACACAGCTTTTTGCAAATCCAGAGGCTCTCAAGGAAGTCCAGGATATGGTCACAGGGGGCTGGAGCTGGGTGCTGAGTACCAGAAACCCTGAGCTGTGGGCTAGCTCTGCCCCTGCCTTCTTTGCTGTGTCCCTTGGGCCAGTGACACAGCCTCTGTGGCCTCTGTGCACCCTCAGCTCAGTGGCTGTTCAGATCCCCTCCTTTCCACTTTGACCCATTGGGAGTAGGTTCCAAAGAGTGCAGAGGTGCAGACTGATTACTGGGCTCCATGTAAGCCTTCCCCCTTCTCTGCTGGCTTTGTGGTAGGCAAGGTGTGAGGGGTGAGGGTGAGATGCAGGTCCTGCCAGATGTGGCTGGGTTTCCAGCTGAAGGCTAGCCTGACTCCTGCTGGGTGTCTGAATTCCTGCCAGCCTCCATACTGACTTTCAAAGGACTCCTTCAGGTTAGCATTCAAGGCCTGTTGGGTCAGTGGGTCAGGCTGAAAGGCTGTCCCTGCCCAGACCAGACCATGGGCCTATCCCCTGTTGCTCCCTTCAGGTACAACACCCACCCTCATTCCAACTCCCACTACACCCTCCCTTTGGGCTGCTCTCTTTCACAAGCAGTAAGGATATGGGGACAGTGCAGACTACATGGTGACAGCACCCAAAGAGTATGAGAGAAGGAATGGAGTTCCACCCGGCAGGCCCACTTTAGGAGAACCCACCCTGGGACAGTGGTGGGAGGGTGCGGAGCATGAGAGGAATCAGCTCTGATAGGCTCTAACAGGGTCAGAGCTCTAGGACAACCCAGCCTGGGGGCTGAGACCAGGGGAGGCTGCCTCCCACACCCAACCATCGTCCTGACCCTCATCCTGGCTGGGCTGGGCCTGGGCCTTGCCAGTCCTGAAACTGTGAGGCAGGTGGGGACTCAGAGAGGCCGTGGGGCAGCCTGAATGTGCTCTTCCCTGGTCCACAAGGAGTAAGGATTGGAATCACATGGGGGTGGGGAGAGGGGCCTTGTAGCCAGCTGCCTCTGGGGCCATGCCCACCCGTGTTCCCCCAGCCCCATCCCCTGCCCAAACTCCTGGTTATTCTGGGAGCTTTTAGCTGCCACTTAGTCAGCCACTAATGCAGCAGGCTGGGGAGTGAACGGGAGTGGGGGGGTGGTGACACGGGGCCATGTGCCAGACTTGCTCCTTTTAGACATCGGATGGGAAACAGAGGGGGCTGGGCAAGCAGGGGAGTCGGGAGGGGGTGCTGCTGGAGAAAAGGTGGCTTTGGGAACACTGACCCTCCTCCTAGAGAGGAGGGGCAGCACTGGAGACTGATGGCCAGTGGGTTGATGTATCCTTGGGGGGCCACAGCACCTCTCCTGCTCCATCACACGCGACCTTAGCCCACCTTCCTGATCATCTCTGCTTAGGTGTCTGTACCTGCCTTTGCTCGGCCTGTTCCCCCTGCCTGAAATTCTTTCTGCCTGTTCCTGACCCATCTAGCTTTGATTTGCATCCCTCACCTCTTTGGATTCATAAGGAAGCAAAAAGATGCGTTTAGGGATGTGGCACTTGCTCCCTTGGCTGGCCCTTTTTAGGGGCAGCCCCCTGCCTCCCTCTGCATGGGAGGACCTTGAAGGCTGACCCCTTTGTGGCCCATGTTGGTGACATGGGGCTATGGATCCTGACCCAAAGGCTTGGTGCTGCCTTCACTTCCAGGCAGCCCTCCTGCCCTGAACCCTGAGCCCCCACTGAACAAAGCTTCCTTTCATGTATTCATTGAGCTGCTGCCACTCAGACACTTCCCCGGCACAATCAGGCTCTTTGAGGGTTTTGAGCTGTGTGGGAGCAGGGCTGGGGCTGGGACTGGGGCTGGGGCTGGGATAGAGATTGGGCCAAGTCCAGGTCCTGGGGCCGGGCTTGTGCCATCCCCCGGCCCCATACATATTACTAGGTGCATATCAGCAAGGGGGGAGCCTGGGGGTCGAGGGAGGCTGTGCTCCTGGACTCCTGTTTGTTCTTCTGGCTCCTGACCCCAGGGGCCTCTGAGGCAGGCTGTGCGGGACTGTCCTGGCCCTGGCATTGCAGTGCCCCACACCGCTCCAGCCGCAGCAGCCCTCACCGCCTTCTGAGGCCTCAGAAATTCTCCATGGGCAGCCCTGGGGGCTGCACCTAGACAGTTTTGCTTGAACTTTGTGGAGGCTTGCTTTGATGTGGCCGACTGACATCCAGTTCCAGGGTAGGTTTCCCCTCAGACCTTGCTCTCCATCTCCAGGGCCTGGCCACTGCCTCTCCCATCAGACTAGACTTCCCAGGGCAGAGCTGTGAGCCCCAGCAAGGGCTCCATCAGGGCCCCCTCTGGCGCTTCTTTCCAGGGGCCAGAGCTGCTCATTGGCTCTGGCTTTGCTGCAGGCGATGGCTGAGGTGACTGGTGGAGATGGCCAGCATGGCCCAAGGGTGGAGCTCCTCCCCTTAGCGTCTGGGGAGTTCAGAGCTTCTGCCCCAGCCCAACATCTCCAGATGCAGACACACAGCTTTTCTTGGCCTTTGCTGCTGGGGGTGTGGGAGGGGAGCTGGGGCTGCTAACTGTCTGGATCCTGGCTGGGCTCTGGGCCGTAGGTGAAAGGGGAGCTGTGGGAGCTGAGTCAGTAAGGCCCTGTATCTTCGGGCTGCTGACCCCAGCACTCTAATTTTACCCTAGCTGGAAAGGAGGGGGAGCCTGCGGACCTGAGCCTTGGTCAGCAGTGCCCACTAGCACCCAGCACAGAGTGGGCCCTGGACCCCTGCCCTGCACAGCTGGGACTGGCGGGGAGTGAGCCTCGGGGTACAGCGAGGCTGCTGGGGCTGTTTGTGAAGCTTTAGCTCACTAGCTCAGCGCTTCTCTGAGGCCCACAGTGCTGGCATCTCTCTAAACACCTCTGAGAACCAATACTCAGTAATGGACTAGCCAGTCTGTCCTGCCTGCCTCCTAGTGTGATCTTGGGCTGGGGTGTCCCCAGGGGCCCCTCAGTTTCTGCCTCTGCAGTGAGGCAGGTCACAGCCAAGGTGAAGTGTGTTACCCAGTTTCCAGAGTGACTTGGCTGTACAGGAATGTGTCTTAAGGAAATGGAGTGTAGGTGTGGGTTGCATGGTGTGTTTCTTTCCTTGCCTTGTTGAATGCAGAATCATTAGGAATGGCTCAAGTGGCAGCAAGAGGGATTTGGGGCAGACTGGAAATGGCAGCTCTTTTCTATCTGGCTGGTGTGTCCTTGGGTGTCACTGCTAAGCTGTCTGCCCCTGAGTTTGCTGCAGCTGAATAAACAGTGACCAGGCTGAGTTCCTGGGTGAGGTTCCAGGCTGGTTAGAGGTGGGAAGATGTGAGCTGTCCCATCTCTGGAATCTAGTCCTGCAACCAGAACAACCTCAGCAATGTCACCGGAGATGAGACATCTTCTCCCTGGAGGCGGTGGCTGCAGATAGTTTCCTTTTGGGGCAGAATTTCCTGGGTTAACCCTTGTGTTTAGAGGCCCCGGCTATGCTGTGTGAAGGACCCCTGTCCCTTAGTTGCTGGGGAGAGCTGATGGAACTTTACCCCTATGACGAACTGGCACATCCGTGAAACCAGGCCAGAGTGAGCCAGGCCAGACTCTAGCTGTGAGTAGGAGTTTGGGCTCTCTTTCAGGGCCTGCTACTGATTGTACGACCTTGTTCTGCAGCCCCGCTGGACCTTTGCTTTTCCATCTATGAAATGGGAGGGAATAGACATTTAGATTCCTTTCCAGCTCTGATATAACCTGACTTCTCACGGAGGATCTAGGCCGGGCTAGGAGGGATTGAAGGAGGGCTTCCTGAAGGAGAGGATGGGGTTCTGAACCAAGAGATTCCTGGGAACCTGGACTCTAAATGGGGTGCTTAGAGGGCGGCTTGCTCTGTCCTGAGCAGCAGACAGCCTCACAGAGTGTGTCTGGAGGTCCTGGTCCCTCCTGCCTGAGCCCAGTCCCTTAGGAATAGCCACGTTGGGGGGGGGGGGAGGAAGCCTGTTCTCCCCAAGGGTCCCTAAATCTGCTCCCACCCTGAGGTTACATATTGTAGGGTAGGGGCCATGGCTTTGGGGTGAGGATAGCTGTGTGCTAGACCCCCACTTCTACCCATGGCTCTGAGCCCTGGCACTGCCCCAGCCCAGACCTAAGCACTTGTTGCCAGGTGGGTGCCAGTGTGCTTGAGAGGGAGGACAGGATCTCCTGCCAAGGGCCCAGCCTCAAGTTTCTGCCAATTGTCTCTTCCTCAGGCTGCGCAGGGAAGGACCGGGTGGATTTTGGCTCAGCAGAGCCTCACATCGTGCTTTTCCACGAGCCAGGCAGCGATTCCGTATGGGTGGGTGGACGCGGCAAAGTCTATCTTTTCAACTTTCCCGAGGGCAAGAACGCCTCTGTGCGTACGGTGAGCCTGGAGCCCTCTCTGCCCTTCCCTTATCTCTCTCTGGCCTTGGTGAGGGGCCTCGGGGAATGCGGGGGAGGGAGCTGGCATCGCTTCCTAAACTAGCCCACCCCCCCCTTATATCCCACAGATGGCCCCCTGTGGGAGGCTCCCTAAAGGTAGTCCAAATAGGCATGGGTGTTGGGAAGTATGGAGGAAAGCCCAGAGCTTTCCCTCCTGGGCTGGGGGGTTGCACTGATGGCGGAGGCCTGGGCCAGAAGCTGAGCTCCAGAACCCCATGGCCTTCGTCTTCTGAGATCTCTGGGCTGGCCCCTGAGCTCTGGGCTGGCTTTGGGTATCAGCCTTGGCAACCTGTGTGATCTTGGTGAATAATTTACCCTCTCAGAGCCCCAGTAACTCACCTGTACTATCAAATGAACTTGTCCTGAAAGTACATGGAAAGCACCTCCAAGGGCCTCTGTTCTAATGCTTCCTGCCTCCCCCACAGGTGGACATAGGCTCCACAAAGGGATCCTGCCTGGACAAGCAGGTGAGTGGAAGAGAGGAAGTGTACAGGGGAGGCTGGGCCCCTTGGAAAAGGGACAGGAGTCCCTAAGAATCTGAGGTAGGCATGGCCTTGCCTTGGGAGCCCTAGTCTATGAAGAAAGAGGCAGCCCTCCCTTAGGATTCCCAGTCTGAGTTGGAGACACACTCCTTCTCTGACACGCCTGTGTCCTTCCTCTGTTCTTGGGGGGGTCGGAGTCAGCTGCACCCCCTCTGGACTCTCCTTGAAGGCTGCCTCCACATTCAGCCTTCTGATGCGTTCTTCCCCAGGACTAAGGGTTCTAGCTGTAGGCCTGCCAGGGCCTCCGACCAACCTCTCTTCTTTACACTTCTGGGCAGGACTGTGAGAACTATATAACACTCCTGGAGAGACAGGGCGAGGGGCTGCTGGCCTGCGGCACCAATGCCCGACGCCCCAGCTGCTGGAGCCTGGTGAGAAGGCCCCTGCCCATATGCCTGGTCAGCTCACCTTTGCCTGGGTGGGCTTCTGTCCCCCCCAAGGTGGGAAGGAGGTGGAGGACTCAAAGACTGGTCTCACCTTGTATAGAATTCTTGGGAGGATGGGGATCCTGGCTGGGAAGCTGGCACCCATGGGAGCAGTGGTCATTGGATTATGTGGCTGTCTGACCCCCTTGATCACCCGCAGGTGAATGGCACTGTGGAGTCGCTTGGTGAGAGGAGGGGTTATGCCCCCTTCAGCCCGGATGAGAACTCCTTGGTTCTATTTGATGGTAGGCCCCCAGCGAGCCACTGCCCTGGGCTGGGGGAGGGTGGTTAGCTCAATGTCTGGTGGCCCAGGCCCAGGAGAGGGACTTCCAGGAGCTGCCGGCACTTACCCATGCCCCTTCCACCATGCCCAGGGGATGAGGTGTACTCTACAATCCGGAAGCAAGAATACAACGGGAAGATCCCTCGGTTCCGCCGCATCCAGGGTGAGATCGAGCTGTACACCAGTGACACCGTCATGCAGAGTGAGTCAAGCTCTAGCTGGACTGGGGAGGACAGGGTGTGAATGCCCAGGGCATCAGACAGGATCCTTATGTTTGCTGGGAGGGCTCCCCTAGGGCTGCTGGGGCCACAGGCCAGTCTGGAAAATGGGACTTGTGATAGGGCTGAGCAACCAGAGCTGAGAGGCTGGCCTGGCAGGGAGTAGGGGAACAGCAGAAGCAAAGGTGCAGAGGCAGGACTGGCTCAACACACTCTGGTAACAACAAAACAGAGGGAGCTCCAGACCCAGAGTGGGTTCCTGGGAGCCATAGTGTATCCCTCTGGTGAGCTCATGTGGGGGCAACACCCTTTCCCTCCTCATTAGGGCTCTGCCAATTAGGCAGAAGGGACATAAAGGTCCTCATGGACCTTCCCCAGTCCCCATGCATGAAGTCATTGCTCCTGGGCTGATGACATCTTTGTAGGAGGGCAAAACAGGTGTAGGGTGGGGGTGCAGACTCTCAGGCCCCTTGGGGTGTTGGGCCTGATATTCTGAGTTTTATTCCAGGTCTGATTTATTCCAGGTTTGTCTGTGCAGAATGGGGTGGTGATGTACAAGGTTGGAATGAGTCTCCTGAGTAGGCTCCCTGGCCTGACACCAATTTGCTTGTGTCCCTGGCAGACCCGCAGTTCATTAAGGCCACCATTGTGCACCAAGACCAGGCCTATGAAGACAAAATCTACTACTTCTTCCGTGAGGACAACCCTGATAAGAATCCCGAGGCCCCTCTCAATGTGTCCCGCGTGGCCCAGCTGTGCAGGGTGAGTGTGTCTGTGCGTGAATAGGTGTGAGTGAGTCTGTACCTGTGTGCAAATGTGCACGCGTGTTTGTGCAAAGGAGTGTGTGAAATGTGTGAGTGATCCTTCATGTAGGATTGTGAGAGTAAATGCATGTGCACAAGAGTGTCCGTGTGTCTGTGAGTGGGTAAGGTGGTTGGGCTCATGTGCATGTGTGACAGTGTGCAAGTGTGTGTAGTTATCTGAGAGAGTGTATTAGTGTGTACGAGGATAAAAGTATGTTTATGTGTGTGTTTCACCAGTGTGAAGGTGTTGGGATATGCAAGTGTGTCACCTGTGTGTGTGAGAGTGGGCAAATGTGTGTCTGAGTCCACCTGTTCTGTGGGGACAGACTCAGCACCCTCACCCTGCAGGTCCTCAATGCTGCGCCTGAGTCATGGGGCACCTCTCCCTGGTCCCCTGGCAGGTCCCCACCCTTCAGAGCCTACTTTCCTCCTCTGAAGCCTGGGTGCTGGCATTCCTGGCAACAGGTGCCCCAGTGGCTACTGAGGGGCCTCCTTTCCCCTCCACTCTTTCAGGGGGACCAGGGTGGTGAGAGTTCACTGTCGGTCTCCAAGTGGAACACCTTCCTGAAAGCCATGCTGGTGTGCAGTGACCCTGCCACCAACAAGAATTTCAACAGGCTACAGGATGTCTTCCTACTCCCCGACCCTAATGGCGAGTGGAAGGACACTAGGGTCTATGGCGTTTTCTCCAACCCCTGGTGAGTGATCCTTGTCCTGGGACTGGACCTGGCATTAGTTAGGTGTCCAGTAAGGGCTGGAGGACTTGGGCCCTGCTGAGGGGGTGGCTCATATGGCGTGAGCAGGGACTCCAGGCTCAAGGGACAGGGCTGTTACTGGGCCTTGGGTGGGGACAGTCAGTGTTCAGGGAGGTGCTTGTGCTGGTGTGTTTCTGAGTGTGTACACACTGGCGTGCATGTCTCTACTGTATGCATGCTCAGGCCAAGGCCTGTATGTCCACCAGCTGTGTGCTCAAAGTGGGTGCTGGGCCCAGAGAAAAGGTTGCTGAGGCCTCTTGGGGTGCTGGGTGCTATCACACCTTTTAAGGCACTGTCTGCATCTGGTAATTCACACCTCTTAATCACTCCCATTGATTGAAAACAAGGCAGGCAAAAGTGTTAGGTGTGTGTGGAGGAGGTGCAGGGTAGGGAACCCCAGACCCTGCTCTGTGGCTCCTGTGTGGGTGGACCAGCAGGGCTACAGAGGGAGTGGGATCTGGTCACCTTGGGAATCAGCATTCTGCAAACTGTGCCCAGTGAGGTGGGAGATTTGTCCAATGGGGATCCATGTGGGGCATCCTTCTGCCCTGGGGCTGACCTCTGAACCCTGTGATCCCATGACAGGTTGTGGTTTTAGATTGCAGAAGAAAGAAATTAGGTTGAACTTCCTCCCTTCCTCCTTCCTGCCTTCAATGGTGTTTGACAACTCTTAGGCACTGGACTTGGCCCCCAGGATAGTCCCTGTCTTCACGGGAGCTCGCAGGCTGGGCAGCTTGGTTAGAAGGCTGTGGTTGTGCCCTGTATGGTGCTGGGCTGGCCTGAGTGAGTGGAGGTGGGTGGGTACTGGGCCTTCACTGAGATGGTCTCTCTGTCCCTTCAGGAACTACTCGGCTGTCTGTGTATATTCCCTTGGTGACATTGACAAGGTCTTCCGCACTTCCTCACTCAAGGGCTACCACACAGGCCTTCCCACCCCTCGGCCTGGCAAGGTGAGCTGTGAGGGATGTCTGCTGTGGCCCAGGCCCTACCCCACTTCCCAGCCACCCACTGACTTGGGCCTGCTCTCCTTGCCCAGTGCCTCCCAGACAGGAAGCCGATACCCACAGAGACCTTCCAGGTGGCTGACAGTCACCCTGAGGTGGCGCAGAGGGTGGAGCCCATGGGACCTCTGAAGACGCCACTGTTTCACTCTAAGTACCACTACCAGAAAGTAGTTGTCCATCGCATGCACACCAGCCATGGGAAGACCTTCCACGTGCTTTACCTAACTACAGGTGAGGGACTAACCCATGACCCCCAGTCTGCCTTGTGAAAATGGATGTGTAATTAACATATGGTTGGATCTTTATAACTGGAAGGAAGAACTGAGTGACTAAGAGCTGTCAGGAGTTATTATGTGTGGCTGTGGAAGAACCAGGCAGGAGAGCTTCCTAGAGGAGGTGGGGACAGAGGGAAGAAGGAAAGGGATCCTAGGGTTGGAGAAGAGCAGGTGCCAGGATTCAGAGGCAGAAATGTGGCAAGTCTCAGCAAAGCCAGGTGCAGCTTTGGTCCTGATGTCTGACTCATGAAGATGAGAGGAAGAGATGTAGAAAATGAGGAGGAAGGATCTGGTTACTGGGTATCCTGTGGGCCTCTGCTAGGCAGAATGAGGAAATTGGACCCTCCCCCTGTCTCTGGGATAATGCAGGTGAGAGGGAACATTTAACATGGGACGTAGCCCTGTCTGCTGTGGCTTGAGCGCTGGCCCATGAACCAAAGGGTTGAGGTTCAATTCCCAGTCAGGGCACATGCCTGGGCTGCGGGCCAGGTCCCCATTTGGGAGTGCGTGAGAGTCAGCCACACATTGATGTTTCTTTCCCTCCCTTTCTCCCTTGCTTCCCCTCTCTCTAAAAATGAATAAATAAAATCTTAAAAAAAAATTTTTTTAAATGTGGGATGCAAAAAACTTAGTGAGACATGAGAAAATACTTTCAGATGGCATAATATTTGCAGTCTTGTGGAGGACTTCAAGGGCACCTCCTCTTCCCGTGGGGGAGCAGGGTCTTGCTGACCCCAGAAGCTGGGTGGAATGCCCTGGTAGATGTCCCTGCCTTCCAGGAAGCCACTGCCCATGGAGGGGCCAGACTTGAGCTGGATTTATGGCAGCTTCCTGGTCCCAGCTTTGGGCAAAGGGGACTCGTGGGAGTGCACTTCAAGACCAGTGTAGGCAGGCCACAGGTTTTCCCTGAGACTGGGTGGGCAGTGGTGCCGTCAGAAAGGGCGGAGTCTCACCCAGGAGCTAGCACCTCTGGGACCGCACAGTTCAGGCCTCAGGTATCCACCCCTCCTCTCATGTGACTTTCTGCTGTTGCTTCACCTTGAGGTTTTCTCAAAGCCACAGTGGCCTCATCAGTTCCCATGGAGCAAGGCCTGATTTCTGGGTCCTGAGATTGCACCTCTTTACTCTTTCATTTATCTTGGCTGCACCATGGGCCCGTGTCCTTGCCCTGCCCCAGGAGTGGCTGGCCTAGTTGTTGTAGTCAACCAAGGGCAGACAGGGCACTGGGGTGCAGGAGAGGAGAGGCGTGGGAGCAGGAGCTAGGACAGAAGGGTGGGGCCTGGGACAGGGGAACTGTGGGCTCCCTTTCTGCAGACCTGGGAGGTGAACAGACTGGAGTGATGAGGATACTTGTCTCCATTCCCCCAGAGGGCCATCGGAGACACACCATTTGGGAGCCTGCAGCACAAAGAATGGGAGCCAGATAAGAAATCGAGCTTTCTGAGCCCTCTGCAGAGAATGAGAGGCCCTCTCAGCTGGGAGGAGATATGGGAGGCTATCACGGGGCTGCCATTGAAGGAGGTGAAGGACAGTAGCTGGGCTGGGAGCTTGTCAGGCTAAAGAAGCATTGGGCCACCTTCCAGAGCATGCGAGAAGGGGCACAGAACTAAAGGAAGCATCCTAGGCAGGTGACCGTCTCATCATCTGCCTGGTTTTGGGGGGAAAGTGACACCCTGGGGAATTAGGAGGGAGGGAGAGGGAGGCAGGCTATTCTAGAAACTAGGGCAGCAGGTGATGTGGAATTGGGAGGACCCAGGGGTCAGGATGCCCACTAGACAGGAGTGAATAGATAGAGCACTGGCCTCGCAGGCAGGCAGCCTTGTATGTGACCTTGGGAATCCCTATGTAGAATCTAAGTTTCTCTTCAGATTTCAGATTTTATAAAAATTTAAAAATCCCCTAAGACTAAATGTGGTGTGGAGTCTGGATTGGATCCTGGAATGTACAAAGGACACTTAGTGTAAAAAACCATGAAATCCTAGTAAAGTCTGTCATTGAGTTAATACATAGTACTGTCCTGCTTAGCTGTGACGGATATGCCACAGTTATATAAGATGGTAACATCAGAGGAAACGGTGAATGGTATAAGGGAACTTTCTGTGCTATCTTTGCATTTTTTTCTGTAAATCTGAAATGATTCCAAAATAAAAAGTTCATTTAAAGAAAACATCCATGAAGAGTCCAGGAGGCAGGGGAGTTATGAAAGAAGCTGAGGGATGGGGTTCTGACACTCTGGGTTGCAGTCACCAGCTGTGTGACCATGAGAAAATTGCTCAGCCTTTCTGAGCCTCATTGCCTTATCTGGGAAGTGGGGAAGATAATATGGAAGGCCAGGGATGTGGAGGAATGAGGTAATGCTAACGCCTGTGGGTTCGGCACAGTGATTGGGTATCAGGACTGCTGGTTCTGTTCTTCACGCTCCAGCTTCCTCTGGGTCTCATGGAGCTTTGGACTGGCCTTGGGAACTTCCTGGGCTGCCCTCTGACTCCCACATCCCTCACACTCTCCTCGCCTCACCTCACCTAGTCGTGTGACCCTTGCCTGAACCATTACTTCCCAGCCCTCCCCAACCATATCTTTCCTGGTTGGTCCAGTCTAGAGGGAGGCTGCCTATCTCTGAGGTGGGCTACTTCCCTGCTGACCCTCTGCCCACCATCCACAGACAGGGGCACCATCCACAAGGTGGTGGAGTCAGTGGAGTGGGAACACAGCTCGGTCTTCAACATCATGGAGATTCAGCCCTTCGGCCGTGCAGCTGCCATCCAGGCCATGTCACTGGACCCTGACCGGGTGAGCCTCCCATTACCAGCCCTATCCTATGAGGCTACCCAGTGATGGCCAGCTGAGGACAGAGCTCCTTTGCATGTAATTCGCATGTCCTTTTCTGAGCTTCTGGGCCCCAGGGCCCGCCAGGCAGCCGGCCATGGCCTGTGTGTTTAGAACTCAGTGTTGGGGCTGGGGCCCTGGCCTGACCTACTCTCTCCTTCCAGCGGAAACTGTATGTGAGCTCCCAATGGGAGGTGAGCCAGGTGCCCCTGGACCTGTGTGACATCTATGGTGGGGGCTGCCATGGCTGCCTCATGGCCCGAGACCCATACTGTGGCTGGGACCAGGGCCACTGTGTCTCCATCTATAGCTCCCAAAGGTATGTTGGCTGGGGTCGCTTGTCCCTGGGAGAAAGTGCAGACAGGAGTGGACGTGTGTGGCTGGGCTACAGGAGGTGTTAGTGCTGTGTGCTGGGCCATTCTGGCCAGACCCTCCTCTTGGTAGACACTGTGGCGGGTACTGGGTGGGGAATGAGGACAAGGAAGGGCCAGGTCTGTGGCCTTCTGTCTACTTAGCCTCTCTCCTCCCGCCTCCAGGTCAGTGCTGCAGTCTACTAATCTAGCTGAGCCACACAAAGAGTGCCCCAACCAAAATCCAGGTACCTGATCCAGCCCGCCCGGGGCCCCAGCCCAATGAGGGTGGCACGGCCATGCCCCAGCTGCCCTGTCTGAGGGACACATGGTCTATTCCTGGGGGCCCCAGATAGTCCTGCAGAGGGAGCCTCCTTGGTGTAGGGGTAGTTGTAAGAGGAGTGGGGTGAGGGAGGCAGGGGAGAATAAGGAGACGGGGTGCTCATTTCTTTGTGTTCATTTAGAAAGCTTGGCCTTGGAGGCCTGGTAGGGGGTTGCAGGACACAGCCTGCCCTGGGAGCCCTCAGCCCATCCTCACGGCCACCTGCCCATTCTCCCCAGATGAGGCCCCACTGCAGAAGGTCTCCATAGCCCGGAACGCTCGCTACTACCTGAGCTGCCCCGTGGAGTCCCGCCATGCCACCTACTGGTGGCGCCACGGGGAGAAGGTGGAGCAGAGCTGCGAGCCTGGCCACCAGAGCCCCAGCTGTGTCCTGTTCATCGAGAACCTCACGGACGGCCACTACGGCCACTACTACTGCGAGGCCCAGGAGGGCTCCTATCTCCGCAAGGCCCAGCACTGGCAGCTGCTGTCTGAGGATGAGGCCAAGGCCGAGCACCTGCTGGGTCGTGCCCATGCCCTTCTGGCCTCTCTTTGGCTGGGGGTCCTGCCAACCCTTGCTCTTGGCCTGCTGGTTCATTAGGACCGCCTGGGTCTGGGCATGTTGTAGGCTTCTGCAGCCCCAGGGCACTAGAAAAGTCTCACCCAGAGCCACTCAGCTGGGAGCTCCTTGCACACCACAGTGTGCAAGGGGACTGCATAGCTCAACAGGGGGCAGGCACCAGCCTGGAGATGGCCGCCCCAGGCAGCTGTTGGGCCTGGGTAGGGCAGGGGCGGTGGGGGCTGGAGAATGAAGGCACCAGCTTTGAGGTGGGGACACCAATGACCCAGGACTTTATCTTCTGGAGACTATTTTTCAAAAACTCCTCCCTGAACTTGAATAAATGCAGTGATGCTCCTGGCCCGAGAGCCCGTGGGTCAGAGAGGGGCTGGGAAAGGGGAGCTGGGATCCCCCTTCTGGTCCTTTGGGCTGAGGCCTGAGTTCTGAGTCCTTCTGGACTCTCTATACTCAAATCGTCCCCTCATCCTCCCTCCTGCCACTGCAGAGGGTGGCTGGTGTTCCTGCAGGCCCAGGGCTGCCCTCTGTGGCCCCCTCGCCAGCCCTGGGTCCCAGTAAGGCAGCCTCTTTGCATGTTTATTGAAGGATGTTTGCTTTCCGGACAGGAGGACGGAAAAAAGCTCTATTTTTATGTTAGGCTTATCTCATGTGTAGCTACTTCCGTATGCATCTGTATGAAAATACCAAAACTACATGCTTGGGGTAGGGTGGGAAAGGGAGGGGCTGGGAAGGGATGGGTTGTGGGGAGTCCCAGTCAGAGGCTCTTGGGCATGGGCTAAGGGTCCAGGGACATGGTAGCATGGGTTTGAGAAGATGGCATGAGCTGGCTCTGCCCAGGGAACTTAGACTGAGGGGGATATTTTACAAGGCTCCCTGTTGGTTATGGGAGGGAGGGTGGTGAGGGAGATGGGAAAATGAAGGAGGAAATTGAAACCTAGGTTCACACATTAATTTAGAAGGAGTCGGTTCTCAGGGGGAGGTTTCAGGACTCTGCCCTTGGCATTGGGGGTTGGGGAGTGGGGACCCCTCCCCTCCCCTCAGCCCCCTTCCCCAGGGGCTGTTCTTCCATGCTTCCAGCCTCCCACCTTCAGCTCAGGACATGTTATAACTAAGGCTAAACTGTGAATTCCTGTTGGGACAGCCTGGGCCAAGCTCTCCAGGTGGGTGGCTCTGCCCCAGCCCAGCCCTGTCCGTGGATTTCAGCAGAGAGCTGGGCCTTCTCTGGTGTGTCTGGTCAGTCCAGGGCAGGGCCTGGGGCTGGCGGCCTTCCAGCTTTGGGCCCTGCATCTCTTCTCAATGCACTTTAATGATGTAACATATTACTAATAAACAAGCTATTTATTTACCTGTGCCTGCTCCTTCCCTTCAAAGCCATTCTGGTCAGGGGGTGAATGAGAGAGCTCCTGCTTGTGACTGCATGTCCTTCCTGTGTGAGCATCGCACACCCTCTCACTGGGCCTGGCCTTAGAGCCTTGGAGGGGAGGACACCCTCAGGAGGGCTCCTAGCTCGTGAGAGGCAGGAACAGGATCTGACCCCAATGCTCCTGAGCAGTGTACCGCCTGCCAAGCCACTGACCCTGGAGCCCAGACAGCTGCACCTGACCTGCTCCCCTCTCCTCAGGAGCTGGCCTTCCCCCTTCCCAGCCTCCACCTCCCAGCTTCCTTGGGAGGCCTGGCCTGGCCTGGCCATGCTAGAAGCAGCCTCAGGCCTCCCTGCTTTCAAGGGGCCCATTCTAGGGGGTAAGCTAATCAAATACGAGCTGTGGGAGGTGATAGAAGTATGTGTACAGGAGGCTACGGGGGGCTGGAGGGGGTGCCTAAGTGGGGGCGAGGTACTTACTGCAGGCCTTGCCCGCCAGGTAGGGTAGGTAGGTGTTGGTCTGCATGCAGAAGGGAAAGTGGGCAGGGTCTTATGTGCTAGCCTGGAGCTTGACTGTTCAACCCCAGGGCAGTGACAGGGCTGGGTGGGATTTGTGACTTAGAAGCTCTTGAATTCCCTCAAAGATAAAGCAAATAGAGAAGGACTAGGGATGAAGTGTAGGGCTAATGGGAGGGTTTGGAGAGCAGCCCTGATGTCCTCCAGAGGCCTCCCTGCATCTTCTCTCCCCTCCCTTTTGTTCCCTTCTCACTTGCCCCTTGCTGCAGGGACCCATGCCTTCTGGGGTTTGATGGGAGGTTTTCCTGAGCAGTAAGTAACTGCTGGAGGGGGATGTGGCAGTGAGACTTGGGACCGCTCTCTTTCTGAGTCTGAGTCCAGCTTCTGGGCAGCTCTGGCAGACGCCACAGGCTGGAATCACCCTCACCCATGCACTCCCCTTCAGTGTGCCCTGGGGCGTCCTGGGCCAACCCCATGCTGAAGGTTCTGCCTGGTTCTTTCCTTCCCATACCCAGCCTTTCTAGGGTGACCAAGGTGGCAGCAGGTGCTGGGGCCAGGAGTCTGGGAGTCTGGAGGAACCAGATGAGCTCAGAGGGCACAGACTCTGAGCTTCTAAAACCTTTTGCGATCCCGGGCAGACCTTGCCTTTCCTAAGCCTCATTCTCCTTGGGATCTTGGGGGCCCCCTTTGGCACACTGTTCCACGTTATAAGACCAGTTTCCTTTGTCTTAGAAGAAGCTCAGAGTCTATGTCTTGGCCCCCTCTGTCTGTTTTCCCAGCTCACCGCCAAGCAGCAGCAGAAGCACAGGGGCTTCCCAGCCACCCACCCCCAGCAAGCCCCTCTAAAGGGAAAGGGCAGGAGGAGTGGGTTTCAGGAGCAGCTGACAAAGAAAGTGTGGGCTCAAGCCCTGGCCTGCCTGGGTTGCTGGGTGACCTCCTGTGAGGTCTCTGCTTTCTCTGGACCTCAGCAGGCCCCCTCTTTCCTGTAGGGATGCTCTTGGTGCCCTGTGGGCCTATGGCAGGGAACTTGAGAGACAGAACACACTCCTTTGTCTGTGTTCAGGCACCAGGAGAGGCCAGGCCGGTTGGGCAGTGGGAAGCCGTGTGCACGGAGGCATGAAATGAGCCCCTGTAAATCCATGTGAATGAGCCGGCAGAACGGCAGGCCAAGCACAAACCTCCCTCCCTCTGGATTTCCTCTGATGCACGAGTAGCACAGTGGCCTGGGGCCCGGTGGGTGCAGGGTCATTAGGCTGGGGCTGGGGGCATGGAGATCCACACAAAATGGCACCAATATTGGCTTCTTGGGGGCCAGGCTGGGGCTGGGTACAGGCTCGGCCATCTGCCCTCTATCTTGTCCATTACTCCCACCGCTCCACTGCAGGAGAGGCAAGGGTGCAAAAGAGGGAGCAAGACTGAAAAATCAAAGCTCAGCTCTCCTGGGGAAGCCAGCAGGGAATGGGAAACCCTTTACATCTCCCTCCCCTT
Organism: Furipterus horrens; assembly: GCF_987537825.1. NCBI lineage: Eukaryota > Metazoa > Chordata > Mammalia > Chiroptera > Furipteridae > Furipterus > Furipterus horrens. The sequence goes on from NW_028327173.1 coordinate 106,128,846, forward strand.
CATAAATCCAAAGGGCCACTAAAGTTTACCCCTCGTAGGTTCACATCTTGCTATACTATTTCCACTGGCGGAAGGCCACTGCCTTCTCTCTACCCACTCCTGAAACTCTTAAAGAGCTCCTTCCATGTGCAGACCTGACGTCCTGACCCAGCACTCACAGCCCTGTGCATCCTCTGTCTTCTCCATCCTGTCTCCCCTTAGTCCTCCCTCTACCTTTGCCGGAAACACTCTGCACCATTGTTCCTGTGAGTCTTTCCCCTGGGATGCCAGGAGTTGGTTGTTCCCAGATAGAAGTTCAGAATGACCTTGGATTCTTCAGAGGAGTCCTGGACACCCCTACCCACCCTGCATGCTTCTCTGTCTCAGTCCTGAGCTAAGGGGGTGGGGAGTGGATGGAGCTTTATGGCCTGTGCACCTGGAATCAGGCCCAGGGTACTGGCGAGGGAAGGCACAGCCCCTTCTCTCCAGACCCTCACAGCCTGGTAGTGGAGGCAGATGTGGGGCTGGATGGTGATCATCTGTGTGATGATCCTAGGTGGGAGGATACCCAGCCCGCGGTGGGGATTAGGGGAAAAAAAAAAAAAAAGCTTTGGTGGGCCTTAGAGGCTGAGTCCTCCTGGTGGAGAAGTTGCTGAAGAATAGAAGTGGGAACGGCACTTGCCAAGGCCTGGGGGTGTGTGAGCACCTGGAATGTCATGGGCTTGGCGGGAATAAAGTGAGCTCCAGAAGACAGTTTTGGTCACAGCGGCAACTCTAGCACTGAAACAGTGCCTGTGTAATCACCCTTCCAGTCTTCTATTATTGTTTCTATTAAACCTGTTTTTATAAAAGATGAATTGTTAACTAATATGTAACCTGTAGCTAAACAACATATTTGTGTAAGAGTTCTAGGAACTAACATCAAAGGAAGCTCACCACAGTGACTGGACATACCGGCTCCAGGAGACTTGCTGACCTTCAACCATAAAAACCAGACCTCTGCTTGACCAGTTTCGAGATAATCATCAGAATAGACTGTACTGGCTTACATGTACACATGTTCTGCTCCCCCTCCCTCCTAATAAAAACCCCTGCCTGCACTGAGATGTGTCGGTGGACTTTAGGACAGGAGTCCACCATATTCTCAGGTTGGCACCTGAGTAAACGGCTTTCCTTACGCCAGCACCTGTCTCTTGAGTACTGGCTTTTGAAGCATCAGGCAACAGAACCTGAGTTCTGTATCACTTGGAACACGTTTTTGTTGAGTGAATAAATAAGATGAAAGAGGGGAGAGGTTATGGAAGTGCGATTGAATGAGTTTGTGCCAACTCCTGGGAGCTTTACCCTGCCGGTTATAGGGAGCCAGGGGTGGGGGGATGGTGATGACAACGATAATGACGGGGTCCTGAGACCCAGCTTTTCTCACACCTTATCCTTGCTGCCTCACTGCAAGCTCGCCCGTCCCACATCCCCAGGCATTTCCGGCTGCCTGCACAGCCCAATTTTAGCCTCATTGTCTGGAAAAGCAAATGGATAATCTGGGTTGGGCCATCTCAGCAAGGGTTCTGGCCAGGAGGTCTGAGGATGTGGGCTGGTGGAAGGGGGCTGGAATAGCTTAACTTAGGCTCAGGAAATACTTTTATGTTGGTGTTGGTTAACATTGGGAAGAAGAGGCCTTGGGGGAAAAAACAAAAAACAAACCGCACATTCCCAGGGTGAAGGCAAGGACAGAGGACCACATCCGGAGGCACACGCTCTGTGAGTGTGCTGGTGACTTTCTGGAGGATGGTGCCCATGCCGGAACTGCTGGGCCCACACCTGACTGGCAGTTTTTTCAGGTTGGGCAAAAGAAATAAAACTTAGAAGGGTTTAGGTGGAAGGCCCACGACTGGGGCGGGGCCTGTATCGCATGGGCAAACACATGGCCTGCAACTGTATCCAGGTCCCAGACACGTCCCGTGCCCATGGCAGACAGCACTACTCAATCGTCCTTTCTCCTGAGCTCAGATGAGCGATTTCCTCTGCAACTGCATTCTCCAGGGGCCCCTGAGACCTGGAAATGCAGCTCATCTGAATGGAGATCTGCTTTAAGTTATGACACACTGGATTTTTGAAGGTGTAATGAAAAAAAATTACCTTATTAATAAGTGGTTATATTGATTACATGTGGAAATTTAAATGTTTGGATATTGGGTTAACTAAACTGTATTATAAATGTTAATTGCAGTTGTTTCTTTTCACTTCTTTTTAATGTGGCTGCTAGAATATTTAAAACTCTCCGTGTGGCTCACATATATTTCTGTGGCCACCCCACCAGAGAAGAAAATTTTGTCCTTTTCTCATAGCTAAATCTCCAGCACCTAAACAGTGCCTGGAACATAGTAGGAGCTCAGTAATCATTTGGGGAGTGAATGGATGAATCCTCATCAACACTGCTCTTCAGGGAGCCACCACCGATGGGTCAGGTGGACTCTATTTGCTACCCTGAGCCTCGGTAGTAGTTCCCGCATGGTGCTAAAATCCCCTGAGCATGCTTTCTGATTTTAGAGCTGGTAACACCCTCTTGGGACTCTCCTGATACCCAGGGGGTGGGCAGCTGGAGGTGGACATGGGTGAATGTGCTGCTCCCCCTAAGGGCCCTCTGAAAGGGAACTTTCTGTTTTTTTCTGATGAGAAAGCAGGATAGCATGCAAGTGATATGAAAATGACCTCTCACAGGCATTTGCATGCTTGGGGGTGCTGGGATGCTTAGTGTTCACATCCTGACCCTAACCCTTTGTCCCTAGGGACAAAACAGAAATCTCTGAAGACCTTTAGCTCCAGGGGAAGCAAGACCACCTCAGTCTTTCCCCACTGAGCAAAGTTTGTAGCCCAGAGCATCCTTGTCTCTCCCATCCATCAGGAGCCTAAAAATAGCCTGCAGTTCCAGCCTCCCACACAGCGGCCCTGGGAGCTGGGCCCTGTGCCTGCCAGCTCCTCCGCAGCCCAGACTGTCTGCATGGTCCTGCCTCAGCCACCAGCCTCCCACTCCTCACCCTCTGTCCCATCCTGGCTCCTGGGGACCCTGAACTCAGCGCTCCCACTGTCAGGCTTGCTGGGGGTCTGCCTACTGCCCTGCCTTCCCAAGCAGACTGTGCCTTTACCACCCGGACCTCCAAATCTAACGCTTTGTTCACGCTTCTCCTGAGGGGATGTCAGCCAGACACAGAGGTGAGGGGAGGGAGTTCCAGGCCATGGAACCAGCACTTGCAGAACCAAGGGGTGTGAGAGACCATGGGGGGCGGGGGAGTGAGCCCTTTTGAAGGGCTGGCTGAACAAGGTGGAGTGGTGGGACCAGGCACGGGCTGGAAGGCCATAGGGCCAGTCTGCTGGCTCCCACCCCTATACACGGGTCCTGCACGCATCGAGCCCCCTCCCCACAATGATTGGGCCGTCGCTTTTCTGTCCATATTGCCTGTAGAACGGGGAGGACTCTCAGTGGCAGAGTCCCCCACTCTGGGCCTTCCACACCTTGATTTGCGGGAAACCCTGATGCCTCCTGGAGCTGAGCTTCAGGACTCCCTGCCTGCCCATCAGGTCTGTGGCTGGGCAGGCTGGGGTACCCACGGAGGCCCAGACAGAGAAGGTCCTCAAGGCGACACGGAGCACCCAGCCAAGCCGCGAGAACCTCGAAACGCTGATGCCCAGGTGGGACCCAGCCCCTCGTTCTGAGGTCGGGCCGTCTCTGTTCGGGACACATTCTGGTTTGAGTGAAGAATGGGGTTTGGGGACCCACTCTGGTGGCAAGTGTGAGTGTACAGTGACACCGTTGACCCATGACAATTTCTCCATTCTTAGCTGAGCAGGGTCACAGCTGCAGGAAGTGGGGGCATCGGAAATCACACTTTCCTCCTCTGGGGAACGACTTTAGAGGAAACGCTGAGTTCATGGGGTCGTTCTTTCCACCCCATGGTGCTGGGGATCCTATTATCAAAGCTCTTTTTTGCCCCAGCATCTCCGGTAGCCTGGCCACAGCCCTTGGAGGCAGAGTGCCAGTGTGGGCATTATTGTCCCCCAGTAGATATTCGGGGGGTGAGGCCAGAGGGAGGGAGTGAGCTTCTTGCCCAGAGCTACCTGGCCCATCAGAGCCTGGCCTAGAACCCAGGACTCAGGCCCCTCCCACCCCTACACAGCACCCTCCCCCAAGGAAATAAGAGTGGGTGTGAGTTAGATGCTTCTTGGCTGAGGTGTAGGTGTTGGGGAGCTTTTCAGACCTTTGAGGTTTTCTCACCCACTATGCCCCTCATTTCTCAGCACTTGGGAACCCTCCTCAGTGTGCACATTGGCTGCTGTGAAGGGTCAGATAGTCTCAGGACATTCGGTTCTGGCTCTGGGGTCTGTCAGAGGAGCCAGGGAGTTGTCAGCATCTTGCAAGGAAGGATCTCTGGAGCCAGGTGGTCAGCAGAGTAGACCAAGTGCTCAGTTCAGCAGGGCAGAGCCTCTGGTGGCCAATGCCAAGGGAGATAGTGTGGTGTGGAGCAGCACTCTGGTGTGTAGACCTCGGCTATCTCAGCTGTGGCCTGAAGCCTGCCTCATTTATACGTTGAAAGTGATGTACTCCATCTTGTTGGTCTTTTTGATAAATGCCTTGGCACCCCTGATGCCAAGTGTGGGATTTCCGCAGGAGCCTATGGGTGGGTGGTTCTGCTCTACAGACATGGCTCTTCTGACCACATGTGTAGATCTCTTGGTTGTATCTCCCTGCCAGATGTGTCTGCTCTGACTTAGTTTCCCTCTTGAACCAATTGTCATGGCTGACTGACAACCATCTTGGTTGACATGAGTGACTCCATTTTGTTTTATATACTTTATCCTATCTTGACTGGACCAATGCCATTTTATTGGTCCTGCTCTCCACATTCATACACATAACACGCAGGCAGAGGACCACACGCATGACCTTCTCACACCTGCACACAGGCAGGCATGTACATCTGTGCACATGTGCACCCCCCCACAGAGCCCTTCCTCCTCTGGTCCTGTCCACATACTCAGAGAAGAGAAGCATGAAACTCTCCTTATCTGCGTCCAGAGGTTCAGGGCAAACCCACAACTGATGTCCAGGCTGTCCCTGCGTCCCTTCCTCTAGCAACTGGGAACTTGAAAACCTAAGCTAGAATCCCGACTGGTACCTGATGAATCTAGTGGGGTCACTGGGCCAACATAACCTGAAGGGAAACACAGAGAGTGGAACATGGAGATCGATGTGGAGTTAATGATGCATTGACCCGAAGCACCTCCAGCCCCTGCCCCCATTTGATGCCCCTTCCCTGTGGTCCTGCTGAGATGCTCTATCACCCACCTGGGAGCTGGGGACAGAGAATGACTAGACCACAGGAAGCCCTAGGGTGAGGTGGCTGCGTAAAGGAAGTCCTGAGGGACTGGACAGGACAGTGTACCCCACCCACAAAGAGCTGACGGCTAGATGTCCCTGGGGGAGGTCATGGTGACGAGGCCTCTGTTTCTTTTCTTTCAGAACAATGGGCTGGATGGAGCCTTGCCAGGTATTTGAATTTCCTGGGCATGCCGGAGCATTCCTGGAATGTCCAACCTTCCCGGTTTCCTCATGTGGAAATGATCCCACGGGAGTGGGGGGAAAGGGGTTGTGTAGACAGGAAGCCCCTGTAGTCAAACCACCAAGGACATGCCCTGCCCTAGCATCTAGGCTCGGGCAGTCCCCAGATCCTGCCTTGGTCCACCACCCTCAGGACATGGGGCTGTCTTTGTCCAGACCGCCTACTTCTGAGCACATACCTATTAAGTGCAGGTTCTGAATGTAGGAGGCTTGCAAGGGGCAGGAGGAGCCAGGACTGGACATCTGGGAAGGGTTACCTCTCACTGCTGAGGCAGAAGCCACAGCCCCTCCGGGGGCTGGAGCTGACCCAGCAGGAGCCCAGAGATCTTTCTGAAATGTGTCACTTACCTCCACTCTGTTTGCCAGAGAGGCTACATTGATCAGCCTGAGCAGCTTCAATGGGCAAGACCATAAAGACAATATCACAAATAGTGATAATGGTAACACTACGGCACATAACCTGAGTGTGTTGGGACTGTTCTAGAAGTTTTACATGAATTATTTTAGTTAATTTTTTCACCAGCCCTATGAGGTTGATACTATTATTGTTTCCATCTTATACTTAAAGGAACGGAGGTGCAGGAAGTATAATCAGTTTACCATAATTTTACAGCAAAAAGATTCATCTAATCTTTGTTCTCAAGAAACTGGAGTTTTGGGACCTTTTTATCTGATCGCACTCACCTATTCTGCAGGTGTTTATTAAACTGTTCTTTGCTGGGCTCGTGGTAGACAGGGGTTATACACAGCAAAGGTGAGCAGATAGCAGGGCACTCTGGCAGGTGAAAACACACGCCTGTGAAGCATTGGCAGCCCCAGTGACCCGCAGCTCCTCATACATCATCCACTCAAACCTGATGCTCAGACCTACGAGAAAGATGATGGTAGCACTGGTTCCAAGAAGCTCAGACAGGAGAGGGCCACCTGCCAATCTATCTATTCTCTTAGTGGCCAGACTCAGGCTGGGTGGTGGCCCCAGACCCTCTACTCTGGCTGGGGGGCTGGGCTTGTTCTTTCCCTGGCTCTGGCCAGAACCATTTCAGGAAGCAGCTGCTTTGGGAGGCTAAAGGGAGCCCACATCCTGTTCCAATCACTGTGAAGTGAGTATCCACGGGTGGAGGTCCCCATGGGGCCTGAATCAGGTTGACTCAGTGGAAACCTTCATCCATTGCTGTCTCCAAGCCAGATCTCACAGTCAGACCAAAGGAAGAATTTCCCAATTGCTGGTCTATATATCACTGGAAGGCTTGCAAATGAGTGGCCTTTGGGAGGGTGCCCCAATGCCCAGGCCCTGTCACTCTCATTCTGCCTGTGACATACGATGCTAATGGTGGAACTGAAGGGTGGGCACGACCTGTGTCAGAGCCCAGACCAGAGCTGCACCTCCAGTCTGCTTGTGGGGGCACCTGCTCTGACGCTGAGGACACAAAGAGAGGGCCTCTTCCCACCACAAGGCTCAGAGGTTTTCTTGGGGCCCTTCCCCTCTCACCTACTCCTCACAGGTCACTATGGAGGCAGGGTTTCTCTTGGGCCTCCCCGAGAGAAAGAATGGCCCTTGTGGGATGGTGTTTTCAGACAGACAGAAATAGACAAGAAAACAAGTGAGACAGACTTCCAGCTTCTCCCTAGAGGGAGGTAGTTTGCCTTTCTTCATTTTTTAATTGAGATTTAAAAGCCATCATTTTAAAGAGTACAATTCAATGGTTTTCAGTATATGCACACTCACTACTATCTAATTGCAAAACATTTCATCACCCTAAAGAAACTTCGTACCTGTCATTGGTTATTCCCTCTTCCACCTACCCCCTCACCCCCAGCTTACTGCCTGTCTCTGTGGATTGTGCATTCTGGACATCTAATGTGAGTGGAATCACTATGTGGCCTTTATATCTGTTTTTTTTTTTTTTTTCACTTACCATAATATTTTCAAAGTTCGTTTATGTTGTAACATGTATTAGTACTTCTTGTCTTTTTTTTTTTTTTAAACCTCACTGGAGGATATGTTTATTGATTTTAGACAGAGAGAAAGGTAGAGGGAGAGAGAGAAGCACCAATGGGAGAGAGGAACATCAATTGGTTGCCTTCCATACACTGCCTGACCGGGGATGGAACAGACAACCTAGGTATGTGCCCTGACTGGGGATTGAACCCAAAATCTTTCTGGTCTCTGGGACGACACTCCAACCAACTAAACCACCCAGGCGGGGCCCATCTTTTAATTGCTGAATAATATTCCATTGTGCACATATGCTGTATTTTGTTTAGCCACTCACTGTTCATGGACACTGGGTTGTTTCCACTTTTTGGATGTTATGAATAATGCTATATGAACATTGTCATACATGTTTTGTGTGGACATATGTTTTCAGTTCTTTTGGGTCTATCATCCTGGGAGTGAACTCATGGGATAATATGATAGTTTTATGTTTAAAAACTGGGGAACTGCTGCACACCTTTTCACGATGGTCATACAATTTTACATTCCCAGCAGAGTGTGGTTCAATTTCTCCACCTCCTCAACAACACTTCCTATTTTCTGTGCTTTTATTCTTTCAACACATATCTTGTGCAGTACCTGCTTGGTGCGAGGCCTGTGCTTAGGATAGGGGACCAGCGGGACTGAGACTCAGGCTGCTCTGGCGGGGTCAGGGGACATAGACAGGAAATAGTGGCAGCTGGTGATGAGTGGAGTGAAGGATGGGTAATTGGGCCCCTATCCGTGAGGGAAGCAGGGCAGGCTTCAGAGGAGGCAGTGTTGATGCTATGGTCCCCAGTCCCTGCTTTTGCTCCCTTCCCAGTACCTATGTACCTGGGAGGGGTGATAGTCAAGGTGCTAAGTATTGCCATCTGAAAAGTCCCATCCATGCCTGAAAGCTGCCCATTAGAGCTTGTTTCATTGTGTTGAGTTCTCATCTTCAGATCACATGCCGGCAGCCTAAACCAGATGAGGAAACTGAGGCTTAGATGGGGAATGATTTGCCAAAGGTCACTCTAGAAATCCAGAGCCCTGATCTTCGGAACCCAGCCTAGGGTCCTTTTAGCTCTGGCTGGGTGAGGCCAGGGATAGCATGAGGCTGTGGGTAGGCAAGGGGTGGTGGCAGGAGGCTGAAAGGGGCTTGGGCCCAAGTAGGATGAAGCCAAGCTTCAAAGATTTTCCCAGGCTGAGGGGAGGGTGGCTCTGGACAGGGTACATGGGGGACATGATGAGCAGTTGGGGGAAGAGGTGAGCAGTGGAGACTCCTGGGGCCTACTCTGACCTATTTCTTTTCTGTCCAGTTTCAGTTTTGCCTCACTTGTCCCCTGAGATCCCAGGGTTGTAGGGAGGGTTTGGTATGTGTTTGAGTGACTCTTAGTCAAACCCATTTTGATCCATAGGAGGTGGAGATGGGGGTTGAGCCTGACACCAGTCAGCAAGCTGCCTCCATCAGCCTGTCTTCCTGTCTGTGACAGGTCCCTCAGTCAGAGGGCAGGGGCTGGAGGCCTGGCTGGGTTCCATCCTTAGTGGGTAGGGGTGAGCTAGGATTAAGCCTGGCTGGCCCACAATGTGAATGACCTCTCCTGTCTTGGAGCTTGCTGTCCAGTGGGTGGTGACTGGTTCTGAAAGTAGACTTAGGAAATATTTGTTCAATGAACTCGTACTTTATAGGACTAAGTTGAAATGCACTCACCCACTTACTTAGCGACTCATAGGTCCTCAGGTTAAATCCCTGGCTGTATCAGGTGCTGTGGGTATGTGGGGACTGGGTGGGATGCAGCCCCTTTTCTTTCTGGACAGCAGGAAAGGTCCTTGTCCTCCTGCGACCAGGTGATGGCTCTGATGGGGTTGTAGACAGGAGGGACCAGCCTGACCTGGGTGCTCAGGTAGGTGGACTGGTAGCCCCAGGCCCTGCCTAAACCTGGAGGAACACTTTCTATCCCCCCATGGAGTGTGAGCTCAGAGATCATACCCCGGATTTACTAAAGGTGGTCCCAATTCAAGGCCTTGGACTCCCCTTGGGTTTGTCAGGGGCCTCTGTGGTCCTGTGGGGGAGGCGTCTGGGGCTGTTTCCGTGTCTTTGGTTTGTGTCTCCAGGTGAGTCCTTCAGGGGCTCTGGGCACTGGCAGTGAGAACTCAGGCCTACCTTGTCTCTCCCCTTCCCTCCCCTTGCCCAGAAGTCTCTTTCAAGGGGTCCCAGCAGACTCAGGCTCTGGGACCCATGTATTTCTTAAGCCTACCACTGCCCTCTTGTCTTCCTCCTCCCTATGCTTCCTCATTTCCTCATTTGGGGTTCAGGTCACTCAGGCTGACTTTATCTTTTGATCTTGTTCCCTGGCATCCCCCAGGCCTGTCCCAGCAGCTGCTGGGAAGAAATTCGAGTAAAACTGGAGCCTGGGGGGAATTCCAGAAGATGACGTCTTCAGTGTCTCTTGCCACCCTGGCCTCCTGAAAGCCTCACTTCCCTATCACGGAGCTCCTGTGGGGCTTCGCGGGCAAATTTTAGATCTTTAGCAAAGGGCCTCTGAGGGACTGGCTTTTCCTTGAGGCTGCCCTGGTGTGTGGCACTGTAGGGTGAGAAATTTGGGTAATGCCAGGGGCTCAGTGTGGCTGGAACGCCCAGGGTTGGCATAGCTGCCCAACTATAAGCCTCTACGCTGCCCCAGCCAGGCCTGTGCTGTTGTGAAGACAGACATCAGGACATCATCCATGCCTTTGGGACAAACCAGGGAGGGGGGCGTTAAAACCAACCAGGTACTGTTAGTACAATTGGTACTACTTTAGCTGGCCAAAGTGATTCTTGCATTCTGTCTTCGTGGAAAAGTAGGAGTTAGCTGGGCAAAAAAGGAGCTGAGGGAAACTATATGGTCAGAGACAGAGGTAGGGAGCAGAATGACTTATTGGGAAACTGCAAGTATTTCCACATGACTAACTGGAGAGGAGTGGAAATAGGGGGACAGGAGGGCAGAGAGTGGGCAGGGTAGCTCAGAAAGGACCGTGACAGCTGCATCCCTGAAACCAGCAGAGGGGTGTAGAGGTGGGAGGCCTCCCACATGAAGCTGGCATGGGCAGCCCACCATGTGGCTGATGGCAGCTACTCAGCTCTTGACCCACATGAGCTGTATCTGAGCAGTGGTGTAGCCTGGGCTGGCTCGTCAGGGCTGCCCTTGGTCCTTCCATGGGATCAGGCCCTTCCTCTGAGGGAGGCAGGGTGGTATAGAGGGTAGGGCATGAATTTGGAGTGGCTCAGCCCTGGGTCCAGGTCCTGACTGTGCTGGGGTACAGCCAGGTCATCGAGGCTGGGAAGGAGGGGCTGTGCTGCCCCACTTCTGAAGCCCATCTTATAGCAACACCCGCGTGCACACGGGGCGGGCAAAGTGGGGTTACAGTTGTTCATATGGCAAAAGACACGCAGGTTAGTATTATGCCAATAGCTTTCTTAACCCAAAAGAATGTCACTAACAGCTGTAAACTTACTTTTACCCACAGCACTGTGTGCCAGCAAAGGATTGGAAACGCCTTCTATACCCACCACACGGAACTGGTTTAGACTATGGTATGTCCCCATGGGGGAATTCAGCAGTAAAACCAATGTGGAAGCTTTCTATCTATGAATGTCAAAACAGCTCAGGGATTTTCATCAAGTCAAAAGGCAAGTACAGGTCCGTAAAGAATGTAAGGGACAAGGAAACTGGTGACTCTCAAACCAGTAGGAAATAATAACAGCAAAGGACAAATGTAATTAAATCTTGAATCAGGGGGTTGGTCTCTGAATGGACAGTAAAAGGGAGAGCTAGAGATAGATTATCACCACACCCAAACACAGGTGGACTCTTCAAAGGAGAGCTAGGGACAGCTTCATCACCAAACCCAAACATAGGGCAAGGGAGAGCTGGAAACAGACCCCTCCCTAAATTACCCTTACCCTTCGTTAATCGCGTTAGATTGTAACTCCTGAGTATTCAGTGATGGAGAAAAGGGGGCGCTGGGGCTGGGGAGGGGGACTACTAGCGTTAGTATAAAACCAGTTTGCTTTTACTGCTTTGGCGCACATCTTTGATTTGGCTGTGTGCCCAGCTCTGCAGACCTGTGAATAAACAACACCTCATCTACTGCTTAAGTCCTGTGTCCCGGTGTTCTTGGTGTTCTTATGGTGAGCATTTCTCACAAGAGCAGAGAGCAGTCCTGCCCAGGCTGGTTCAAAGCAGTATGATGTGCTCAGGAGACAGGGGAGGTCAGTGACTGGAAGGAAGGAAGGAAGGAACGGTGCCGGGCTAGTGAGATGGAGACCAGCTTGGAAGGGACCCTGGGCTCAGAGAAGAAACTGAAAACTACCAGGACCCAAGCCAGAGTATTCAGCAGGTGCTGATCTGCTTCTCCTGCTCACAAGGTCTGGCAACTTAAAGCAATAACCACATGTGTACGGTGCTTTCTTGAAGGAGGTGTTTTTATTGTCCCGAGCTACGAAGAAGAGAACGGAGCACAGAGAGGTTAGGGAACCAGCAGAGAGCTGGTAAGTGGCGGACCCAGAGAAAGAGCCCAACCAGTCTGGCTTGTGAGCACGCATCGCAGTCATCCTGCTCTCCGGCCTCTCAGCGTGGTGGCTGGAGCAGGGAGACCTGGAGGGGCTGGTTGCAGTCGAGGGAAGGTCAGGAGGCTGTTACAACCACCCAGACAAGAAGCGGTGAGGGCCTGTGGGAAAGCAGAGGCTTTTGGGCTTAGGACTCAGATGTACATTTGAGAACTTCTAAGGAAGTGGAAACAAGCCCTGGTGGTGAGTGACGTGTGGCTGCGGTGGGAGGAAGGGAGCCCAGGATTCATTCCTTCATTCACTCACGTAACAAAATCACGGAGTGCCTACTGGGTGCCAGCCACTGTTCCAGGAATTGGACTTGCCTCATTCACCAGGGCAGACAAATATTTCTGCCCTACAGGAGCTTGTATTCTAGCTGATGGAGATACCATTGATATGTATATGTGTAAATTACATAGTCTGTTAGAACTTCGGAAAAATAAAAAGGGATTTTTGAATGAAGAGGTGAGGGGTGAGCCTTGCAGATACCTGGGAAAGGGCATTAAGGCTGAGGAGCAAATGCTAGAACATTCGAGATGTTCGTTAGATGTCAAGTGGGGTGAAGACTGGGCAACGAGGGAGAAGTCTGGATGGGGGATGGTGGGTTGCACGTTTGGGTGTCAACAGCACAGAAAGCATTTAACGCCTTGAGACCAAGTGAGGTCCGTAGGGAGGGAGTGAAAGATGGTGCTTAGTTTTAGCCTTTGAGCCAAGGAAGGGGGAGAGAAAAGGGAGGGCAGGTTTCAGAGAGATGAGAAGCTGTGAGTGCCCAGAGATCGTCCTGGAGGTGGTGTCTAGCAGGCAGTCAGCTGATCTGGTCTGGAGCAGGAGAGGAACCAGAGGGCTGATGCCTGGAGGAGGCAGGAGGAGGGAAGGCTGGGGTGGGAGAGGTCTGTCTCCTTGGGAGGAGAGGAGCCAGAAGAAAAGGCCCAACGCAGAACTCTGGGCGGGGGGCTCCCTTGAAGGTGGCGTGGTGGCGGGGAGGGGAATCTGAAAGGGGGTGGGCTGAGATCTGGGTGTGTGCCTGGGGAGCGGAGAAGTGCATGTTTCAAGGGAGAGTGAGAGGTCACAGTGTGGGACCGTACAGAGGAGTGCCAGGGAGTACCAAGGAGTACCGGGCTGCCAGTGGGCGTGGTGGGGTGTTGGGGCGGGGGTCAGATCTCAGAGGTTAAGGGCAAGTAGGCGGCGACAGAGGCAGTGAGTGAAGACATAGCTTCCAAGGGCTTCTGGGCAGAGGCTGGAGGGGGGGCGAGGGGCTCTGAGGGGGTTCCATAGGCTGTGAAGATGTGAACAGCAGGTTTGATGCTACGAGGATGCAACTGGGAGGCAGAGGGAGTTTGGGACAAGGTGAATGTCAAGGTTTCCCTGTGGCCTTTCTGAGACAAGGCTGAGGTGACTTCTTCCTGCTCCTCTGACTCCTGAGTCCTGAGGAGGGAGGAGAGGAAACTGGGGGAGGGGAAGTGGTCAGTGAGAAGGGATAGATGAAGGTACAAAGGCAGAAGTGGAGGGAAGTGTCAACATCTAGAGACAGCATAACAGTTGTTTCCACTTCGGTAAGAAGACCATAAAGGAAACCCATGAAAGCATCTTTTAAAAAATTTTTCCGAATGTGACGGTGTATGCCCCTCTCCCAGCCAGGCCCTGCCTTCAGGCCTAAACCTTGTTGCCCTTGGAGGACTCCCAAACAGAGGAGTTCCGGGTGGGGCAACCCTGCAGACACCAAGGCGGGAGCAGGGTGGGCAGGGCCAGCGGGTGGCCTGAATAAAGATGAGGAGGCACTGAAGCCTTGTGGTATTTGGGAGAGAGGCTGAGGCTTGACTGTGGGGACCAGCTGGCTAAGCAGGCCGGGTGGATACCACTCAGCAGGCCTCAGAGCCAAGCAGTCTTTGCTGAGTGTGACCTGACCAGAAACACCCACTGCCTGGGAGCGCCTCCAGGTGCTCAGCACCCTCTCCAGGTCCTGGGCCAAAGATCCCAGGAGAGAATGGACATCTGGAAACGAGACTGGGGCCAACCAGAACTCAGGGAACAGGTGCTGGGTTTGCTAACTTGTGTCTGATCACCTGTCCCTTTCTGGGGGCATACCTGGACCTCACCTACTAAATCATCAGAGCTCAACACTGCCTGGAGCTGAATTTTCCCCTCTGACCTACCACTTCTCAGGAATCTACCTATTTCCTCTTTTCTGAAAATCGGAACTAACTCTGTTCACTTCAGGGAAGAGGAAGTAACTAACCTTTGTGGCTAGCTCTCCCCATACTCCCCCTACAACACACACACACACACACACACACACACACACACACACACACGGTGTGTGAGCAGGTAGCAAGTACCAGGCTCAAGCTGGTCATCACCGCCTGGTGTTATCCTCATACACCCTCATGGAGAGGACACTGTTGTCCCCACTTGATGGGTGGGAAGCTGAGGTCCAGGGAGGTACAATGACTTGCTCAAGGCTGCTCTGTGTGCCGAATCTAGTGAGGGCACTGATGCGAATTCAGTGTAGAGAGGCCTGGACATGGCATTATCTGTCCTCTGCACATGGCTAGCCAGACACCCCATGTGGCCAGGTAAATTCCTACTCTTCTCCCCTATCTCAGGTGCTTGCTTCATGGATGACTGAGGCTCCAGCGGCTCTCACGGATAGAGGTCCTCCCTCTCTGGTAATAGGCACTCAGGGCCTGAGAGAAGCTAGAAGGAGGGACTTGGCAAAGGCCTTCTTCACAAATATCCCTCAGTCCCTAGGGTACCCCGCTCAAGGGGCTGGTGACCAGAGCATGAGTTCTAGGCATGGTGGCTAGACCTGGCTCCCCAGTTGTGACCCACTGAGTCCTGCTCTCTGCTTATTGTACCCAGCACCCCACAAACACCCCGCATTTCTCTCTGAATGCTCAAGTGCAAAGAGCACAGGCTCTGGGCTCAGAGATGAGGTTTCAAAGCCACCTGTGTGACCTTGGGCACATCCTGTAAACCAGCAAATCAGGGGCACTAAAAATAACACCCTCCCCAGAGGGTTCATGAGGACAGGGGAGACTGTTAGAGCCTGGCTCATAGGAAGTGCTCAATAAGTACTTCCATTCCCTCAGGCGCCAGCCTCCTTGGACCACCCCACTGTCAGCCGCGTGGTGCCAGGACTGCCAGCTCCTAAAAGAACTGGGGACTGAAGCTTTGGGGAGCTGATGATTGGCACTTCATCCTATTCCTCCCAGGGCCTCACAGATGAAGGCCACAAGCTTCAGAGCAAGAATGAGGAAGCATGCGTGGTGGGTGTGGTCCTGCATTCAGGTGCCTGTGATAGGCCTACCCCTAACACTTGTGGGGCTCAGGCAGAAGTACAAATGGAGGTCCACATAATATATGTGTAGATATTTAAAGGTTATAGATTAAGCAAGTAAATTGCTAAAAAGAATATGTTGTAGCCTCCTCTTGCAAATACACCTTCAGAAGAACCTGGAAGACCAGGCTGCATTTAGAACTCGGCCACCTGGAGTGCAGTGCTGAGACACAGCAGCACTGGGGGAACCCTCTCAGCCCCGCCCCCAGCTCCAACTTTGGGAAGCAAATGTGACTGCCCCAGGCTGTTAGTCCAGGGTCCATCCACATATGCAGCAACAGCTGCCCTTGGCCACCCCTTAGCCTGGGGTGTGCACACGGCCTCAGGCCCAGGGGAAAGGCCCAGGCAGACTGGGGAATTGGGCTCTAGACTTTGTGGGCAGGGAATTCCGGGGTCTGGCATTTGGAAGAGGAGCATGGGCCTTGGCTAGGTATGTGCCCTTGGCTTACAGACTTTCTGCTCACTCTGTGGGAGGGGGTTAGGCCAGAGGACAGCCAGAGCGGGAGCCATTGCCAGGACATGGTTCCAGAATGAGTGACCACACTTGCGGCTCTTGAGCCCCTCTCGACCGGGGTGTTGCAGGCCACATGCCTTGCTGAGCTCACAGTCTAGGGAGCTGCCCCCCTCTCCCCTGGACACCAGGGATTCTCTCCAGCACTAGCTGCCCCCTTTCTAACCAGGCATGGGAGGCACAGTGTCTGCCACCATCTGACCCCCACCTGCCTGGAACCCTGATATTACCCTGCCTAGTCTGGCTTTGCGGACCGCTCAGCACTGGACCCTAAGGGCAGTGGGCAGCGTCCCTAGCTTTTCTCAGGAAAGCGGGGCACCAGCTCCACAGTAGCCAGCGTTCTTGCCCACTCAGCTGAGAAGCCGTAGCTTCCTAACCCGCAATTTCCCAGCCCTCATGGGGAGCCAGCAGCTCCTTCCTTGATGCTGTGTGACAGTCCCAAGTCAGGGCTCCTGCACCCGTCCTGCTGCTGGGTGCCTCCCTCATGGAGGCACATCTGCCACAAGGCTATCTGTGTCTGTAAGCCCTGCCCCCATCGATGTTAGTGGCCCTTTCTGGGCTCTCTTGTTACCACCGTTGTGGGGAGAGGAGGAAGGCATTGGGAGGTGAGGGTGGGGAGTAGACCCTGTTATCAGGGTGGACAGGAAATTCAAAGACCTTTTCCATTGGGAGAGGAGGGCCCTGGGACCCTGGGGTGGGGGTGACATGGATTTCCTAGCAAGGCTGAAGCGGGCCCCAAACTTTGGACGTGAGGAGCCTGCACCACTATTTGATCAGTTACACATCAGACTGAACGCCCAGGGACAGCCTGTTTCATGCGTCCTCCCTCAGCCCCAGAGTCGTGGTGCCACTTCCCTGACTCCTGCAGATGCGGCCCCTTCTGTCTCTCTGTTCACTGAGGGCCTCATTCAGGCTATGTCCAGGTGTGGCTGTTACCCTGCAGCCAACATGGCTCCCGTGGGGTGGGGGTTCCCCGCCGGTGGAGACCAGATCTGGGCCCAGTGGGGCTGCCCATCTCATCCTGCCATGGCAGCAGGTGGCCACCCTGGGTGACCTCTCCCCCTTCAACAGATGGCCTTCATCTCCTTCCCGGCAAATTTCCCCTATCCCCTCAGCTAGCCTGACAGAAACCAGTAGCCCCACCTGTCAGTCAGTGAAGAGACTCTAGGATGGGGGGCAGTTAACACTCTGAAGGGCCCATTCAGGCCAAACTTGTGGTGGACCATGTGCCCAGATTGCCCGGCAGGCCAACCTACCTGGCTGAGATGCGATAGGGGCCAGGGCACTCTGATCTGAGAGGGGATCACTGAGCCCTCCTCTCCTCTACACCTTCGCATCTGAGCCGCCCCGGTTTCAATGCCATCCTCCTTCCTTACTGCCCTTGAGACTGCCCCACTGCAACTCCCTTTCTGAGGAGCCCTCCTGACTGCAAAGCTCTCCAGCTGGGCTCCAGGTGAAAAACCCAGCACAGGTCTTTGTTCTATGAGCTGAGACTCCAGGGAACTGGCTCAGGTACCCTCCTCAGCAGGTGCTGGGTCTGAGGGCTCAGAACAGGCTGTCACAGGGTGCTCCAGCACTCAGGCCTGTGTCTCAGCTGTGTCACACAGTGGCCTGCCCTGTTTCCTTGACAGATAGCCCTGCTACATCCTGAGGGGAAGCACCTCCCGCCTCTGGGAAGGGCTCAGAAAGCAATCGAGGATGTGACCTTATGTTTGTGTCTATCCAACCCTGTCTGTGCAGTGCCAGATAGCCCAGGAGCTTCTGCAAGAGAGGAAGTAGGGGGCAGGAGATGGGGCTGCAGGACTGGGGCTGGACCTATTCCAAGCCACTCCTGGGATGAAGCTGCCCTCCATTTTAACTGGGATCCCAAGTTCAGGGGCTACCCAAGCTACAGCTAGGCTGCCATTGCCTCTTTGTCCAGGACTATTCACATGTTGGAGACTTTCAGGATAAAACACCAGCAGATACCAGACTTCAGGGCTTCCTTCATCTGGATGAGTGGGGGGTAGGAGACCCTCTGAAGAGAGCAGGCTACCTGAGAGAGGCTCCAAGCCAGACCCTAGGACACTTTGTTTCTCTGGAGCATTCCTGAAACCAGCTGGTGGAATAGGCTGGAAGACTAGTCACTTCCTCTTTCTGGACCACACCTTTCAAATAAGATTACCTCTTTACTTCACTGGCTGTTGCAGGATCAAATAAGGTGATGAAGAAACCAGAAGGTATAAAGGTGGTATTATTAGCAGGAGTGGTATTTGACTTGCTAATTAGCTTTCTAAAAATAGCCACATTTATTATAGCATGAGGAGAACCCTAAACTGGAGACAGCCGCCTGGATTCTTAGTGCGGTGCTGTGGTAGCCTTGCTTGTGAATTTGGGTTGGACCCTGACCCTCTCTGGGCATCTGGTTCCAGATGGAGGCTGGACAGTCTCTGAGGGCCAAGGTAGCCAATGCAAACTCAAGGAGGAGGGAGGGCTCCTCCCATTTGGGGCTGGTTTCTGGATGACTGGCTTCTTCTGAGTCACTAGGTCAGAGAAACTGGTACCACTGAGGTTATCCCCAGCATTTGTTAGGGAATCTTAAGGGTTCTTGAGTCTGGCCTTGATCTTGGGTTCTAGGGGGCAACCTTCCCAGTCTCCACTACAGAGCCCAATCATTAGCAGGCTCCAGGGATTGCAGACAAGAAGTATCACAGAGAAGAGTGGGGCCTGGTGGGTGAGGTTAGGGATGGGAGAAGAGGGCTGAAGACTTACTTGTGAGATATCCAGCTGGCTGGAGTATCCATTCACTCTGTGCATGTTTATTGAGCACCTACCATATGCCAGGAACTGTGCCATTTGCTCTGGAGGAAATGAAGGGCAAATTAGACCTGGTTCTGATCTAGTGGGGGAGGCAGACACTCCTTACTCGTCGTCGGCAGCCGTCCGTCTCGAGAGACGATGGTGTAGCTTCTTAAGAGTCTATCTGCACCGCCGAGAATGGCTGTGCAGTCCGACTCGGGAGTGACACGGTATCTGTCTCCTCCCGTGTTGAATCGACATCTTGCGATGACGCTGGAGTGTCCTCTCCAGTGAAGCTGAAGCTACAAAGCCTGGGCGGGGTGATATGGAGGGTCTGCTGTTGCCCATGCAGCAGACCCCCCCTCTCTTCGCAGCTGAAGGGTCCAAGGGAAAGACGGAGTCAATACAGCTTGGCTTCAGGTGCGCCGCAGGAGTTGCCGGTGTTGACTACAACGTCAAACCGCCTTAGGGACTCCGGCTCCGGATTTTCTGTCGGGGTTTACTCCCCTAGCCTTTCCCCTGAAGAGGTATGCCGCAAGGCAGCGGAGGTTTTTTGGAGTCAGAGTTTTCCTTCTCTGATGTGCCCTGACTGGAAGATTGAACCAGCGACGCTTAGCTCGCAGGCCGACGCTCAATCCACTGAGCCAAACCAGCCAGGGATTAGGTAAATATACTCATTACTAAGCACATAATTAAACCTCACAAAATATTTGCAACTCTGACAAGAGCTACAGAGAGGCATGTATGCAGCCAGAGGAATTTGACTTAGTTGAAAGGTCAAAGAAGGCTTCCTGGAGGAGGTGGCATGGGTTGAAACCTGAAGGATGAGTAGGCACTGTCTAAGCAATGCATGAGGTGGAAGGGACATTCCAAGCAGAGGGAGCAGGGGAGCAAAGATGGTGATAAGCAGGTGGGTAGAAGGGGCTGAAGAAGAGCTGAGGTGGCTGGAGTGGAGATGGGGGCTCCAGGCAGCCTGCCTTTGCCTTCAGTGTGATGAAAGCCCCCGAAGGGGGAGAAGATTGCAATCTGAAGAAGCCTTACTGTGGTCCAGGCCGCAGGTGGTGGTGGTGGTGATGGGACAGGGTGGGTATTCAGACTATAAGATCGAGAGCAGTAGGACATGGCCAGACTCAGATGTCATTGTGAGACAGCAGGAGGGATCACTATGACTCATAGAAATGTGGATTTGGAAATGTGTCTGGGATGACAAACGCTGCAGGATGGGTGTCCCTTCCTCCCCTGCTGCCTGTCTGGTTTCACTGCTGGGAGTAAATGTTCTCTCTGTCAGTACCTGTGAGTCACCCTGGGACCTGCCAGGATGCTGCCCCTGCCCCCCATGTGTCTCCATCTCCATTTTCTTTGCTTCTGTCCCCAGGGTGCCCGATGTGACTCCCCAGTCTCCTGCCCTGCTCTCTGGGGAGAGGAGCTTGTGAGAACTGAAAGACCACTGGGACAACTGGCTCTTACAGGGGGCTGTCCCGCAGACAGTGCCTTGACTTTGGTAATGTACTTACATCTATGGGAACCTAATGAGGGTGATGAAAGAGGACCCTGGGAGACCATCTGGTTTGATCCCCATGGGGCGCAGTCAGTTTGGGTGCTGAGGACCGGGGAGGGTATGACTTACCACAGCAGAGCACAGCATACCTGCGTGAGAATCTCCAGCCTTCTGGGCATTTTAAATCCTGGGGGAGACAGAGCTGTGGGCTGTCGTATTGCCTCTGCCCCTAGAAGGTGGACCTCTGGGACAGGGGAGGCATCGGGAAATAGTGAGCTCCCAGTCAGAGCAGGGATTCCATCCACCACCAGATTCTAAAAGACTGGTTATAGGAAACCTCACAGTGGGAAGGGTCTTAGGGCTTCTGGGAGTTATATTACGGTCCCTCACCTGGGGAGGCCAATTGCCCTGTATTGGGATCTCTCCTGGGACCTGGGGGAGCTCATCCCTGCACTCCCTCCCCTCCCTTGGCTGGCTTGGGGAAAATTCTCTCCCCTCTCACCTAAAGGAGGTCTTAGCAGGAAAGACAACCAGCCCCTCTCTCACAGCAGCCTGACCATCCTCCTCATCCCCCGGGGTAGGATTTTGATAAAAGGACAATCCTGGAATCAATGCATCAGGGATACTCAGTGTGGAGACCTCAGGAAGTTCCCACTTAGGTCTAGCCTCCTCTGCAAGACAGCTTTCTGGGCAAGGCTGTGGCCTAGGATGCATCCTCTTTTCCAGGAAGCAAGGCTGGTTGGAGCTAGGTGCACTTCCAAATTGTTCTTTAAGCTGCTGGGCACATAAAGGGGGATTAAGAGTTTATTTCCTCCGGTGCCCAGGTGATAGGGGCCCAGGAGCCCTGATGTTCAGCTCTGTGTGCTCCTGCAACCCCTAGATCCCCTCTTCTGCCCCTCACCTCAGGCTTGCTTGTTTCCAGCCTTCACACCTGCCCTGGGACCTTGGTTGGACCTTAGGGGAGTCTTAAGGGTAAGAGCTCTTACTCCTGGGATGGCACTGCCCCCTGCTGGCTGGCCACCCAGAGAGGCCGGGGTGGGTGGGTGAGGGGGCTACAAGTCCCATCCTATCCCTGCTGGTCAACCCATTGTGACCTGCTGGGGCCCCAGAAGGGACGGATCCTTGTTTCTCCCCAAGGCCAGGCTGGGTTCACCCTAGGATCCAGCCTCAGCCTGGCCTTTCTCCCCATCAGGCCCCTGGTTCAGGACATACTGAGAATGGAGGTTGAGCCCCAGCCTAGGAAAAGGTCCCAGCTTGGCCACTGGTAGGCTGAGTGACCTTAGGCAAATTTCTTTTTCTGCCAGGGCTTCTGTTTCCCCATCTGTACAATAAGCAGGGAGACTCAGGGAGGCTTCCTCCAAACCTCAGCTTTATGCTCTCTCAGCTGACCTCTCTGTTCTCCTGCCCGCCCCTCCTCCTTGGTGTCCAGCAGGCCCCAGCTCTGGGAGCCCTCACTAAAGGCATGCTCACACCTCCCCCCGCCTCTCTGTGACCGCTCTCCTGCCCACGTGCTCTCCATACTTGGCCTCCATTCTGTTCTGGGCCTGGCTGGCCCTGCTGGCTTAAGGAGCAACCCTTTATCTTCCTTCCCACCCAGGCACTGACCATTCTGAGCAGACCCCTGATGGGTACCTAATGGGACCATAACATTCAGTTTGCCCATACTAAAATGGATAATAACACCCAACTCCCAGAGCTGTTACGAGGATTAAACAAGGTAATAATATGTTTGCAAAAGAGTTTTGCAGGTGGTGGGCCTGTGTCAGAAGAGGGGCGGTGACTCCGGAAGGATGCCGTGGCTGGTCCCTGAGGCCACTCTTCCCCAGACCCCAACCTGCAGGTCCATGCCAGCCCCTTCTGCACTCACTGGCTACAAGCCCACCCTCTGCAGTTGCAATTCAGTCAGACCCTTGGTTGCCCAGTTCCCGTCCCCCGTGGTGAGAGAGGACTGTAGTCTGGTGAAAGGGCAGCTCCATTACCTAGAGTGGACATGGGGGGTTCGTGGGGGGGCTGGAGCAAGACCTCCCAGCATCCTGGGGGCAGAACAGGCTTCTGCAGAAGGCAGGCATCCCATTGGCACGAAATTGATCGGAGCAAGTTCACGAGCCTTAGTAGAGCAATCAGTTGTAAATGATCTACTGAATATGTTGATAAGCAAACTCACCCTCACCAAAATGTGTGGTCGACAAGTGCGGGTGGGACTCCTACGGGCCCACGAGGAGGACCAGGAGTCCCCATTCCCCGTTCTCCATTCCCCTTGCTCCTATGGGCCCTTGAGTTGGTCTGGGAGCTGCCTCTCCCCTTCCCCGCCTTGCCCCTGCTTTTTCCTCAATAAACCCACTGCCTAATCCCACAGTGGTCTCCGGGTGACTTCTCAGAGCAAGGCTGCCCTGACACTAGTATTAAGAAAATGAAGCACAGAGGTGTTAGTGGCCTGTGGGCCTAGCTGTGAGTGGAGGGGCTGGGAATGTACTCAACTGGATGCAGGCACCTGATCCCCATGCTTTGCTGCCTCCTGGGACTCAGGTGGGGAGACCAGCTAGGGGGCTCTCCAGAGTTCTAGGTGACAGAGGATTGTGGCCTGAGTGGGGCAGGGCTGAGGGAGAGGCAGATGAGGTTTGGGAGAAGGTGGTGTTGGAGTGTGAGGCTTTAAAGACTGGGTGGAGAGGGGTAGGACTGAGGAAGCTGGCAAGTCTGGGTTTGGGTGTGGTGGGGGTGCAGGCCTGGGGGCTACTAGGAAGCAATGGGCCTGACTCAGGGGTGGAGCCACCTGAGAGTTAGGAGCCTAGGACTGTCAGATGGGATGTGGGCTCTGGGAGTACAGGGAGAATCCCAGGGAGCTGCAAATCAGGGGCCTCTCAGACACTGGTGGGACTGAGGAACCAGACAAGGTTCAGGGGGCCAGAGGGGGGAGCAGCAAGTATCAGGTTCATTAGTGTTCCCAGGACAGGGGAATTACAGAGGGAGGTTTCTCTTGGTTTGAGGAAGAGCCTTCTCGTAAATGGAGCCCCCAAAGATAACAGGCTTCTTCTTGGGGTCCCGAGTTTCCTGTCCCAGGAAATGTGTGAGGCAGGGCTGGATGACCTCTCTGCAGGATGCGGGGCCATAGCTGAGGGGATTTTTGCAGTGGGCAGTGTTAGATATGAGGAGAATCTGCATATAGCTAGGGTTTGGCGGTGGGGGTGACATTGAGTCCTAAACAGTAAACAGTCCCTTTCTTTGGCTGCAAAGCTCTGACTTGTGCTGACTGACCCAGCACACCTGCTGTGTGAATGGCAGCCTCCTGCCTCCCCGGGTCTCAAGCCTCTCTTCTTGAGGCACTTCCCTTGCCTCCCTTCACTCTGTGCCCACTCCAGGGTGGGTCTCTGAACCCCGGTCTCCTGCCTGCCTGGCAGCAAGGAGGCCACAGAGGGAGGTCCAGCAGCAGCCACCCCATGACATTCTGCTTGGCCTGGGGGCTGCTGCTGACAGGCTGGCCTTGCGGGGAGGGGCTCCTGAGATGTTTCCTTAAACATGTAATTGGAATTGCTTGGCTTGGTAATTAGGAGGTGGTACACTATTCTATAAATGACTATAATTACAGCTCTTTTGAGCTGCTGAACTAGAAGTTTTGGGGATCACTAGGGATCTGGGTGAAAGGGAGAGGGGAGAGAAGTGAAGACTTGGTTGTGGAGGGTCTGCTATGGGCCAGACTCCCACCATGAGCTTTATATACTCACAAGGCACTTTCATAGTAGCCTGGTGGCTCTAAAACACCAACAGGCCTGGAAACCATGTGGCTCAAGACCCCAATTTGACAGAGGGAGAAACCTGGAGAAGGGAGGGGACTTGCCTCAAGTGACAGAAGCATCAACAGCAGAAACTGCACTGGAACCCAGTCTTCCCCTCAGCCAGACTGAGTCTGATGTTTGGCGTTTGGCCCATACCAAGTGCTTCCTCCTCTCCTGGTCTTTCCTGTGTTCTCTACAGCCTGGCACATTCTCCACTTGCTCTCTGGGACACCCTTACTCTTTCTTTAGTTTCTCTGTGAAGTGTCCTTCTCCTCCAGGAAGCCTTCCCTGAATTTCTGGGTAGGGTCAGGGCTTCCTCACGTTTTCCATGGCCCCAGTGTGTTCCTCTGTCTGCCACCAATGACCCCATCCCAAATAGGCCTGTCTTCCTTAGAGAGTGTAGTTTTGAGGTGATGGACCACATTCAATTACCAGTGTGGGGCTGTAGCTGGCTTGTACTGGCAAGTGAGAGCTGATGACCGAATTTATAGGAAGAAATACTGACACCACAGAAATGGGCAAGTGCCATAGACCAGGGCTTTTCACTGCATCCCAGAGTCGGTTGTTAAATATCTTTCAGTTCATCACTGAATTCATTGCTAACTTTGACCCTTACAGCCGGGTTTGGCACACAGCAGTGCTCAGTGAAGGGCTGCTGATTAGGAGAAAGAACGCAGGCATTGTTTTGGGCAGTGAAGTTACCGGCTTCCAGCATCTGCCACCAGTACTGGCTCAAGCCCTGTCCACTCCTCCCAGCTCTCATGGGGCACAGGAAAGGCTGAAGACCGCATAGTGCCTGTGTCTATAGGCACTGGGGTGGAGGGGACTCACCTTGCCAAGGCCAGGGCTGAGAGCCCCCAGAGAGTTGGCAGATGTGGGCGGCCTTGGCAAGGCGAATAGAGAGCTGGGCACGGAGGAGGTCCTGTTGCCTTCTCCCCCATGGCATTGTGCCACCTACATGCACCCTGGCCACAGCATGAGGGGCAGCAGAAAGGCGGTTCAGCCTTTCTCAAGCCCC
The DNA here is from genome assembly GCF_987537825.1 of Furipterus horrens. Classification (NCBI taxonomy): domain Eukaryota; kingdom Metazoa; phylum Chordata; class Mammalia; order Chiroptera; family Furipteridae; genus Furipterus; species Furipterus horrens. The sequence continues at coordinate 106,153,899 of NW_028327173.1, forward strand.
CAACTGGGAACCTGGCCCGCAACCCAGGCATGTGCCCTGACCAGGAATTGAACCAGCGACCTTTTGCTTTGTGGACTGATGCTCATCCAACTGAGCCACACCAGCCAGGGCACACCCCCTCTTTTTGGGTAGCAGACCCTATGAAATCCTGGAAGGTCAGGGATAAGGGAGGAGAGGGAGGCCGAGCACTTTCTACCCAATGTCTCAGTTAACAGTTTTCACACATAAGGCCACCACACTCTACCTTCCTTCTACAGAGGGACACACATTCATATCTGGGATTGACTTGTTACTGGTTGTGTGACCTTAGGCAAGTTACTCAACTTTTGTTTCCTCATCTGTAGAATGGGGTTAATACAATTGTATCTACCTCATAGGGTTGGTGGGAGGATCACATGAGGTAATTTTTTATAAAGCACTTAGGAGGATTTCAGCCTAGAGTAACCATTCAAAAGATGTGAACTGTTATTGGTATTGTTTGTATTAGGCTTCTCACACCCTCTGGGGTGGGTGGTAATTAACCGAGTCTCTTCTTGCATCGCCATCTTTCTGCTGCCCTCTAGTGGACCCTGGATGTATTGTCCTGAGAACACGTGGTTAACTTGGTGTATCCAGAGAGGTAATTTCTTCCTTTAGATTTCAAAGGAAGTTTGCCATTTAAGGAAAACTTATGGTTGATTCTTTGATAAGAGTCAAACAACGAATTTATTTCCCTTCTTTCCAAATAGAACTCACCTGTGGGTTGGCATTTGCATATTGGTTTTCTCGAGGCAGCACCCTGCTACAGTGGAAAGGCAACAAGAGGTCAATTTCTCTTCTTGACATTCACAGTAATTGACCATTTTTAGTTTTTACAGGTGCAATGACCTTTAACCCCAAGACATTTCTGCAAACCTCCTTACCCCACTGTTTAAGCCAAACATTGCTCACTCACATCTCCGGCAAGGGGACAACTTATCAGTTTCCTCAAATTCTGTCTCTCTCTCTCTCCCTGTTTGTCCTACAGTTTGATGTGAAAACTGGGTAGCGGCAGTGACCATTTCTGTTTTACTTCCAGCTCTCTCTGGTACCCATCGCGATGTCTTGGCACATGGCTGGTGCTGGGTACATGTCTGTGGGATGAATACTGCACTCATAGCATCCAGGTGGCCACGTGGGAAAGATGAAGGTAGAGGGGAACAAGGCTGTTGGTGAGTGGGGGTGGGCAGGATTGCAGAGGGTATGGTTCCTCTGGTGTGAGGTCAGTGAGAGCACGGGGTGGGTGCGGCAGGCCAGAGTCCTGGATTCAGGGCTGGGGAAACGGAGGGAGTCTGGAGCCTGTCTCCCGCAGCACACCTGTGCCTAGGGCTGATGCTTACGCCAGATGCAGGATCAGCTCTGCAGTTCAGGCCCTGAACTCCAAGGAACATACTTCAACTGAGCCGAATCTGTGCCCATTCTCCAAGCGTTGTTTCCAGGTCTTTAGGGCTCTCAGCCCCACCCTTGGTCACGCCCCCTCAGTCTCAGCTAATCCGAAAACCCCAGCAAGCTCCAAGCTTCAGGGCCCGAGCCCACCCCGCCTCGGCCTCCATTTGCAGCCCAAGAGTGAAGACGCCTTTCCACCACGGTTACCGGCTCAAGTGTTCCCAAGTCCGGACTTCCGTCCCGCCCCGCCCCTGCAGGTATTGGAGGGGACGTCAGACTCGGCGCTGGGGGTCAGGTGTGTATCCCGGCAGTGCCCGCTGCGGGGATCGCTCTTTCTGGAGGCGGCAGCTTCTTCATGTGCGCACTCCCCACTGTCAGGGCCTGGGTACCCTGAGTGGCGCCGGCTCTTGCCTCAGCGCTGTCCTGTCTCCCTTTCACCCTCTCGCAGGGCCTCCGGCTCCTCATCTGATAAATGGGAGTTCGTGACTGTCTGGGTCCGCTCTGGGGCCATTAACCTTTACTACTAGGACAGACAAGACAGACCTTTTTGTAGGTCGAATAAAGCCATCCTGGGCTAGGGCTGGGGCTGTCTCTCTCATCTCCTTCCCAGGGCCCCCGGTAGGATCCAGATTCAGCCTCTCTCCCCCAGAGCCCACCATCCTCTTAAACTCAGGCGTCTGCGGAGTGGGGAGGTGGAGAATGGGCTCAGCCTATCTGTTGTCGTGGGCTTTGGCTCCACCTAGTGGCACAGGCGCTGGCTGAGGCTCTGGGGCAAGCGAGTGGCTGGGTGCAGTGAGTACCTGGATACCTCAGAAATCAGCACGGACCAAGTGGAGTTTCTCTGCCTCTGGTTTGGCAGGGGGAGGCAGAACTATGTGTTTGTGGGCGTTTTAAAGAAAATAAGACTCAACGGCAGAAATCTGCCAGTAGACTAAATTTGTTTAACCTTTAAATAAACAAGTCTTTTCCTTTTCACCAAACTCTGGTATGAGAGTTATGCTTCCGGCAGCGGGCAATCAGGCCCCTAATAACTGAACAGCTCGTGGGTTCTGTTTCAATCGAGGCAACTCGTGGGTTCTGTTACAGCCCTTTTTATGTTTGTGTGGGGAGGCGAAGTGTGTCTACCTACAGCTCCATCTTGGCTGGAAGTCTTATTTATTTTAAGATTTTATTTATTTTTAGAGACAGGGGAAGGGAGGAGAAAGTGAAGGAGAGAAACATCAATGTGGGAGAGATACATCAATCGGTTGCCTCTCACGTGGCCTCAACTGGGGACCTGGCCTGCAGCCCAGGCATGTGCCCTTGTTACGGAAACCCTGGGCTGCTCCAATTGAAAACAAAACCCGCGGGCTTTTTAGTTAGGGGTCCGATTGCCCCCCGCCAGAATTATAACTCTCAATACCAGAGTTTAATGAAAAGAAAAAGAATTGTTTATTTAACAGTTATATAGATTTAGATTATTTGCAGATTTCTGCTGTTAAGTCTTATGTTCTTTAAAACTACCAAACCTGGCCAGTCTTAGGAAGGTCAGAAACACCATTTCCCTACTTTCCAAACAGTTCCGCTTTACCAGCAGCTGCCAATCACTCACATCTGATTGGAGAGGTCCTTTCTGTGCCGTGGTGCCCTCCAGCTCTCAATGCAGAACCACCTGGATTCTTAGCCTCCTTGTAAATTGCCTTCTTCCTGCAAATTGCATGGATCTCCTCTCCTTCTCAAAACCGCATGGCGAGAGCCTCTTCTTAAAGCAGCCTGGAGGCCCCCTCCTCCAAGCCACATGGAGGGAGCTCAGGAGAGTGAGAGAGAGCTAAAATGTCCGCAGCTGCTTATATATCCATGATTGCGTCACTCTGACGCAGTGGGTGTTGCAAACAGTTCTGACCATTCACAGAACCTTACATAGGCTCTGTCTGCTTTTTCCATACCATCCCCTGGTTCAAGACTCCTCCCATCTACCTGAAGCCTTGGAAGCATCCAAGCCATTTTGCATAAGAAAGACACTAGCCACCAGCCTCAGGCATGTGGAGGCATTCTGAAAGCTGCTTCCTTCTCCCCATCCCCCATCTGCAAACTCTGGGGATTTTTGGACTCCCCTGTTTCTGTAACACCCTGACTGGGAATCAAACCAGCGATATTTTGGTTCACAGGCTGACATCAATTCCACTGAACTACACTAGCCAGGATTTTTTTAATTTTTTAAAAAAGATGTTTAAATTTATTTTTAGAGGGAAGGGAAAGACAGTGCATTGTTGACTGGGACTTGAACTGACCACCCTTTCTTTCATGGGACGATGCCCAAACCACTGAGCCACGCCAGCCAGGGCTAGCGTGTGGGTTCTTGACTTCGCACAGGTAATATTTCACATCACAAGTCTGGATGACTTTGAGAGTATGTTTATTAAAGCTGGGGACAGTGAAACAAGGAAGGGCCTAGGATAGCAGAAGCAACAGGAGAGAACCCAGGCGAGGCTGCTTTGGCTCCCTATAAATGTTATGGGAAAGATGTGAGCCAAGGTGGAGGGGTTGTCAGCTCACTGGAGAGAAAAGTAGGCCTTGGTGACAGGTTCAAGGATAAGCCCGGGATGAGCTGCCACTACCCATTGCTGCCCTAGTTGCAAGTCTCGTGGGTTAAGTAGATGCTCACTTTGTGAAGGAAAAAGTTGGAGAAGGGAAAGGCAAGTGTGTGCTCCTGGGATGGGGAATGCATGCTGGGTCCTTTGTTGTGAGTGTTTTAAATGTTGGGAGTTTAGAGGAGGTCTTAGGGAAGAATCTCAATAGACTATTTATCAGCTATATGCTGATGAGCCAAAATGAGATTTACTGTATTCCCTTAACTTCATCTGCCTTGGGTGTGGTTGACAAATGGCCCTAACTGGATTTCTGCTATCTATCTCTCTGAGTAGGGATATTTAAACTATTTACCCCCTGGTTGGGGAGGAGAAATGTAAATCATTTACTCTTAAGTGTCCGTGGTTAGGAAAGATAGGATTTTAGTATTTACAAGATGGCTGTAAACTGCTTGGCTGTTTAGCTATCTGTCTCAGTTTCCCTCTTCCACTTTTTCTAGCTAACGAGCCTGTTTCAGTTGCAAGAGCAAATTATAAATATCCTTTCAAAATTTTTACAGCAGATTTTAAATAATTTATTATGTTTGCATTGATGTGGGGGTGAAGCTGTCAAAAATAAAAATGTCAGGGCTTACAGAGGTCCTGAAGCAGCACTTTGTCTTAGGATGAGGCAGGAGGCAGGAGTCTTTGAGGCTGCTGGGGTAGGGTGGGGGTGGGACATAGATTGGCCTCAGGGAATAGGTGGGGACAGTGGTGGTGATGGGGAGAGGGAAGGGTTGTGTCATCTCCCCACTACCTGGCAGGGAGTGCTTCTAGGCTATTCAGTCCTGTCTTAAGTTGGAGTGCAGGGACTCCTCTGGACTTACAGGGTATGAAAGAAAACAGAAATTCTATGGGAAGTTACCTCCCAGGGTAATCTTATCATAAATTCCTAACTGGGCAGGTCATGATGATAGGGGAGCTCAAGAGTTAAAGGTTGTAGCTTCAGCTATAGTTGATAAGCTTAAGTGATTGTCGTGTTGGCAGCCGTCTGTCTCGAGAGACGATGGTGTAGCTTCTTAAGAGTCTATCTGCACCGCCGAGAATGGCTGTGCAGTCCTGTTACAGAAACAGGGGAGTCCAAAAATCCCCAGAGTTTGCTGCTGGGGGATGGGGAGAAGTAAGCAGCTTTTCAAATGCTTCCACATGCCTGAGGCTGGTGGCTACTGTCTTTCTTATGCAAATGGCTTTAATGCATCCAAAGCCTCAGGCAGATGGGAGGAGTCTTGAACCAGGGGACGGTATGGAAAGCACACAGAGCCTACGTAAGGGTCTGTGAATGGTCAGAACTGTTTGCAACGCCCACTGCGTCAGATGACGCAGTCAGGGATATATAAGGAGCTGCAGACATTTTAGACTCAGACTCTCTCTGGCGCTCGGACTCTCTCTGGCTCTGGCTCGTGCTCTCACTCTGGGACTCTCGCTCTCTGGCTCGCGCTCTCGCTCTGGCGCTCTGACTCGAACTCTCTCAGATGCTCCCTCTGAGACTCTCTCAGACTCTCTCAAGCTCTCGTTCGGGCTCTGGCTCTCACTGGCGCTCTGGCTCTCGCTCTGGCTCTCTGGCTCTTGCTCGTGCTCTCTCTCTGAGACACTCTCGCTCTCTGACTCGGGCTCTCACTCTAGCTCTCGGGCTCTCTCGCTCTCGCTCTCTCGTGTGCTCCCTCCATGTGGCTTGGTGAAGGGGCCTTCTCCATGTGGCTTGGAGAAGGGGTCTCCAGGCTGCTTTAAGAGGCTCTTGCCATGCAGTTTTGAGAAGGAGAGAAGATCCACACGGTTTGCAGGAAGAAGACAGTTTGCAAGGAGGCTGAGAATCCAGGTGGTCCTGCATTGAGAGCTGGAGGGCACCACAGCACAGAAAGGACCTCCCCAATCAGGATTGAATGATTGACAGCTGCTGGTAAAGCTGAACTGTGTTGGGAAAGTAGGGAAACAGTTTCTCTGACTTCCCTAAAACTAGCCTGGTTTGGAAGTGGGGGAGGCAAGGATATGTGTTTGTGGGTATTTTAAAGAGCATAAGACTTAACAACAGAAATCTGCAAATAACTAAATCTATATAACTGTTAAATAAACAATTCTTTTTCTTTTCACCAAACTCTGGTATTGAGAGTTATAATTTTGGCGGCGGGCAATCGGGCCCCTAACTAAAGAGCCCGTGGTTTGTTTTCAACTGGAGCAGCCCAGGGGTTCTGTAACAATTTGGCACCCCAGGTGGGACATTAATAATTGCCCGTGGCAGGTCGACCCCCTTGGGAGACACCTTCTGAGGGCGCCAACCGCCTAAGCACGCCAGTGTGGTGAAAAGAAAATAGAACTGAGAAGGGATTAGAGAAGTAAGATTGTTTGCTAAAACTTATTTCTGTGTATTTCTAAAATAATGGCATCGTGGATACTAGATTTGTTTGTCCGATTAGGAGAATTCCTGGAAGTAATAGAATTATGGATGCCGGAGTGGTATATATGTTTTCTAGTCCTTGGGATTGTTTTGGTTATAGCCATTAGCATATATGTCTGGGTTAATGGAAGCAGTTCTGGGCAAGTCCCTGATGGCAGCCCACTGGAGAGAATTTTGGAAAATTGGGCTATGTACTGTCGTTATCCTATGACTAAGAAAATATTAATTTATTATTGTAATACTGTTTGGCCTGAGTATGTTCTGGGTGGTAAGAAAAGGTGGCCTGTGAATGGTTCTCTGAATTACCATGTGATTAATCAATTAAAGGGGTACTGTCTGCAATCAGGAAATTGGGAAGATGTTTATTATCTAAATGCATTTGTAGAGTTGCATAATAAGACCTTAGCAGAAATGGAGGCCCAAATAATGGTGCAGAGGAAAAAAGAGGTCTCAAAGCCTTTTCCTGAGAGTCAAACGCCGGAAGAAAGGGAGAATGAGGAAGTAGCCCTCTTTAATTCTCTAAATCCCGGAGACAAAGGCCCTAATTTGGTACCAAGCCAGGCACAGGTGGGGGCGGTTCAGGAGGCCATAGCTTCCGCAGCAGTGGCTCCACCTCCTCTGCAGGAGGCCCAGGCTTCCGGGGCGGCGGTTCCTGTGGCGCAGCGCCCTCTGCAGGTGGAGGTTGCTTCCACCACACCACCTCCAGAGATGGAAGTGGCTTCCGTGGTGCCCGCCCTTTTGCAAACTCAAGGGACTTCTCTCGCGCCACCCTTTTTGGAGCCAGCCTCTGAAGTGACTACAAAGTCAATGACTCCATCCTTACAGGAGAAGGAGAGGGTCTCCCCCGCCAGAACCCGCCAAGGAACTCAGTATAGTCAGGGGACCTCCCAATTCGGAGCAAGCCAATTCCCTCTACGGCAGTACCCAATAGGTGGAATAAATCAGCAAGGCCAGCCCTCTGGCTACTATTGGGCCCATACTCCGTTTTCCACTTCAGATTTGCTAAATTGGAAGAATTCTAACCCCTCATATAGGGAAGATCCTCAGAAAATGGCAGAGCTTGTTGCCTCCATTTTTGCCACTCATAACCCGAACTGGGCAGATGTACAGGCTCTCCTAAATATTCTGCTAACTGGGGATGAGAAGCGACTGGTTACAAGTAAGGCTAATGAAGAGGCTCAGCGTCTCCATGGAGAGGATCCCCATGGGACCCCCGACCCAACTGTGGCAATTCCTTGGACAGAGCCTAACTGGGACCCAAATGGTGGAGGCTTAGTTCCTTTGAAACACTACAGGAAGTGTATATTGGAAGGACTTAGAAAAGGGGTACCCAAGCCAAAAAGCCTGACTATGGTACAGACTATTCAGCAAAAACCAGATGAGGATCCTTCTGAGTTCTTAGAGAGGATCTATCAAGCCTATAGAAAGTACACTGATGTTGATCCACAGGCACAAGAGAACTTAAGAATGGTGAACATGACATTTATTGGGCAGAGTGCCCCAGATATTAGACGGAAACTCCAGCGTATAGATGGGGTATTAGGAATGAGCCCCTCTCAGTTAGTGGACATCGCATTTAAAGTTTACCATGCAAGGGGAGTAGAAAAGAGAAGACAGGACCTGATGTTCTTTAAAACAGGCTGGAGAGGCCAAAGGAAGAAACAGGACCCTAAAGAGAGGAGGAAAGAGCCATTGGGCAAGGACCAGTGTGCCTATTGCAGAAAGAAGGGCCATTGGAAGAATGAGTGTCCAGATCGTAAGAAGGGAAGTAGAAATGAGAACCCTTGCACCCATTCAGACCTGGGGACAGAGTCTTACTGAAGAACTGAAAGACGCAAGGTCCCGAACAGCAGCTGGCTGAACAATGGACTGGTCCCTATGATGTTTTGCTAACAACACATTCTTCGCTGAAGCTGGTAGGAATCAAGTCCTGGATACACCACACACGGGTAAAACGAGCACCGCCTAAGGAGGACACAGACCCTGCTGCTGTGACTGACACCAAAAGGGAAAGTTGGACCTGCACTCCGGAAGAAGATTTGAAATTACTCTTTCGAAAAAAAGGACAGTGAACTGAAACACAGATTAAAAGTGTTTCTTTTGCTTTAGGCATGTGCTTGCAAATCTAGGGAATTTTAGCTGCCAAATACTGAGTTTGGGTAGAGTCCTTTACAGTGTGGAAAAGAATTGGAAATGGGTTATGGTTAAATCTGAATGGGTAAACATATAGAAAGGATGTGAAAGTTTTTAAACCTGGGAAAAGGGAAACCTCAACTACTTGTGGTCTAATTGTATGGTTACTGTACCTCTGTATTGGCATTTAGCCATTGGGGACCTATGAAAGGTCATTTGGAATTCTCTGTGTTGGCATTCAGCCTTGGGACCTATGAAAGGTCATTTGGAATTCCCTGTGTTGGCATTTAGCCTTGGGACCTATGAAAGGTCATTTGGAATTCCCTGTGTTGGCATTTAGCCTTGGGACCTATGAAAGGTCGTTTGGAATTCCCTGTGTTGGCATTTAGCCATTGGGGACCTATGAAAGGTCGTTTGGAATTCCCTGTGTTGGCATTTAGCCATTGGGGACCTATGAAAGGTCGTTTGGAATTCCCTGTGTTGGCATTTAGCCATTGGGGACCTATGAAAGGTCATTTGGAATTCCCTGTATTGGTTTGGCATTAGCCATTGGAGACCTATGTAAGGTCTAGAATTCTCTGAGGCCTAGGAAGGGTCTGGAATTCTCTGTATTGGTACTGGCCATATAATCTGAAAGGAAAATTGAGGTTTCCCAGAGAAAGTTAAGAAAACTTCACATGTAGGAAAGTGAACAAAAGAAAGTATAAGGCATGGAAATGCAATCTTGGGAATATTAGAAGGACAAGGATTTTCCTTCACACTGTGTATTTTTCTCCTTACCTGATCCCTCCAGAATTTGGCAATTTAAAGGAGTAAGTAATTACATTAGGTTTCTTTGCATAAAACTAAAAAGACCAGTTGTTAATAAAGGTATTGTTAACCAAGACTTTGACTGGAATGACATGCCTGAAGGAGGCATGCTTAGGCTCTGGTTGTTACCAGAAAGCCCTGAGGAACTGGACTTGACTTTTGAAGCTAAGGAAAGCCCAGAAGGAAAAAGGCCTGACACCTTGGTTGGTTGTGCGGTTCATGGCAGTCTTTCCAGGGAAGGAACGAAGGTTGCTTTCCTGAAGGATGGATAGAAAGAACCTTAAGGCACAATGGAAAACCCAAAGGACTTGGGAAAGCAGGTGTTTGCAGGCAAGGCTGAATGGCAGGTGTGTGGCTCAGCTTCTGTTGCCCTGATGGGCAGACTAAAGTCAACATGAAGGTTCCTTGTGTAAGTTCCAGCATAGTAGACTTAAAGATCATATGTGATCAATCACTGCTCTTGTTGTGTTTATGCAAATGAACAGGGTAAATTAAAATTGGACTTAATGCAGTCCCTTTACTGGCAAGGAGGGTAATCTTAAGGAGAAAAATCGTGACTTAAGGAAAATTGCAATGCTCAGTGCAGCTGTCTATAAAGTTTGTTTTTCATTTGAAAGTTAAACCAAGTCTGTGATATTATCAAGGATGCTTTATTTACAGGGAAGAAGAATGTCAAATGCCTTGCAACTGGAGGTTTCCCAATAAGACAGTCTCTCAGATTAAGAGACTGGTTTGTGAACTGTGTTGTGTAAATTAACATGCATGTTCTTTCTGTTTTCATAGGGCATAAGCCTATGATCTCTACCTGAGTAATTATCTGTACATATAGGCCTCACTTAAGAAGCCCATCTGCATTGCCACCTCCTGAGACTCAACGGTTTGGCTGAACTAAGTGGCTGAGTTGGTGAAGTATGGGGTGGTCTGCAGGCTTCACTTTAAAACTGGTTTCTTTTCTGTCCTAATGGCTTGGACAGAAAGGGCACAGAGGTCTGAGAGGGGGGAAATCCAAAATTTATACCCCTCAGCCCAAGCTAAGTATAGTGGGCAAAAGGGCTTTGGACAGGTGTGATGTGCCCTGCACACCTTCCTCCAAAGAAGCCATTTCTTTTTCCTAACGTGGGACATTGAAAAATTAATCCCTGCCTTTTGTATATAGTAGTTATAGGTTGAATTGTTTTTTTTAACCCTGTTGCCAAATCTGTTGCCCTCAGAATATGACAAGAATGCCAGCTTGTCCAGCAGTACCAGCCCTTGGAAACCAAGCATGCTGCTACCCAGGAATAGCCAACTGACCTGGACTCTGCAAGATTCTTCCCCATGTGGGAAGGGCACCCTCCCCTACATCCCCACTCTTATTAGGGATTTCTAGACCCAAGGGTAGGTAGGACAACGACCACGTTCAGCAGGAAGCAGTTAGAGGAGCATGAGACCTTCGCCCATTGTCCTTTATAAGATTATAAAGGGTCTTAGTCTGAACGGGGGGAAACTGTTACAGAAACAGGGGAGTCCAAAAATCCCCAGAGTTTGCTGCTGGGGGATGGGGAGAAGTAAGCAGCTTTTCAAATGCTTCCACATGCCTGAGGCTGGTGGCTACTGTCTTTCTTATGCAAATGGCTTTAATGCATCCAAAGCCTCAGGCAGATGGGAGGAGTCTTGAACCAGGGGACGGTATGGAAAGCACACAGAGCCTACGTAAGGGTCTGTGAATGGTCAGAACTGTTTGCAACGCCCACTGCGTCAGATGACGCAGTCAGGGATATATAAGGAGCTGCAGACATTTTAGACTCAGACTCTCTCTGGCGCTCGGACTCTCTCTGGCTCTGGCTCGTGCTCTCACTCTGGGACTCTCGCTCTCTGGCTCGCGCTCTCGCTCTGGCGCTCTGACTCGAACTCTCTCAGATGCTCCCTCTGAGACTCTCTCAGACTCTCTCAAGCTCTCGTTCGGGCTCTGGCTCTCACTGGCGCTCTGGCTCTCGCTCTGGCTCTCTGGCTCTTGCTCGTGCTCTCTCTCTGAGACACTCTCGCTCTCTGACTCGGGCTCTCACTCTAGCTCTCGGGCTCTCTCGCTCTCGCTCTCTCGTGTGCTCCCTCCATGTGGCTTGGTGAAGGGGCCTTCTCCATGTGGCTTGGAGAAGGGGTCTCCAGGCTGCTTTAAGAGGCTCTTGCCATGCAGTTTTGAGAAGGAGAGAAGATCCACACGGTTTGCAGGAAGAAGACAGTTTGCAAGGAGGCTGAGAATCCAGGTGGTCCTGCATTGAGAGCTGGAGGGCACCACAGCACAGAAAGGACCTCCCCAATCAGATTGAATGATTGACAGCTGCTGGTAAAGCTGAACTGTGTTGGGAAAGTAGGGAAACAGTTTCTCTGACTTCCCTAAAACTAGCCTGGTTTGGAAGTGGGGGAGGCAAGGATATGTGTTTGTGGGTATTTTAAAGAGCATAAGACTTAACAACAGAAATCTGCAAATAACTAAATCTATATAACTGTTAAATAAACAATTCTTTTTCTTTTCACCAAACTCTGGTATTGAGAGTTATAATTTTGGCGGCGGGCAATCGGGCCCCTAACTAAAGAGCCCGTGGGTTTGTTTTCAACTGGAGCAGCCCAGGGGTTCTGTAACAGTCCGACTCGGGAGTGACACGGTATCTGTCTCCTCCCATGTTGAATCGACATCTTGCGATGACGCTGGAGTGTCCTCTCCAGTGAAGCTGAAGCTACAGAGCCTGGGCAGGGTGATATGGAGGGTCTGCTGTTGCCCATGCAGCAGACCCCCCCTCTCTTCGCAGCTGAAGGGTCCAAGGGAAAGACGGAGTCAATACAGCTTGGCTTCAGGTGTGCCGCAGGAGTTGCCGGTGTTGACTACAACGTCAAACCGCCTTAGGGACTCCGGCTCCAGATTTTCTGTCGGGGTTTACTCCCCTAGCCTTTCCCCTGAAGAGGTATGCCGCAAGGCAGCGGAGGTTTTTTGGAGTCAGAGTTTGCTTAAGTGATTAATGCCTGTGGAAAGCTGTTGTTCCAGGAACTGGAATGCATGACCTACTTGACTCCAGGAGGTCAACAAGCAAGTCAACCTTTGTGTCCCACGGGCCTGCAAGTGCTGGAGATGGTATCTGAACCATTGTGTTCCAGGAAGGGAATTCATATAAAGAATTGTTAATCAACAGATAAAGTACTACGAAAATCACAGCTGGACTGCAACTGTTATCCAGTTAACCTTTTTTTCCAAACACCTTACCTATCCATTCTTCTCCTTATAAAAAGGTCGGCTTGACATGAAATGTTAAGACAGTTTTTGAAGCCAGTTTGATTCCCAGTCAGGTCACATGCCTGGGTTTGCTGGCCATGTCCAGTTGGGGGCATTTGAGAGGCAACCTATTGATGTTTCTCTCCCTCTCTGTCTTCCTCCCTTCCCCTCTCTAAAAATAAATAAATACAATCTTTAAAAATAGAAGAGTCAATCCTTTCTCTACTTATTGGTTTTGGTAGTGACAGGCAGCAAGAACACAGACTTTTCCAGTTTCAGTGGTGGGTAGTCTCACCCCATGCATATAACAACTTCTCCTCCTCCTCCTCTGTTAGGGATAAAGAAGCAAGCCAGTGACTCTCAAACCACTAGGAGATAATTAACAGGGGAATCATGGAAAAGAGGCGAGGAAATGACATTCTGCAGCTCCTCACACATATCTCTGGGATCAAAAGGAGGAAGATTATTGTCACCAAACACAGAGAAATGGGAAGATGTAGCTAGATAACTTTGCAAGTAAGTTGGAGATAGACCTATAGCTAGATTACCCTTAGTTAATCACACCCTGAGTTAAGTAGTTAATCGTGTTAGATTGTGAACCTGGATTAACCAGTAATGGAGAAATGGGGGAGAAGGAGAGAGGGGAGGGGGAGCTAATGGCATTAGTATAAAACCAGTTTTCTTTGCCTACTTTACACGCACATTCTCCTGGCTGGAGGTGCACCCGACTCTGCAGACTTGGGAATAAATGCCTCACTTTGCTGCTCAAGTCCTGTGTCCTGGTTTTTATTGTGAGCATTTCTCACATCCTCTTCCTTCTTCTCTTTTTGATGTTTATTGATTTTAGAGACAGAAGAAGGGAGAGAGAGAAAACATGGATGCAAGACAGAAATACCAATTGGTTGCCTTCCATACTCACCCCAACTGTTACAGAAACAGGGGAGTCCAAAAATCCCCAGAGTTTGCTGCTGGGGGATGGGGAGAAGTAAGCAGCTTTTCAAATGCTTCCACATGCCTGAGGCTGGTGGCTACTGTCTTTCTTATGCAAATGGCTTTAATGCATCCAAAGCCTCAGGCAGATGGGAGGAGTCTTGAACCAGGGGACGGTATGGAAAGCACACAGAGCCTATGTAAGGTTCTGTGAATGGTCAGAACTGTTTGCAATGCCCACTGCGTCAGATGACGCAGTCAGGGATATATAAGCAGCTGCAGACATTTTAGCTCAGACTCACTGGCACTCTGGCTCTCGCTCTGGCGCTCTGACTCAGACTCTCTCAGACTCTCGCTCTGAGACTCTCTCTGGCTCTCTCTCGTGCTCTCACTCTGGGACTCTCTCTCTGGCTCTCGCTCTGGCGCTCTGACTCTCTCACTCGCGCGCTCTCGCTCTTTCGTGTGTGCTCCCTCCACGTGGCTTGGTGAAGGGGCCTTCTCCATGTGGCTTGGAGAAGGGGTCTCCAGGCTGCTTTAAGAGGCTCTCGCCATGCAGTTTTGAGAAGGAGAGAAGATCCACGCGGTTTTGCAGGAAGAAGGCAGTTTGCAAGGAGGCTGAGAATCCAGGCGGTCCTGCATTGAGAGCTGGAGGGCACCACAGCACAGAAAGGACCTCCCCGATCAGATTGAATGGTTGGCAGCTGCTGGTAAAGCTGAACTGTGTTGGGAAAGTAGGGAAACAGTTTCTCTGACTTTCCTAAAACTAGCCTGGTTTGGAAGGGGGGGAGGCAAGGATATGTGTTTGTGGGTGTTTTAAAGAGCATAAGACTTAACAACAGAAATCTGCAAATAACTAAATCTGTATAACTGTTAAATAAACAATTCTTTTTCTTTTCACCAAACTCTGGTATTGAGAGTTATAATTTTGGCGGCGGGCAATCGGGCCCCTAACTAAAGAGCCCGTGGTTTGTTTTCAACTGGAGCAGCCCAGGGGTTCTGTAACACAACTAGGGTCTAACTCCCAATCTAGGTATGTGTTCTGACCAGGAATCAAACTCCCAACCTTTTGGTGTATGGGACAACACTCCAACTGACTGAATCACACTAGCCGAGGTGGTATATAACTGAAACCAGAAAAGATGGTGTTCATGCTGCCTGTCACCAGACCCAATAAACAGAGACGAGGATTGAATCTTTATGGGTGTTTTATTCAGACGGTCAGTGATTTCAGAAGACAGCGGGTTTGTACCCTAACAGACCATCTTAAATTACATTTTAAATGGACCCTTTTTATAAGAAGAAAAGTGTAGGTAAGGAGTTTGGAATTCAGGGAAAAAGTTAATCGAAAAGTTAATCAGATAAAAGCTGTAACATTCTTTCATCTGTGTCCTAGGAGGTGGTCTTTGTGTCCTGGGCGATGGATGGTCACCCTGGAACACAATGGCTCAGATACCGTCTTGAATTGCCTGCAGTCCTCCTGAGGCCCAAAGGTGCAACTGCTTATGGTCTCCTGGAGTCAGGTGGGTCATACCTCCAGTTCCTGAAACAACAGCTTTTTACATACATTGATTGCTACGCTTATTAGCTGTTAACCGAAACTAAAATTTTCCAACATTTGAGTCCCCCATCATTTCCCCACTGTTAGTTTAAACTATCTTATTTCTATGAGATCAGTTTCATATGGAAGTGCTCATTTTGCTGTTGAGCACGTTTCTTAGCATTAAACTGTCTGGTAGGAGGCTTAGAAATACACTGAATTGCAGATCTACTTAAGGGGGTGCATTGTAAGCAGCAACAAGCTACGATACTGAAAAAAATGAAAACAACAACAACAACAAATGCCTCTCTAAGACCAGTGATACTAGGCAATGAGGAGATTAGTTTAGACAAATCAATACCAAAGAATCCCTCCCTTTGTTTTATGTTGGATAGTACCTCATTTACTTGCTTTATTTTATGCTCTATGAGCTGTGAATTATCAGTCAGGTTGAAACAGCAGAGTCCTTTCAATTGTTCACACCCATGATTATGTCTTAGAAGGAGGTAGTCTATAGCAGCGCAATTCTCTAATATTGCTTCCCTAACTTGTTCGAATTCTTGACTAATGGCACTGATGGTTTGTGAGGTGGCATTCAAAGCTTTTTCCATAGCACAGGCCAATCAACTTATTTCTATCTTCAAATAGGTTACCATGGCTGGCATTACAAATATAGTTAAAGGCACATATCAGCGGGGCTAAAAAGGTGCAAATCGCTGTTACAATCAGGTGCAAGGGAGAGTTCCCGTTGAGCTCGGGTGGGGTGGGGCTTCTGAGGCATGAACACCGTCAGTCTGCCCAGAGAGCATGGTTCCCTGGAACTGTTTTCTGGAACATAGAAATAAGCAGTCCTTCCCCATATTAGAAACCATCCTGCAGGCAACTTAATGTGACAAAATCATAAGATACATTAGTGGTGGTGGTGCAATTCATCTTCACATCTGCTGAAAGCACAGAACAGTTTTTAGTAACAGTTGACAAAGTTGCACACTCTCTAGCTGGGGCTACATTAGCAACTTTTAAGGAAAACATTTTCCTGTCCTTTAGAGTTACCGCAGGTCCCCAAATATAGGTACTGGAGTAGGTCATTTCCTTATTGACATGCTCAAACACAGTATAATTTTGAAGGCTTTACACGGGAGTACAAACATCTACAAGACACGAAGTGAAAGATTATTCAACGTAAGTTCCTTCTGCAAGACAAAAGTCAGAAATATTTAGAACATTTTTTGCTAAATAGACCCAAACATTTTCATCTTGTTTGAAAGGGATAATTGGCCTGCAACGTGGGGTTAAATGAAAAGTAATGAAAAGAACATAAGTCATTGTTTTCAAAAGATGACTTTCAGGTCTTCTTGCTGTTGTCCTTCCAGTGCTTTCTTTACTTGGGTGTGATGCAGCCAAGGTTTTATTCCTATCAGTTTCACTACAGTTGGGGTGGTGAGAAGTACATCCCAAGGTCTGGTCCACCTCTCTTCTAGTTGGCTCTCTGGAGATCCTGCCTTCCAGGTCTTGAGTAGCACCTTATCTCCAGGCTCAAAGAAATGTAGTGAACCTGTAGGGGAGAGGCCTCTAATACAAGCAAGGTCATTAATTACAGCTAAGGTCTGACTTAAATGTTGTATGTATTTCTTTACCTTCACTTCTTGACCCCAATCATAGCCTGAAATGATCGCCCATACCACCTGTACACAATTTCATAAGGACTCAGTGGAATTCCACTTTGAGGAGCCACCCTAATCCTGAGCAGGGCAATAGGTAAAGCTTTGTCCCAATGGAGATGAGCTTCTTGACACAGCTTGGCTATGTTTTTCGTCAAGATGTGATTCATCTTCTCTACCTTTCCAGAAGCGTGAGGTCTCCATGCCATGTGGAGTCTCCACTTGATTCCTAACATTTACTAACCTTCCATATAATTTCTGAAACAAAAGCAGGTCCATTATTGTTACAGAAACAGGGGTGTCCCAAAACAAACCCCAGAGTTTGCGGCTGGGGGATGGGGAAAAGGAAGCATCTTTTAAGACCCTTTTGCATGCCTGGGGCTAGTTGCTAGTGTCTTTGTTATGCAAAATGGCTTTGATACTTCCGAGGCCCAAGAAGATGGGAGGAGTCTTGAACTGTGGGATGGTACGGAAGGAGCCTACAGAGCCTGCGTAGGATTCTGTGAATGGTCAGAACTGGTTGCAACACCCACTGCATCAGAGGATGCAGTCAGGGATATATAAGCAGCTGCGGACATTTTAGCTCTGGCGTGCTCTCGCTGTTTCGCTCTCTCACTCACTCTCTGGTTCAAGGCTCTTCCTCCATGTGGTTTGGAGGAGGGGGCTCTCCAGATTGCTCTCTCTCTCTCTCTCTCTCTCTCTCTCTCTCTCTCTCTCTCTCTCTCTCTCTCTCTCTCTCTCTCTCTCTCTCTCTCTCTCTCACTCCCTCTCACTCCGTCCATGCGGCTTGGTGAAGGGGCCTTCTCCATGCGGTTTTGAGAAGCTAGGTCTCCATGCAGATTAAAGAAGCTGAGTTCTCCATGCGATTTTGAGAGGGCTCTCCAGGCTGCTTTAAGAGGCTCTTGCCATGCAGTTTTGAGGAGAGGAGATCCACACGATTTGCAGGAAGAAGGCAGTTTACAAGGAGGCTGAGAATCCACGTGGTTCTGCATTAAAAGCTGGAGGACACCACGGCGCAGAAAGGACCTTCCCAACCAGAATTGAGTGATTGACAGCTATTGGTAAAACTGAACTGTGCCTAGGAAGTAGGGAAACGGTGTTTCTGACTTTTCTAAGACTGGCCTAGTTTGGTAGGGGGAGGCAGAACTATGTGTTTGTGGGTGTTTTAAAGAACATAAGACTCAACAGCAGAAATCCGCAAATAATCTAAATCTATTTAACTGTTAAATAAACAGTTCTTTTTCTTTTCACTAAACTCTAGTACTGGTGGCGGGCAATTGGGCCCGTAACTAAACAGCCTGCGGGTTCTGTTTCAATCGGAGCAGCCCAGGGGTTCTGTTACATTATCACTCTGGAAGCTGCCGAGTAGGCCAAAGTGAGGAATTACTTCCTCCAGTAAGTGTTTCAGTACCTCTGAGGATTTCTCAGTTCTAGTAGGATATGCTTCTACCCATCCTGAAAACGTGTCAACATAGACTAGCAAATATTTCCATCCTTGGATCCTTGGCATCTGGGTAAAGTCTGTATGCCAGTCCTCAAGTGGACACTGCCCTTGGTATTGTTTCTCTTCTTTGTTTTGAGGGGGATCTGTCTTGGTGTTGTTCTTCTGGCACACAGCACATCTAGCAATTACTTTTCATATGGCTTTAGACATTCCAGGACTCGTGAGCCACAGTTTAATGTACATGTAACAAGTCCCTTACATAGTGAGTAGCCCTATGCAAATGCTTCATGACTGGCTCTACTAAATGTTCAGGAAGCATATAACTCCTTTCTCATTCTTTCTTCATCCTCTACCAGCTCCTTCTTCATCAAAACCCCAGCTCTCAGCTCTCTCTAAGTCTGCAGTCAAATATACAGGGTCAAATTGTGACAAGTCTAGAACAGGTACCAAAGGCATTATAAATGTTCCTTTAGCAGCCTCTTTTGCTGCTTGATCAGCCAGACTGTTTCCCCTCGCCACTTCATGTCCTCTTTCTGATGCCTGGGACAGTGCATAACTGCCACCTGTAAAGGTACCTGAACAGCTTCTAGCAACTCTAAAATTTCTACTGCATGCTTAATCTCCTGTTTATTGGAGGTTAATAGTCTTCTTTCCTTCCAGACTGACCCATGTGCATGCAAAATTAGGAAAGCATACCTTGAGTCAGTATACACATTCACTCTCCTTTTGTGTGACAATTTCAGTTCCCTCATTGATGCAATTAGTTCAGCTTTCTGAGCAGAGGTTCCCAGTAGCAAGGCCTTGGCCTCTACTAGTCCTTCAAGAGTCATAACTGTGTAACCAGCCTTTCTGTTTCCTTTGTTCATAAAACTGCTTCCATCTGCATATAAAGTCCAGTCTGCCCCTTCTAGAGGATGGGCCTGTAAATCAATTCTGCTAGAATAAACTTCGTCAATTATCTCAGCACAGTCCTATAGTAGTGCAACTGAGGCAGGCTCCAGGAGAAGGGAGGCAGGATTTAATTTATTTATAGTTTTGAAGGAGACATTGGGATTGTCAAGAAGAATTGTTTGGTACTTGCTCCTTCTTCCAGCAGTGAGCCACAAATTTCCCTTATGCTCTAGCAGGCTCAACACTTGGTGGGGTGCATAAATGGTGATAGACCGGTTCTTGATTTCTTCTGGCCAAGGATGCTTCTTTCTGCTTCCCACACCGTCTCATGAGGAATTGTCATGCATGCTCCAGAGGGACCTGTAGGTGAAGCTGTGGTTCCTATGGAGAAAGAGTGATCTGGGAGCAGAGTTTTGACAGCAAGTCCCTTCCTAGAAGAGGTATCAGACACTCAGGAATATATAAGAAGTTATGAGTTAAAGCTATCCCACATGGTACATTCCAATGGTTTCAAGAAAAAATTGGCTTTCAGGGGGTCCAGAAATTCCGGTTAAAGTTACAGCCTGCTGCGAGGACTCAATTAGAGGCCTATTGACTGTGGAATATGCCGCTCCAGTATCAATCAAAAAGTCTACAGTTTGTCCCCCCACTTCATTCCCTCAATGACACACCTCTTATAATCCTCTAAGAAAGGAAGGCCATTCCCATTAGTGTCCCAGTTGGGCTCCATTAAAAGTATTGCCTTAGTAAGGTTGAGAGCCCCATCTGGATATTCTTGGTGCAGCCTCCGAGCTTCTCCATCTGCCTGATCCAATACCAGTCTCTGTTCATCCCCTGTAAGCAAAATATTTAGTAAGGCTTGTATGTCTGCCCAACTGGGATGGTAGGTGGCAAAAATTGATGCAACCAAATCAGACATTTTAGTAGGATCATTCCTATAAGAAGGGTTTGAGCTTTTCCAGTTTAACAGATATGATGTAGAAAACAGAGTATGTGCCCAGTAATATTCAGCAGGCTGCCCTCTGGCCCTACTCCCACTGGAAGTCTTCACAAAGGGTGTTGCCCTGCCCTGGTAGGGGCTTTACCTCCACTGGATTTGGTTCCCTGAAGGGTTTGAGATAGTGAGACCAGTTCTGGCTCACTTTCCCCAGTTTCCTCAGCCAAGTAAGGAGGAAGGTCCCCTAGGGATGGAGGGCCCCTGGGAATCCTGACCATGCTCACAGCAGCAATAATATCTAGATCTTCCTGGTTCCTCTCCTCTGAGCTTCTGCTATCTGTCACAGGCAAATTCCCCTTTCTCTGGATATTAACTGGACATTAACATTTCCCTTTAGTCCTGCATCTTTATTATGTAAACCCATAAAAGATTCTATGTAAGGCATTTCATCAAATTTCCCTGATCTTTGACAAAACAACTCTAACTGCAGTATAGTATAGTAATGAAAGACTCATTCAGTGGTCAGTGCTCTCCTGCATCTAGATTATACAATACATAAGCCAAACAGTATTATGATAAAAAACACTTCCTTTTAGTCATAGGTTTATAAGCATAGGTTGATCAAGCAGCAAAAATGATGGGGGACTCAAATGTTGGAAAATTTTAGTTTCAAGTAACAGTTAATAAGCTTAGTAATCAATGTATGTAAAAAAGCTATTGTTTCAGGAACTGGAGATATGACCCACCTTGACTCCAGGTGACCATAAGCAGTTCTATCTTTGTGCCTCAGGAGGATTGCAAGCAATCAGGATGGTATCTGAGCCATTGTACTCCAGGGTGACCACCACCCAGGACACAAAGACCACCACACAGGGCACAGATGAAAGAATGCTGCAGATTTTATCCGATTAATCTTCTCCCTGAATTCCAAACCCCTTCTCTACTCATCTCCTTACAAAAACAGCCCATTTATACTGGAATTTAAGATGGTCTGTTAGGGTACAAACCCACTGTCTTCTCAGATTTCAGTCCATCTTGTTAGGGATAAAGAAGCAAGCCAGTGACTCTCAAACCAGTAGGAGATAATAAACAGGTGAATCATGGAAAAGGGGCTCCTCACACATATCTCTGGGGTCAAAAGGAGGAAGATTGTTATCACCAAACACAGAGAAATGGGAAGATGTAGCTAGATAACTTTGCAAGTAAGTTAATCACACCCTGAGATGAGTAGTTAATTGTGTTAGATTGTGAACCTGTATTAACCAGTAATGGGGAAATGGGGGAGAAGGAGAGGGGAGGGGGAGCTAATTGTGTTAGGGAGGGGACCTAATTGCATTAGTATGAAACCAGTTTTCTTTGTCTGCTTCGGGAGCACATGCTCCTAGCTGGTGGTGTGCCTGACTCTGCAGACTCATGGATAAACCTTGCTTTGCTGCTGAAGTCCTGTGTCCTGGTGATTTATTGTGAGCATTTCTTACAATCTGAATAAAGCACCAATAAAGCACCCTGTCTCTGTGTATTGGGTCTGGTAGTGACAGGCAGCACAGACACTGGCTTTTCCGGTTTCATATTTTGGCGACTCCGCAGGGACAGACTTTGAGACTCTCCAGTAAGTCTGGGTATTTGGCGGGGAGTCCCATTGGCTGCCTGGACTGGGAGGCCTCGGGGTGTGGATTTGGAGATTCCCTAGCAGCTGCCAAGTGATTTCACTTGGGGACTCTCCTCCTTCGACTCTCACCACCTCCCATCATCTTCATCATTGACTGGTTTTGATTGAATCACTGTGCTTTCTGGTTCAGGTTACAACCCCGGGTCATGACTAAGATTGTTAGGTAAAAAAATGTCTCCTGGTTTTAGGTGCTATAAGGTGCCGTTTGGTTTAGAGAGCTCTGTCTAGTTTCTGTGATATTATAGCACTCTGTCTGGTAGAATGTGGGGGAAAGCCTCTGTTCCAGGGAGCAGCCCTTTGGGGTAAATTTTGGCTGATTGGTTGACCTATGCTTACAAAGCTATGATTAAAAAGAAAATGCTTTTTTTAAAAAAAAATTGTAACACTGTTTGGCTTATGTATAATCTAGACTCAGGAGAGCACTGGCCACTGAATGGATCTCTGAACTACTATACTATACTACAATTAGAGTTGTTCTGTCAAAGATCAGGGAAGTTGGATGAAATGCCTTACGTAGAATTTTTTATGAGTTTACATAATAAAGATGCAGGATTAAAGGGAAATAAGTTAATGGTCCAGAGAGAAGCATATTTGCCTGTGACAGACAGCAAAAGCTCAGAGGAAAAGGAGCAGGAAGATCTAGATATTATGGCCGCGACAAGCATGGTGTGGGTTCCAATGGCCCCTCCAGGCCTGGGAGACCTTCCTCCTTACTTGGCTAAGGAAACTGGGGAAAGTGAGCCTGAACTGGTCTCGAACTCTTCAGGGAACCAAATTCAGTGGAGGAAAAGCCCCTACCAGGGCAGAGCAATACCCTTTGCAAAAACTTCCAGTGGGAGTAGGGCCAGAGGGGCAGCCCACTGGATATTACTAGGCATATACATACTGTACACCATTTTGTAAATCAGATCTGTTAAACTGGAAAACCTCTGAAAGGACTAGAGTGTATCCCTTTAGAATGGACGAAGGAGTGCACCCAGGCTTTGGAGTCCCTGAAGGCGCACCTGGCTTCTACAATAGCCTTCGGTCTTCCAAACCTACTAAAGCCCTCTGTTACACCTCCATGAAAGGCAGGGCATTGCTTTAGGCCTTCTCACCCAAATGCTTAGTGATGTTTCACAACCTATCGCTTATTTGTCAAGGAAACTAGATCACACTGTCCAGGGATGGCCAGGTGGCTTGAGAGCTGTGCCAACCACCTGCAAGCTCTTACAGGAAGCTAAAAATCTTCCTTGGGACAGCCTATCACCATTTATGCACCCCACCAAGTATTGAACCTCCTGGGACAAAAGGGAAATTTGTGTCTCACTGCTGGAAGAGTTGGCAGGTACCAAGCCATGCTTCTTAAACATCACAATGTCTCCCTGAAAACAGTAAATTAAATCCTGCCTCTCTTCTAGAACCTGACTTGGCTGCGCTAATACATGACTGTGCTGAGATAATTGATGAAGTTCATTCTAGCAGAATTGATTTACAGGACCGTGCTCTAGAAGCGGCAGACTGGACTCTGTGCAGATGGAAGCAGTTATATGGATGAAGGAAACAAGAAGGCTGAGTATGCAGTTGTGACTCTTGAAGGAGTAGTAGAGGCCAAGGCCTTGCTGTTGGGAACCTCTGCTCAGAAAGCTGAACTGGTTGCATTGATGAGGGCACTGGAATTGTTGCATGAAAGAAAGTGGATGTATATATTGACTCAAGGTAAGCTTTCCTAATTTTGCAGTCACATGGTTTCATCTGGAAGGAAAAAGAACAGTTAATCTCTCATAAAAGGAGAGTAAACATGCAGTAGAAATTTTAAAATTATTAGAAGCTGTTCAGGTACCTTTACAGGTGGCAGTTATGCTCTGTCCCAGGCATCAGAAAGAGGACATGAAGTGGCGAGGGGAAACAGTCTGGCTGATCGAGCAGCAAAAGAGGCTGCTAATGGAATGTTTTTAATGCCTTTGGTACCTGTTCTAGACTTGTCACAATTTGACCCTGAATATTTGACTGCAGACTTAGAGAGAGCTGAGAGCTGGGGTTTTGATGAAGAAGGAGCTGGTAGAGGATGAAGAAAGAATGAGAAAGGAGTTATATGCTTCCTGAACATTTAGTAGAGCCGGTCACGAAGCATTTGCATAGGGCCACTCACTATGTAAGGGACTTGTTACACGTACATTAAACTGTGGCTCACGAGTCCTGGAATGTCTAAAGCCATATGAAAAGTAATTGCTAGATGTGCTGTGTGCCAGAAGAACAACCCTAAGACAGATCCCCCTCAAAACAAAGAAGGGAAACAATACCAAGGGCAGTGTCCACTTGAGGACTGGCATACAGACTTTACCCAGATGCCAAGGGTCCGGGGTAGAAATATTTGCTAGTCTATGTTGACACATTTTCAGGATGGGTAGAAACCTATTATACTAGGAACTGAGAAATCCTTGGAGGTAGTGAAAGCCTTACTGAAGGAAATAATTCCTTGCTTTGGCCTCCCTGGCAGCATACAGAGTGATAACACTGGGGAACACAATTTTTGTTGAGTTAGATCTGACATTTGTTTTTGACTAACTTTTGGCATCTGAATTCAAAAATGACTGCAGTGTTTCTCTCTCATGTCAACTTTTTAAGGTACAGGATACCTTCCCTTTGTCCCCCAAATCATACAAAATGTACATACAAAGGAAAATAAAAAATTACTTGAATATACTGTTTATATAGTTATCTTATTCATATAAAGGTTATAATTGTTACTCTAAGTGAAATTGTGTACAAGTAGTAAAGTTCTGCTACCAGACATACATATTAAGGTATTTTATCTTTTCAAGCAACAGGCTAGGAAATGCCAAAATGTTATAGTAATACACAAAGCCACCGTCGCTTTGAAAGTACTACAGTGTTGTGGCTACACAGGCAAGACTGAACAGTCTGAGGCAGTGAATAAAGTAAGCAAAAAGGTTTATTGCTGGCTGCTGGACTGAGACCAAAGTCTCTAACAAGGCACCAATGCCGAATGGAGTTGGGATAGGGTTTATAGGGGCTTTGCTTCTTCTTCTGCAAGTAGTAGCCTTGGGAAGCGGGGGCTGGGCAGGGCTGCAGGAACATCTTGGCAGTAACGGGAACAGAGATTTGCAGGGCCATAAGGTTATCTCTAGTTGCAGCTGCAGCCTTTTAGTCACAGTCAAATTCTCTGTAAACCAATGATCTCTGCAAAAGGCTACACATCGTGTAAGACATAACTTTACAAGAGTTATAAACAAGTCACAATGATATAGAAGGGGAGTTAGGCACTATGGGAAGGATCTGGGCCGAGGTCTCTCAGCTTGTAAATCACCAAGCAGCTCTAACAACAGAAATACCCTTTCTCTTGATCGAAAGTAGGATACCTTCGCTCCTTTTTCAAACAAGTTTTTGTTGTGCTGTCTTGATGCTAGGAGTTCTGAAGCCTTTTTGGATAGTCCCAAATCTTGTGCCAAATCATTCAACTCATGCTGATCAAATCCCTTATGAACCTGTTACAGAGTGGGGGTCTCCAAAAATCCCCAGAGCCTGTAGGTTGGGGACTGGGGAAAAGGGAATAGCTTTTAAGATGCCTTTGCATGACTATGGCTAGTATCTAGTGTCTTACTTATGCAAATGGCTTTGGTTCTTCCAAGGCCCCAAGGAGATGGGAGGGGTTTTGACCATGGAATGATGCAGAAAGAGCACACAGAGTCTGAGCAAGGTTCTGTGAATGGTCAGAACTGGGTACCACGCCCACTGCATCACAGGATGCAGTCAGGGATTTAAAAATAGTCAGCAACCATTTTAGAGGAGGAGAGGAGATCCACACAGTTTTCAAGGAGGGCAGAGAACTTCATGTGGCTTGGAAAGGAAAGAGAAGTCCATGCGGCTTGGAAAAGGAGAATACCATGTGGCTTTGAAAGGGCAAAGGGAGAACCATGCGTGATCCAGTGCAACACGGCACATGTTTTCCTGGACTGTTATATGGAGGCTGATGACATCGTACCCCAGATCCTGATAGAGACAGCTGACAGATAAGGGATGGGGAACTTCTGGGCATGTTTTTGGCTTCTAGCCTTTTGGGGAGCAAGGGAAGTGCTGGGTCCCGTGGGAGAACAGGGCTCTGAGCTGAAGTGCTCACTGCCCTCCCCAGGTTGGAATACTGTAAATAAAGACCTGTTTTCCTCAACACTAGTTGTTGGGTTTTACACCAAGGCACCATGTAAAAGAACCCCCTTTCCCTCTGTAACAAACCGAGTCATCTTCAATTTCAAAATCTTTATCGTTGCTGTTGTAGGGGCACCAAATAGTCCCTGTAAAAAGTTTCAATATATAAGTATGTAAGGGCTTTAAATGTTCTTTGTAAGAAGTAGCAAGGACTTGCTAAAAGGCCTTGGAAAAGGGAATATAAGAAGGAGTGTTATAGCAATTAGTGATTTACAAGCTAAAAGGACTTCAGCCTCTTATCACCTCCCATTTGCTTGCTTGTGTCTGGTTTATAACATTTGTGAAAGTTATACTTTACAGGATATCAAGCCCTTTGAAAATAAATTGCTTCACAGGGAGTTCGTCCCTGGCTGAAGAGCTATGCTGCCATCGAAGATAACCTTTAGCCTTGCGAATTTCTGTTCCTGTTACTGCCAAGACATTCCTGCAGTCCTGCCCAGCCCCCTCTTCCTAAGGCTGTTTCCCACCAAAGAAGAAACAAAGAGACTGCACCAGTATAAAAACCTAGCGTTTAGACTCCATTGTAGGTTGGAGCATGTTAGAGACCTGCTCAGGGTCTGCCCAACTCCTGGCCATTATTTAAAATCCTTTGCTTAAGTTTATACACCGCTTCAGAGTGTTCCGTCTCGCCTATGTAGCCATAACACTGTCACGTAGTTCTTCACCAGATTCCTGTTTTTTGAAAGAGGGTAGTTCAATGAAAACTTGCACTGGGATTTCAGCTGAATGAGGCAGTGGGCACATAGCTGATGGTAGACTAGGATACTCTATTTTACACTTATTTTTCTTGTTATACCCTGACTTTTTCACCATACAAAAGTAACAGTCACTTGAATGATCTCTGGGCTCTTGCCAAACCATAGGTATACCAAATGGCAATTTATCACGTGTTCCCTTTGTCCACATCTTTAAACTGTCGACACACTGCTTGCACACCTTGTGAGGGTCCCAAGACTTATCTTGATCACCAAGTTTTACTTTAAAATATGCAAAATAGGCTTGCCTGAAAAATGCGCTGATGTTTGTCCTTTGATTGGGAATGGTGAAACTGCCACAGATATAACAAAATAAATCAGGGTTGTTTAGGCACTTACAAAAATAACAGAGGCAGACATGCTATGAAGGAAAGGAAATAAGTACGTATGAAAGTAAAAACATAAATTCTGCTAACTCCTTGTATACAGACAAGAACTCAGACTACACTTTGGAATATGATTCACTATACAGAGTGGCACACAACGTCTTACCACACTGTCTCATGTGTAACTGAATATCCTAAATTGCAAGTATGAACCTGTTGCTGTTCTCCAAGGTTGTCCCCAACCCCTCCCCATTCGAGGGAGGTTTGCTGTCAGCCAGTAGGAGAACACTGGTGCTTCCCTCAATCCAGCTTAGAGTGGTTGCATTAGAATAAGCTTTACAGAAAAAAAACTTGGTGTTATAGAAGAAAACTAACCAGTTTTGAAATCAGCATGGCTATTTAAGTCTAAAACAGCTGAAAAATCAAACTCAACAAAATTTATGTTAAAAATCGTTCCCCTGTGTAATGGGTGTGCTTTTGTTTCTGAAATTACATGGAAGGTTAGTAAATTTTAGGAATCAATTGGAGACTCCACATGGCATGGAGACCTCAGGCCTTTGGTAAAGTAGAGAAGATGAATCACACCTTGAAGAAAAATATAGTCACACTGTACCAAGAAACATCTCCATTGGGATCAAGCTTTACCTATTGTCCTGCTCAGGATAAGGGTGACTCCTTGAAGTGGGACTCCATTGAGTCTTTATGAAATTGGGTACGGGTGACCATTTCAGGCCATGATTGGGGTGGGAGATATGTATGTAGATCAAGAAGTGAAGGTAATGAAAATGTACAACATTTAAGCCGGACCTTACTGTAATTAGAGACCTTGCTTGTATTAGAGGCCTTTCCTCTACAGGTTGGCTACATTTCTTTGAGCCTGGAGATAAGGTGCTACTCAAGACCTGGAAGACAGGATTTCCAGAAAGCCAACTAGAAGAAAAATGGACTGGATCTTGGGATGCACTCCTCACCACCTCCCCCATGGTGAAGCTGGTGGGAATAAAGCTTTGGATTCAATGCATCAGAGTAAAGAAAGCACCAGAGAAACAAGGGACCACAGAACGGTAAGAAGACCTGAAAGTCATCTTTTGAAAACAATGACATATTATTTTCATTACTTTTGTTTAACCTCATTTTATGGAGAACTTGTTCTTTTCAAATAAGATCAAAATATTTGGGTATATTTAGCAGAAATGTTCTAAACATCTCTGAATTTTGTCTTGCAGGAGGAACTTATGTTGAATAAACTTTCACTACATTTCTTATAGGTGTTTGCACTCCCCTGGAAAGCCTTTAAAATTATGCTTCACTTGCTTAAATAATCTCCAATACTTATAATTGGGAATCTGTGGTAAGTCTAAAAGACAGGGGAAATGTTTTTCTTAAAATTCACTAATTAGCCCCAGCTGGAGAGTGTGCACCTTTTGTCAGATGTGCTAAAAACCGTTCTGTGCTCTATCACACATGTTGTTGCGTATGATGTGCCCCCTTACATGGATCTGCGTTTAAATGAATTTCTAATGCTAAGATACGTGCTCAACAACAAAGTGAGCATTTCCATATGAAACTGATCTCAGAGAAATAAGATAGTTTAAACTAACAGTGGGGGAATGATGGGGGACTCAAATGTTGGAAATAGTTTAGTTTCAGATAACAGCTAATAAGCTTAGTAATCAATGTATGTAAAAAGCTATTGTTGACTTCCGGTCAAGATGGAGACCTAGACAGACACGTTGTGTCTCCTTCCACAACAAAGAATAAATACAACTATCTCAAAGCTAGAGAAAACCAGAAGTTCTAGAAAGTTGAGCTGTATGGAAGGCCAACGAACAAAGATATAAAGAAGAAATACTCATCCAGACAGGTAGGACAGCTCTACCTAAGACATTTAGGCAAACAAACACAAGAGCCTGTCAAGATGAGGAAACAGAAAAGAATGGCACAAAAGAGGAAACGGATCAAGGTTCCAGTGGCAGAAATAAGCGATGAGGAGATAGCCAACCTCACAGATGCAGAGTTCAAAACACTGGTGATAAAGATGCTCACAGACTTGACAGATATACTTAAGTATGGCAAATGCAGAAAGGAAGAAGTGAAGGCTATGCTAAATGAAACAAAGGAAAATCCACACAAATCCAATGGTGAAGGGAAGGAAACTGGGGTTCAGGTCAATGATTTGGAACATAAGGAAGAAAAAAACAGTCAGCCAGTACAGAATGAAGGAATAAGAATTGAAAAAAAATGAGGAGAGGCTTAGGAATCTCCGGGACAACTTTAAACGTGCCAACATCCAAATCATAAGAGTACCAGAAGGAGGAGAGGAAGAGCAAGAAATGGAAAACTTATTTGAAAATATAATAAAATAAAACATCCCTAGTTTGACAAAGGAAATAAACATACAAGTCCAGGAAGCACAGAGAGTCCCGAACAAGCTAGACCCAAAGAGGACCACACCAAGACACATCATAATTAAAATGCCAAAAGTTAAAAGTAAACGGAGAATCTTAAAAGCAGCAAGAGAAAAGAAGATTGAGTTACCTACAAAGGGTTTCCTATAAGAGTATCAGCTGATTTCTCAAAAGAAACTTTGCAGGCAAGAAGGGACTGTCAAAAAGTATTCAAGATGATGAAAAGCAAGGATCTGCAACCAATATTACTCTATCCAGCAAAGCTATCATTTCTAATGGAAGGGCAGATAAAGTGCTTCCCAGACAAACTAAAGCTAAAGGAGTTCATCATCACCAAGTCATTATTATATGAAATGTTAAAGAGACTTATTTAAGAAAAATAACAAGTTCAAAACTATGAACATTAAAATGACAACAAACTCACAACTATCAACAACTGAATCTAAAATATAAAAACAAAATCCAACTATAAAAACCAGAATAGGAATAGAATCATAGGTATGGGGATCATTTGGAGGGTTATCAGCTGGGAGGGGGAATGAGAGAAATGGGGAAATGGTGCAGGGATTAAGAAGCATAATTGGTAGGTACAAAATAGACAGGAGGAAGTTAAGAATAATATAAGAAAGGATGAAGCCAAAGAACTTATATGCACGACCCATGGACATGAATTAAGGGGGGCAGGATTGCTGGAGGGAAGGGGGATACTGGACAGAGGGGAGCAAAGGGAAAAGTAATTGGGACTGCTGTAACAACATAATAAAATATACTTTAAAAAAAAGAAAGAAAAAAGCTATTTTTTCAGGAACTGGTGATATGACTCACCTTCACTCTAGGTAACCATAAGCAGTTCCACCTCTGTGCCTCAGGAGGACTGCAAGCAATCAAGATGGTGTCTGGGCCATTTTACTCCAGGGTGACCACCACCCAGGACACAAAGACCTCAGCCTGGAGCACAAGGACCACCACCCAGGACGCAGGTAAAAGAATGCTGCAGCTTTTATTTGATTAACCTTTTCTCTGAATTCCAAACCACTTACCTACTCTTCTCCTTATAAAAAGGGCCCACTGATACTGGAATTTAAGACAGTCTGTTAAGGTACAAACCTACTGTCTTCTCAGTCCACCAATCATCTGAATAAAGCGCCCATAAAGATTCAATTTCTATCTCTGCTTATTGGGCCTGGTAGATGACAGGCAGCATGGACACCGGCTTTTCCAGTTTTAAAAACTTGCCTGAAAGGGCTGTTTCTGGAATGGAGGCTTCTCTCCTCATTCTACCAGAGAAAGCTCTGTAATATCACAAGACCCAGAAAGCACCTTAATTACACCAGAAGACAGCTTTTAACCAGACAAAGCTCTGTAAACTAGACAGCACCTGAATTCCTAATGATCTAAGTCATGACCCATAATTGCAACCTGAACCAGAAAGCGCAGTGATTCAATAAAACATGAATGTGACAGGTGCCGAGAGTCAGAGGAGGAGAGTCCCTAAGTGAAATCACTTGGCACCTGCTAGGGACTCTCCAAATCTGTACCTATGGCCTCCCAGTCCAGGAAGCCAATGGGACTCCCCACCAAATACCCAGACATACTGGAGAGTCCCAAAGTCTGTCCTGGAATGGAGTCATCAGAATATGAACCCAGAAAAGCCTGCGTTCGTACTGCCTGTCAGCTACCAGACCCAGTAAGCAGAGACAGGAATTGAATCGTTATGGGCACTTTATTCAGACAGTCGGTGATCTGAGAAGATGGCAGGTTTGTACACTAGCAGTCCGTCTTAGATTCCATTTTAAATGGATTCTTTTTATAAGGAGAAGGAAAGTGTAGGTGAGGGGTTTTGGAATTCAGGGAAAAAGTTATTCAGAAAAGTTAATCAGTTAAAAGCTGTAGCATTCTTTCATCTGTGTCCTGGGTGGTGGTCATCCTGGAGTAAAATGGCTCAGATACGATCTCAATTGCTTGCAGTCCTCCTGAGGCACAGAGGTGGAACTGCTTATGGTTACTTGGAGTCAAGGTGGGTCATACCGCCAGTTCCTCAAACAATAGCTTTTTACATACATTGATTACTAAGCTTATTAGCTATTACTTGAAACTAAACTTTTTTCAACATTTGAGTCCCCCCCCACATCATAATTTTAGTAAAAGATTTTTTTTTGCCTTAAGCAAGCCCTGTCCATTTCTTCTTTGCATCCAGGTTAACACACCAACATTTAAAATTTCTTTTTTTAAATTTTTACAAAGTTTTGTCTAAGTTTTATTTTTATTTTTAAATTACAGCTGACATTCAATATTATTTTATGTTAGTTTCAGTTGTACAGCATAGTAGTTAGACAATTATATAATTTACGAAGTGACACCTGAAAGGATAAAGTCACCACTATTTGCTGTCATGGCACCATGTGCTGAGCAGGCCTATGACCTTGTTGAATATGACTGCCATTTTACTCTTCCGAGCTTATGTCTCCAGGACTGGAAATTACTGGAAAGAAAGAACAGAACTAACTGCTCCCTACAGCAGAAGATAACATTGAAACAAACTGCAACCTCATGTTATAATGCCACAACAGCCCAGGGGCCTTACAACTCAAAGCTTCTCTCAATATTGGTGTATCTTTCCACACCATGCCCCTCTCCTTTCTTGAAGTGAATAAAAACTTTACTTTCTACACTTTCTCTCTTTGTGAATTCTTTCACAGTCTGCATCACCAACCACCCTAACAACTCCTAATAATTCTAGTACCTACTTGGCACCATACATAGTTATTACTATATATATATATATATATATATATATATATATATATATATATATATATATATATATTTTAATATGTTTTATTGACTATGCTGTTACAGTTGTCCCAATTTCTTTTCCCTTTGTTCTTCTCCACCCAGTGACATCTCTCCCTCCAGCTGTCCACCCTCCTTAGTCCATGTGCATTGGTTGTGCATATAGTTCTTCTCAACACCTTCCTGTCTACTCCACTCCCTCCCACTCTGCTTCTTAATTCCTGTACCATCTCCCTTTCTTTCCCCACTTCCTCCTCCCTGCTGACCTCCCCCGATAATATTCCCCATACCTATAATTCTTTTCCCACTCTCTTTGCCTACTTAGTTTGCCTTTGTTTCAGTTCCCTAGCTTCTGTTGTTGGTTGTTGTGATACAGTTTTCATTTTAATGTTCCTAGTTTTGATCCTCTTTCTCCTAAACAAGTCCCTTTAACATTTCATATAACAGTGGTTTGGATCTGATGAACACTTTCAGTTTTACTTTGTCCTGGAAGCACTTTCTCTTGCCCATCTTTTCTGAATGACAGTTTCGCTGGATAGAGTAATCGTGGTTGTAGGTTTTTGCTTTTCATTACTTTGAATATTTCTTGCCAGTCCCTTCTTGCCTGCAGAGTTTCTTTTGAGAAATCAGCTGACAGTCTTATTGGGACCCCTTTGTACATAATTCTCTTCTTCTCTCTTGCTGCTTTTAAGGTTCTCTCTTTATCCTTAATTTTTGACATTTTGATTATAATGTGTCTAGGTGTGGTTCTCCCTGGGTCCAGTATTTTTGAAATTCTCTGTGCTTCCTGGACCTGTAATTCTATTTCTTTCCCCAAGTTCAGGAAGTTCTGCTTCATTATTTTTTCACATAATTTTTCAATTTCTAGTTCTTCTTCTTCACCTTCTGGCAACCCTGTGATTCAGATGTTGGCCTGCTTAGAGCTGTCCGATAAGTTTCTGAGCCTCTCCTCATTTTTCTCACTTCTTGTTTCCTCTTTCTGCACTGGTTGACTGTTTGTTCCTTCCCTATGTTCTAATTTGTTGATTTGATTCCTGGTTTTCTTGCCCTCACCACTAGTTTTGTATGTATTTTTATTCATTTCAGCAGGACTAGCCTTCATTCCTTCCCCACCTTATTTAAGATCTGATGTTAGGTCTGTAAGCATTTTTATAACCAAAGCTCTGAACTGTGCCTCAGAAAGATTTCCTATCTGCTGCTTCATTAGGTTAGATATTTGCTGTCTGGTCAGCTGCGTCACCGGAATCTCTATCATGATCTGTGCCATCCTGACCATCTTTGCTTTTTGGGCAGTGCTGTCACACCTCCTTGCTATAGGGGGGCGGAGCCCCGTGCACTCATCACAACGGGGCGACCCGTCTCAGCACTCTGTGGCATTTTCTGCGGGGGTGGGGGTCCAAGATGGATTTCTGCCATTCACTCTCCGCTGAGAGGCTGGGAGCCTCCTCCATCCCACTCCCTCTGGGCCTCACAGTCATAGGCAATGGGGGTTCTGCTTTCCCCAGCGTTGGAATCATGAGCTGACAGGTCTGGTCTGCAGCCAGGGGTGCTCCCCAGGCGCTTCTAGCCTCCCCTTAAATACGGGTGTCTGTGCTTACCGCTGTCTTGCCTCCGCTGCTGCTGCTGCCACTGTGGACAGCACAGCTTGACCTCTCCTCCCCGGCTTTGCCCCTCCTACCTGTCCAGATGAGCACCACTTCTTTATAACTTCATACGTTGGACTTTCATTTATTTTCTGGAACTTCTGGTTATTTCTGGTTTTGCAGTAGTTATATTCCTTCTTAGTTGTGGAGGGAGACAGAGCATGTCATTCTAGGCCTTCATCTTGGCCAGAAGTCTCCTGTGTTTGTTTACTTCTGTGTGCCAGGCAGAGCTGTCGCTCCTATTTCATTGTAAGGGGCGGAGCCTTAGGGATTCGTCAGTAATAGGCGACCTGTTTCACCACGTTGTGGCGCTGGATGCGGGGGAGGGGTCTGAGAACAATGCCGCTTGCCCAGCATTTGCCCCTTTTCCAGGCACTTCTCCCACTTCTGCACTGGACTGGCGCCCCCCTAGCTGCTGCCCTGGCTGTCGTTCCCAGAGTGGGTGGGTCTGCGGAGGTTCTAGGTCCGTGGGGGCCCTTTCAACAAGCGGACTCTGCTGAGAGACTGGCAGTTTCTGCCTCCAC
The DNA here is from genome assembly GCF_987537825.1 of Furipterus horrens. Lineage (NCBI taxonomy): Eukaryota > Metazoa > Chordata > Mammalia > Chiroptera > Furipteridae > Furipterus > Furipterus horrens. The sequence goes on from NW_028327173.1 coordinate 106,188,212, forward strand.
TGCAAACCCCACTGGCCTGCACAGTCAGAAGCAATGAGGCTTGATTTTCCCCGGTGCTGGGACAGTGGGCTGCGCCATCTGGTGAGGAGCTGGGAACGCTCCTCAGATGTCCTTCCTGACTTTTTTAAAAAAAAATAATTTATTTATTTATTTGTTGGTTTATTTATTTATTTATTTTATTTTTAGAGAGACGAGAAAGGAGAAAGAGAGGGAGAGAAACATCACTGTGTGGTTGCCTCTCACTTGTGCCCCCAACTGGGGACCTGATGTGCAACCTAGTCATGTGCCCTGACTGGGAATCAAACGAGCAACACTTGGCTCGCAAGCAGACGCTCAGTCCACTGAGCCACAGCAGCGAGGGCTCCTCCTGACTCTTTAAAACATGTAACTGCGCTTTTCGCCGGCCTGCTGCTGTTGCTGCTGCTGCCACCACCACACTGTGTCCTCTCTGCCCCAGATCTGTCCCTCCTACGTGTCTGGATGAGTATTTCTTCATATCTTTGTTTGCTGGACTTCCATGTACTTTGACTTTCTGGAACTTCTGGTTGTTTCTAATTTTGAGGTAGTTGTATTCCTTCTTAGTTGTGGAGGGAGATGCAGCATGTCTGTCTACGCCTCCATCTTGGCCGGAAGTTACAATATTATTAACTATATTCCTTATGTTGTACTTTATATCCCCATGACTATTTTGTAACTCCCAATTTGTTTTTGAATTATATTTTAATAATTATGCTATTACAGTTGTCCCAATTTTCCCTCCTTTCCCCCCCTCCACCCAGCAACTCCCACTCCCACAGGCAATCTCCACACCATTTTTCATGTCCATGAGTCATATGTATAAGTTCTTTGGCTACTCCATTTCCTGTACTGTACTTCACATCCCCATGGCTATTCTGTAACGAATTCCATCACTTCTTCACCCATTCCACATACCACTCTCCCATCTGGCAACCACCAAAATGCTCTCTGTATTCATGATTCTGTCTCTGTTCTTGTTTGCTTAATTTGCTTTTTAGATTCAATTATTGATATGTATTTATTGCCATTTTATTGTTCTTAGCTTTGATCTTCTTTCTCTTAAATAAGTCCCTTTAACATTTCATATAATAATGGCTTGGTGATGATGAACTCCTTTAGTTTGTTCTTGTCTGGGAAGCTCTTTATCTGCCCTTCAATTATAAATGATAGCTTTGCTGGGTAGAGCAATTGTGGCTGTAGGTCCCTGCTTTTCATGACTGAATATTTCTTGCCAATCCCTTCTAGCCTTGCAGAAATCAGCTGACAGTCTTAAGGGAACTCCCCTGTAGGTAACTAACTGCTTTTCTCTTGCTGATTTTAAGATTCTAACTTTATATTTAACTCTTGGCATTTTAATTATGATGATTCTTGGAGTGGACCTCTTTGCATCCATCTTGTTTGAGACTCTGCACTTCCTGAACTTGCATGTCTATTCCCATCACCAAATTAGGGAAGTTTTCTTTCATTATTTTGTCAAATAGATTTACAGTTTCTTGCTTTCTCTTCTTCCCTATGATGCGAATGTTGGGAGTACTTGAAGGTGTTTCAGAGGCTGCCCTCACTATGCTCTTTTTCTTTTTTTTTGATTCTTTTTTTCTTTTTGTTCTGATTGCTTGTTTTTTTCTTCCTTATGTTCCAAATCATTGATTTCAGTTTTGGCTTCATCAACTACTGTTGTTTTCCTATAAATTGTTCTTTATTTCAATTAGTGTACTCTTTGTTTCTGACTGGATCTTTTTTATGCTGTTGAGGTCCTGACTAAATTTCTTGAGCATCCTTAAAACCAGTGTTTTGAACTCTGCATCTGATAGATTGGCTATCTCTGTTCTGTTTAGGTCTTTTTCTGGAGTTTTGATCTGTTCTTTCATTTGGATCATTTCTTTGTGTCCTCATTTTGGCAGCCTCCTTGTATTTGTTTCTATGTCTTAGGCAGAGCTGCTATGACTCTGTGTCTTGGTAGCATAGCCTAATGTAGTAAGCGTCCTATAGGGTCTAGTTGCACAAGGATGCTCAAGCTGCCCGGGAAGAGGTCCATGAGGTGGAAAACTGAGGCTTCCAACCAGTAGCCAGGAGACCTGAGACCCCTGACAACAGGAGCTGAGAGATCTTGAAAGAGGGCCAGTTTAACCTAGGCAATGTGCAAATTGATCCTCAGCTCTAGCCAAACCCCAGGTGACAGCAGCCTTCCCAAGCAAGCCTGCACTAGGGCCATCCCACAGGCTGTTCCTGGATTCCCCGCCCACAGAAACTGTGGGGTAACATTTGTTGTTTTAAGCCACTAAGTTTTGGGGTAATTTGTTAAGCAGCAACAGATAACTAACATATTCAGCCTCATTCAGAGAGAACAATGTGCTTCTAGAAGTTCTTTCAGAAAAGTGAAGAAATTCCTCTCCCCAAAGCCTTCAGCAGACCCCTCCTCACACATTGGCACAGACTAATCACAACCTATCATTCAGCCAGTGACTGACCAGTGGGTGGAGTGAGGCCAGGAACCTGTTGCCTGGGCTTCTCTCAGTGGTCAGCACCCCAGACATACGGGCTGAGGGAAGGCGTGGAGGCCGCACCAAAGTTGGGGTGCTGCCAAAAAGAGGACCACAGGTCTTTCTTCCATGCCACACAAATCAGAGCTCCTTCTAAGGAGGCTTGTGGGGCCACTTAAAACAAAGGAATTGGCTTTAATCCAGGAATTTACAAATTTCACCTTGGTTCTGAGATTTTGTAAAGAAAAACAAGTTGGCCTCTTTCCTCTGTGAAAGCTCATTGCCTTGGTGCTGTCTGTGAGACATGGCCTTCCCGGCTGATGTCATTCCAGGCTCGAGGTCACCAGTGAGGCAAAACAGGGCCCCTCCAATCTCTTTATCAGAAAGCCCATGCCTGAGATGGCAGTGGTCACTCACCCAGGGAGAACAGCAACCATTCTTGATAAGTGCAAATACTTATTTTTGCTAAAAACATGCTGCTCTAAATTTGTGTTGGAAGTGGTTTAACACTATTGGAATCATGGGTCAAGTGGCTGTGCCACTTTCACTGTCTATTGGCTGATAAACACAACAGATGGGGCAGGATGTCAGCTCCTGTGTGCATGTGTGTGTGCGTATGTGTGTGTGGGGTAGCAGCTTTATTGAGGTATAATTCACATACTACACAATTCACCCATTTAAAGTGTACAATTCAATGGCTTTCAGTATATTCACAGAGTTATATAATGATCACTACAATTAATTTTTGAAAATTTTCATATTTGTCACCCCAAAAAGAAACTCCATACTCTTTAGATATCATGCCTTCAGCCCAAAGCAACTGCCACTCTACTTTCTGTCTATCTGTGTTTTAAATATATTCTTTATCTGTCAGAAGGTAAGATTTTGGAAAAAATGGAGTGATATAGTCCAATGTAAAACATAAGGTATACTGTAGATTGTTGTCATGAGATGTTCTACATGGCATGTGTGTGCTTTCTGACATATACACTTTTATTAAGTGGGTTGTAGTTTTGTTGAAACTCTATGATGATGGGTCCTGGTTCCTGGGAAGGTGGTGGGTTCAGGGAGCATCGTGCACAAGGAGTGATCTCAGCTGGGCTGGGTGCTGGACTGTGTGGTGGGAGGGGATGGAGAGGCAGATCATAGAGCCAGCGTGGTCAGGAAGGAGTAGACATCCTGGGTTGGGCAGTGATCTGATTTGTCAAGATCTTGGAGTGAGTCCAGAGTGGTCTGACTGCAGACCTCAGTTTGAGGGACCCAGGGCTTCTTCTGAGTCAGCCATACTGAATCATGGCCCCAGATCAGTGCCAGCTGGGAAGGGACGACAAAGATTGGAGTTCAAGGTAACATTCCTTTGTTTCTTCAAGTTCTTCCAAGGCCTGGGGGATGAAGACCTTTTCATCACTTCCACACCCTCCTCTGGCCTTCCCTTCTGTCATCAGCCAGGTAGGTGCCTACTTTGTGGAAGTATGCAGTGCTTGCCCGCCTGGCCTCACACTGCACAGGCTTCAAGGAGGAGCCAGCCACACCTCTCCAAAAGGTCACTCTTCACTTGGACCCTTGTGGCTCTTTGAGGGGCTTGAAGCCTGGTTTGAGGCTTTGCTATAGTGATCCAGCATAGGTCTCTGCTCCTTTCTTGACTGCAATCTTCCCATATGTTTAATGGGAGACCAAAGAGATGATACCTAAGGGCCTTTCCAGGTCTCCCAGCCTGTGACACCTAGTTCAGCCATTACTTTACAATTTGCTGTGTGTCACAGCACTGTTAATGCCCTCATCTAGTGCCCTCAGGCCCACTTCTCAGCAGCATGGTGAGGGGACCCAGAGCTCAGCCCTGGGAGAAGGTCCCCCTGGCTTTGGATCCCAGCTCTGTCTATGAATACCCAACCTGTCTACACCTTAGTTTCCTCATCTGTAAAACCGGAAAAGTATTAGAACTTACTTCACAAGGGGTCTGTGAAGTTTAAGTGGAACAATTCATGTGAAGTGCACTGCATATAGTAATATTCCATACATTCTATCAATAGAGACATGGAAATTTAGGGGTCTTGCCAAGGCACAGTGTGGTAAAAAGGTGCTCTATTCATTTTACCAGATGTAGAAGTTGAGAAGCAGGATCTCTGGGATGTTCCCAAATCCAGATGCTTGGGAGGTGGGCCCAGATTCCCTGACCTGGGTCTCCTACGGTCATACTTGAGCCTGGGAGCATACCTCTCTATTCCACTGAGCATTGGTCTGGTTTGCTCCCAACTGAGAACATGTTCTATGGGCTGTGGAAGAATCTGGCACCTTGGGCCAGGAGGCTACAATAATACAGGGATACAGGTGGCCTGCGGGATGAGCTGCAGGCAGCTGGACAAGGCCATCTCCTCCTCATTGGGGGCTGAGTTCTTCACTCTTTGAGGGGTGCAGTGAGGTGAGGGTGGGGCCCCTGGTGGAGAGACAATGTCTGGGGAATCATTTCCTGTCTTACAGTCTGTTTCTCCCCTTCCTCATCCTAAGCCTTGCTCATCATTTCCTGACATGGTTTACCCAGGAGGAACTTTCTCTGGAGCCAATCTCCTTTCTGTCCCCAGTGGCCTTGCTCCCACTCCTTCACTACTTCCTCCACCTGGGTTCTGGCTTTATCTCCTATCTGGCTCTCCTTTTCCCTCTGCTGCTCTCTCTGCATAGGTTCCCTCATTTTGCCCAAACGGAGGAAATTAAAAGGCATCCTGACGCAACCTGTCTGCCACCTCCAGGTACTCCAGGTTCCTCCAAGGGAAGACCCACACCATGTTTCATGGAGTGCAAGGCTGTGTAGAGGGTGCTGAGGACAGTGTTCTCCAACTCTCAGTGGCCCAATCAGGTAACTCATTTGAAAGAGGTGGACATTCACTCTCAGAGAAGATGGGAACATTTCTTGCCCTAGCCTGGTAGCTCAGTTGGTTCAAGTGTTATCCTGATACACCAAGGTTGTGGGTTTGATCCCTGATCAGGCCACATACAAGAATCAACTAATAAATGCATGAATGGGATCCATGTCTCTCTCTCTCTCTCCCTTCTCCTCTCTCTAAAATCAATTTTAAAAAAGATGGGAACATTTCTCGAGGTCACAAGCTAGTACCAGGCACAGTCACAGCTGTACCTAGTTGGTTAGATTTCCAAGCTGTGATTGGTCTCCTCCACGTCATCGCCTCCCACTCCTTTCTCACTTGTTCTCTGGAACTGGTCTTACCTGCTGCCTTGGGGAGGCAGGAAACCAGCAGGCTGTGAAGGGTCACTCTTTTTTTAAATCCTCACCTGAGGATATGTTTATTGATTTTAGAGAGAGAGAAAGGGAAAGAGAGAGAGAAACCTCGATGTGAGAGAGAAACATCGATCGGTTGCCACCTGTATGCACCCCGACCGGGGATCAGACCCGCAACCTAGGTATGTGCCTTGACTGGGGATTGAACCCGCAGACTTTTGGTGTACAGGTCAATGCTCCAACCTACTGAGCCACCTGGTCAGGACGTCATTCTTTTTAACATATTTTAAAATTGTTTTTTTCTTTATTGATTCTAGAGGGGAAAGGAGGAAGAAAGGGAGAGAAACGTTGACTGGTTTTGCACTCAACTGGAGACAAAACCCACAACCCAGGCATGTGCCCTGATCTAGAATCAAACCGGTGACCTTTTGGTTTGCAGGATGATGCCCAGCCAACTGGGCACACCGGTCAGGACAGGGCATCATTCTTACCTTATGCAAACTGTGCCCCGATCTAGCTCTCCACAGAGCAGCTCAGTATCCAGGACATAAATGCACAGGAGTGAAAACTGCCCACACTGACTGACCCAGACACATGCCTCAGCCTCAGCTCTCCCCGGAAACTCAGACCTGTTCGCTCTCTCCTGGTTCTCTCCTGCCTTCTCCAGGTGCTTTTCCTTTGATTTCTGGGCAGGATTCTCATCTTTTCCCACTCCCCCCGCCATGGGGGCCACCAAACCTCAGCCCTCAAACCCTGCTCCCTCCTCCCCTGTGGAGGCCAGAATCCTTCTAGCCTCCCCTGACTCATGGCCTTCTTGTCACCTCCCTATAATGTACCACCACCGAGGGCAAGGTCAGTGTTTCCCTAGGACCTCCCTCGCTGCCATTACCTAGCCCAATGCCTGGAACAGAAGTGTGGGAATAAATACATTCACCTGTCCCCATGGTTATTACCTCACCTGGGGTGGCCCCATCTACCCAGTCATGTTGACTTCTGAACCTCAGAGTTTTTAACTCGAAGAAGTAAGGCACAGATAATCTCACTCACAGAATATGATGCAGCTTTTCCAAGAGATAGTTCAGGAGCATTTAATAACAAAAGGGAAATCCTTACGACTATCAGGGTGAAAATGCAGCAGCACACAAAACTGTGTGAGCTCGATGACCACAGCTGTGGGCTCACTACACCTGGAGGGCTTCTGGATCAACACGGTGAGGTTTGCTCTTTAGATTCATTGAACCAAAAAGGCTCCAGGGTCTGGGGATATCTGCCACAGTGAGGCAAATGAGAGGCCCTGTCCCGAAAATGTAGAGATTCTTTAGGAAAATGATCAGCCTAACTGAAGTCACCTAGCCACTGACACTGGTAATCTGTTGGAGTCTTCCTGATGGCCCTGTCCCAAAGCCACAGCTGGAGAAGCCCCACTTACCTGCTCCAACCTGGCCAGACTTTTGGGTCCTGACTCTTAAATTTGGAGTTCAGACAGGACTCCTAATGGACCACCAAAATTCAGTAGACATTTGAGGAAACTTCTAGCATAAAAGGCAGGGACCAAAACAAGCAGAAAAAAGAACTCAGAGGAAATAGGGACAATACAGAGAGCAAGAGAAAACAAACAAACATACAAATCTCCAAGCCAACAACTAGAAAACACGCCTATGGTTTATATCTTCAGAGGGTTTTGAGATTATGTCCATACTGCGTGTCTATATCTGATAAAGGAAAAATCCCTAGGAAATTAAAAAACAGATAGCAGAAATAAAAATTGCAACGGATGGATTGGAAACCAAAGGAAATGTCTCATTAGGTAGAATGAAAAGGCAAATGTAATATGGGAGGGAAAAGAAAAAGTAAATGAAAGATAAATCCAGAAGTTAACATGAATAATAGGAGTTCCAGAATAGAGAAAAGATAAATGGAAGAGAGATTTATAAAATAAATTATACAAGAAAATGTCCAGAAATTTGAGAACATAAATTTCTAGATTAAAAGGGCTTACCGAGTATCCAGCCCGAGGACTGATATGGCAAGATGCATTGTGAAAGCCAAAATAAAGAGGAGATCCTAAGAGTGACTGCAGAGAATAAGGACCAATGCAAAGGCTCAGGGATCAGAATAGCATGGACTTCTCAGCAGTAGCTCCAGGAAATGGAAAACAATGAAGCTATGACTTCACACATATTTTTAGAAATGGAAACCGATTTCCAACCTAGAATTCTCTATCCAGCTAACCTCTCAGTCGAGGCAGAATAAAGACATTGTCAGATAAGTAAGGCCTCACACGTTCTTTATAGGGAAGATGTTGAAAAGAGGAGAGACATGGGATCCAGGGAATAGGAGTGAGAAACAGGAAACTTCCAAGGTGACAGTGAAGGGAGGTCCCTGGGATGGCAATTGTTCACGGGCTCAGGGACCAGCAGCATGGAGTGGAAAAAGTGAGTGGGTGAAAGGTCTCTAAAACAGGGACGAATAGGAACTTAATGTGCTTGATTGCTTTGAGGAAAGCTATTTTTCCTTATAGGCTTAGTAGTGCTGTGATAGTTGGTTTTATATGTCAATTTAGCTACTACAGTGCTCAGTTATTCTAATAGTAATCTAGGGATGGCAGTGAAGGCACTTTGGAAATGTAATTAATGTTCATAATCAGTTTGTTATAGAGCGAAAGGGGGTTCTTTCACGCGGTGCCTTGGTGTAAAACCCAACAACTAGTGTTGAGGAAAACAGGTCTTTATTTACAGTATTCCAACCTGGGGAGGGCAGTGAGCACTTCAGCTCAGAGCTCTGTTCTCCCACGGGACCCAGCACTTCCCTTGCTCCCCAAAAGGCTAGAAGCCAAAAACATGCCCAGAAGTTCCCCATCCCTTATCTGTCAGCTGTCTCCTTCAGGATCTGGGGTACGATGTCATCAGCCTCCGTATAACAGTCCAGGAAAACATATGCTTTGCCCTTTCAAAGGAGCGTGGAGTTCTCTTTCCTTTCCAAGCCGCATGGAGATGGAGATCTCCTCTGCCCTCCTGGCAAACTGTGTGGGTCTCCTCTCTTCCGCTCTTCTTCTCTAAAATGTTTGCCACCTATTTTTAAATCCCTGACTGCGTCCTGTGATGCAGTGGGCGTGGTACCCAGTTCTGACCATTCACAGAACCTTGCTCAGACTCCGTATGCTCTTTCTGCACCATTCCATGGTCAAAACCCCTCCCATCTCCTTAGGGCCTTGGAAGAACCAAACCATTTACACAACTAAGACACTAAGCTACTAGCTATAGTCATGCAAAGGCATCTTAAAAACTGTTTCCTTTTCCCCATCCCCCAACCCACAGGCTCTGGGGATTTTTGGAGACCCCCACTCTGTAACAAGTTGACTTAAGGAAATCATCCTAGACAATCTTGCTGGGCCTGGTTCTATAAGTTGAAAGACCTTAAGAGCAGTGCTGAAGTTTCCTGAAGAAGAAATTCCACTGTGGACAGCAGCTTCAGTTTGTGCTCATGGGTCCCAGCCTGCCCTCTCTGACCTCCTGATCCTGACCTTTGGCTTTCAGACTTGCCCAGCCAGTCCCACGATTGCATAAGCCAATTCCCCTGACACAAATCTATTAAAACATCTACTAGTTCTGCTTCTGTAGTTGAATCTGTATTTTAAAATCATCCATACAAATTATTCAGCTAAAACTATACATTGTAGTAAAAAAAATTTAAAAATTTCAGCCTCCCAGAAAAAGAAAGAATAAAACAGAAAAAATAATTAGAAAAGGACTGGAAGGAGATACGTACAGCAAAATGTTTTTAACAGGGTCTATGTTTATCTCAGGGCGGTGAAGCCACAGGTGTGTGACAGTGGCAGTCTCTGTAACAAGCCTTTTTGCCCCTCTCTTTTCATCGAACACCACCTTGTCACGAGACTTTCTCTGGTCCCTGTAATGTACCCTGGATGAGTTAAAGCTTACGGGGCATAATTTTTAAATTGACTGATGGCAAATGGTTCCAACTTAGCTGCATTAATTTAGGTGCAAATAATGTTTGAAGTGTAGGTGTGTGGTGGACTTTTAGCATTAGGATTAGTTGTTCATTGTAAACAATAATATAAAGGAAGCCAGGAGCTGGAGCTGCCATCCAGAGGAACTGCCTTGCACGGCTTAGACCTCAAACCTTGAAATGTTAAAAACAGGGCAAAATAACCTTTGGACTAGGGCTGGGATGGCACTGAGTCCCAAAGAACTATTTGCAAAGATAAGAGAGTAGTTCACCACAGGACTGATGACTCCTGGACTGAAAATTAACATTGTTTAGAATTAACATCACTAGGTTATCTGCACCATGGAGATGCCTTCCTCCTGGTGAGGTAATTGTTCCCTTTTCCTTTCTCAAAAATACCCATTGCCTTTGTCTCCAATTCAGAACACTGTTTGGCCTCAGCTATTATTGATCTCAAATGCTTGTTGCCTCTTACTTTGAAAGGCTTTTTATTTTTAGAGTAACATTACTGTTGTATCATTCAGAGTCCTTAATTGTCAAGAATAAAATTCATTTCAGCTAACGTTTTGCAGGGAAGGGACTTCTCAAGGGATACTATGCAGTTCCACAAAATCTCCAAGAGGTTAAGATAATCAGGCTTATGGGGCATAATTTAAAGATTTTTGCTTATTTATTCTTAAAGAGAGGGGAAGGGAGGGAAAAAAAGGAGAGAAATATCAATCAATTGCCTCTTGTGCACACCCAGCCTGATTGGGGACTAGCCGGGATTGGGCTGGGAGCGGCCCACGACCCAAGCATGTGCCCTGACCAGGAATCGAACCAGTGACCTTTTGGTTTGCAGGACAACACCCAACCAGCCGAACTACACCAGTCAGGACTGGGGCATAATTTAAAAATAGATTATCTTTAGCACTGGCTGGGTTGTTCAGTTGGAGCGTCGCCCGGTGGCCCGTTCAATCCCAGTCTGGTTGGGTATTGGAGGCAACTGATGGATGTTTCTCACATCGATGTCTCTTTCTCTCTTTCTCTCTCTCCCTTCCTCTCTCTTTTAAAATCAATAAACATATCCTTGGTGAGGGTTAAAAGAAAAAAGGTTAGCTTGGCTGGTGTGGCTCAGTGGATTGAGGGTCGCCAGTTCGATTCCCAGTCAGGGCACATGCCTGGGTTGTGGGCCAGGTCTCCAGTTGGGGACGGATGAGAGAAAACCACTCATTGATATTTCTCTCTTTCTCCTTCCCTTCTCCTTTCTCTAAAAATAAATAAATAAAATCTTTTTTAAAAAGTTTATTTTAAAATTATGTGCATCAAGAATATCACCCAAATTACATCTCAAGGCTGCCTCAGTGGCTACTCATGACCCTCACAGGCCTCACATGCAGCAACTGACCCAGGTGAGAGGTCTCTGGCTGCCACTTGCACCAGAAAGGGTTTCACATGGGGCCTGCTCCCTCCTCTCAACCAAAATGTCACTAGTGGGTGTCTGCTGGGGGAGTCCAAGTCATCTGCCTGCATTCCAGTTTCAAGGGGTGTTGGGAAAGTGAATCTGAAAAATTATTTGTTAGTAAAAGATTTTTTTTTGGCATTTTTACTGTGTTAACCTATGTTTCATAAAATGCATAGATCACAAGTTTATACTTCAGGTGAATTTTTCATATGTAACACAGATCAAGAGGGAATATTTCTAGCACCCCAGAAAGTTCTCATTCCCTCTCCCAGTCATTCCCCCACAAGAGAACCACTTCTAACATTCTAAATTTATTTTGCAAATTCTTGAACTTTGTCAAAAATGGAATCCAACATGTCAACATAGAGAATGTCCAAAACTGTAGGGAATGTTTATAAAAATTTATTTGAGCCAAACAGAGGATGTCAACAGACTGAGAAATATACTTCTCAGAGTAGCAGTGCACAGCTTCTTTTATGCATTTAGAATTAAGGAGGGAACGTAAGGAAGATCGATGGAAGGTGGGAGAAAGCAAGATGGGATACACACGCTCTCCTCTGAAAAGAAGGCATTTCCAGAGTTTATTAACCTAGATGAACAGAAACAAAGAACAGGGCTTGCTTAAGGCAAAGATAAGCCTGTTACTAAAGAAGTTGCAGGAGGCCATGACCTGCCCAGTTAAGAATTTATTATCAGATCATCCTGTGAGATTACTTTTCATAGAGTCCTTTTTTTCATTCACAATCAGTATTTACTCTTTTGTGTCTAGCTTCTTTAACTTGAAAAGACTCAAGAGATTGTAGGCTTCCTTGTCTGTCCTTTTTTTAAAATCTTTTTTCTTTTTAAATTCTTTAGAGAGAGAGGGGAAGGGAGGGAGAGAAACATCGATGTGGGAAAGAAACATGCATCGGTTGCCTCTAGCAGGCACCCTGGTCAGGTCAGAACCAGCAGCCTAGGCGTGTGCCCTGACCGGGAATCAGACCCACGACCTTTTGGTTTAGGGGACGAGACCCAACCAACTAAGTCACAGTGGCTAGGGCTCTGGTTTGTCCTTTCCTCAGTGTTCTGCAACAAGCAAAATATGACTGTAATTTAATTTACTTTTATAGTTAGTAGGTAGTATCTTTAAAAATAATAATAGTAATACCTGCCACTTACAACATTTTCAGAAAATAGTATATGTATTTTGGTTAAGCAGAGAAAGTAGAACTTCTAAAATTGGGGAACTATAGAAGGAAGAATAAGAACAAAAACAAACACAAATCAGGGAACTATACAAAAACAGTTTATAATAATCTGTATACAAATAACGGGGTCACAATTAAGATGTATGTTGCCCTAAAGCTGCAAGGTGCTCCCAGCCTCCTCTCAGGCTCCCCATTGTCCCCAAGCCCAGGCTGCTGACAGGTCCCGATGGATGTCTGCTGGTAGCTGGGTCCCACTGTAGGGGTCAGCAAGCCGCCCCATCAGAGAAAAAGCACAAACCTGTACCATTTCTGTACAATTTCAAGGACCTGCTGGGGCTGGCACTGAGGATAGAGGGGTCTCCTTGTGCTTTGGGGAGCCTCTCTGGCTGCTGAAACTCCAGGCTGAGCCTTGCTACCTCAGTGTGGGAGGGGCTGTGTGGGCGGGAGCCACCCCAAGGAGGAGAGCAGTCGCCTGCTCTGTCAGCTTCTGTCTTGACCTTGAGTTGGCAGATAATAAGCTGGGCCCCAGGGCCCCAAGGCCAGTCTCTTGTCAAGTCTTGCTGCAGTAGGAGTAGGGACAGTGGCAACTGCGGGGACAGCATGCTGGTCAGGGGCCTTCCTCTGCGCTCAGTTCTGCTCAAAGGCTGCCAGCCCCTCCTGAGTTCCCTGCAGGAGGGGCCAGGGCATCCCAGGGTGCGCAGCGGAGATGGAGCCCAAATCTCCACTCGTATGCCTCGCCCTTTCAGTGAGATCCCATCCCCTGGTGACAATGGCTGGCTAAACCTGTACCACTTCTGGAGGGAGAAGGGCTCCCAGAATTTACACTATCACCAAGTCCAGAACTTCCAGAAGTACGGCCCCATTTACAGGTAAGCCTGGCAGGGGATGGGGGCTGGTGGGATAGGGAGGGAGAGGGGCCTGGGCAGCCTTGCTGTGCTCTACTTCCCCATTGCAGGCTCTATTCACCTTCTGACTTTATTTTTTCCATTCCTGGTGATGGTGGCAGGAGAATGGATAAGGCTTCCCAGCTAGTGGGTTCAGTTCCCAGCCTCAACCCTTCCCAGATCCCATGTCCTTTGAAACTCTGGGGGTAAGAGAACAAGCTCGTTAACTACCTCCCTACACCCATTATCCTCAGGACTCCTTCAAAGGCAAGTTTATCATCTGCATTGTCAGAAAGGGACTAAAGCTCAGAGAGGCTAGGATTCTTGCCCTCGTCACCCAGCTAGATCCCTGCCCTATTGAGGTGCTGGCCTTGCCCCTCAGCTCTGTGCTTTTCTGCAGCAGCTGATTTTGCCCCTTCCACCTGGCCTGGCTGGAGCCCCTTTTCCTTGAGTATCTGTTTTGCTTCCTGTCAGGAAGAAGGGACTTTGGTCTTTTGGCTTTTGAGCACTGCCACTCCGGCGGTAGGGGAGTGAGGCGGGGAGGGGGAGAGTGGGGGAAACAGGTATCTTAGGGCTGCCCCCTGTAGTAGGCCTTGCTTGTTCTGGTTCAGTAGTTTCTAAGGTGAGTCGCCTTCAGGCCACACCACAGTTGAGCAGGATGGGAGGCGGTAGAGGTGATGGTTGGGACAGAGAGGTTACATCAGGAGGGAAAACTGCATTTTACTTTGAGTGATGGGGAAAAGGCATCATGGGATGTGTTGGCTGGCTGGCTGGGTGGGGGCTGGAGGGCAGGCTTGTTTGTGTAGGGGTCCAGCTGCTCACTCAAGGGGGGTCACTTCCTCCTTCTCCCACAACCCATTTTGAAGTCTAAAGTGCCTTTCTCACAGCTGGTTGGAGGCCAGGAGGCCCCAGGCTGAGTGTCAGTCTTGGGAGAAGATTGCTCCTGTGGCTTTCTCCCCGCCCCTTTCTCCTGGGCCTATTGGTGCCTCTGTCCCTTGGCCTCATTTCAGGGTGATCCCTTGCTCTTCTCTGTTTCTTGTTCCCTGGTAGGGACTCTTTATCAAGCCTCCTTCTGTTTTCTGAGTCACTTTTACCTGAGCCTTGCAGCTTGCCCTTGAAGTTGGTGTTATAATCCCCGTTTTACTGATGGGAAAACTGAGGCCCAGGGAGAAGAATCTTGCAAGGTCACATAGCTCATCAGGCAAAGCCAGTGCTGGAACTCCAGTTGTCTGACTTCCAGTTCAGTGTGTCACCATTAAATTCTAACATATAGCCTAAAAATGATAAACTTCTGAATAAGTGTAAGGAATTTCAAATACAAATTTTGTAAGTTATTTTTAAATTTTTAAATTAAATTTATTGGCGTGACATTAATTAATAAAATTACGTAGGTTCAGGTGTACAGTTCTATAATGCGTCTTCTGTACACTGCGCTGTATACTCACCACCCCAAGCCAGGTCTCCTTCCATTGCCGTCTATGCCCCCTTTATCCTCTTCTACCTCACTCCATCCTGTAGGTTTTTTCTTAATACAAAGGCTGTTTTTGTTCATATTTATAGAATAATCTGGAAAATAGAAACATGAACAAATGAAAAATTGAAATCAGATACTATCTCAGTTTTGATAATTTTTATGTACCATTAGGAATGTGAATATATTTTATATGTTGTTTGGTGTTGTCCTGCAGCAATATGTTGAGAACTTCTTTCCTCTTTTCTCTCTTTAATATAGTTCTAAAAGGCAGCATCATAGCCCACAGTATGGATAAACCATATATTTTTAGCCAATTCTTCAAAGTGAACTCTGGTTTTTTGTTTTTTTTTTTTCTATTAGACAGAATGATGATGAACCTCACTCATCAGGCACCATCGTCACCTGTGAGATCATTGCCTTGGGCTAGATTCCCAGAAGTGGAATTGATAATAACAGCAGTTCAAGGACTTTGCTGAGCCAGGGTGGGGGCATGGAGCTGGTGGTGTGAGGACAGGCAGCAGCTGGAAAAACACAGAGGGGACTTCCTGGGGGGCTTGCGAAGGTAGTCTCAGGGTTCATAGGTCAGTGGTTAAAATAGTGCTCTCTCTCTCTTCCCCTACCCTCTCCTCTCATCCCCCTCCTCTCCCTCTCTTTCTTCTCAGAGGAAGGAAGGGGGGAGGGAAAGGAGGGCAGAGGGAAAGGAGGGGAGGCAGGGAGAGAGAGAGAGAACTCAGTTCGTACCTGTATATATTTATTTCTAATATTTTGCCTTGAAGTGTATCTTGAATTAACTCTCTTATGCAAAAGTACACACACACACACACACACACACACACAAAGGCAGATGCAAGTGAGAAGTGGAATTTTCTGTGGTTTCCCAACAGTTGTATTTTAAAGACACTGCTTGCAAAGTGCTTCTCAAGGTATTTCTTGAAGATGAAAAAGGGGTTCTAGAGAAATTAACTTCACTGATCATGGGTTCCTAACTGGGCAGGTCTGGGTGGGTAGTCACGCCCCAGACATTTGACTTCTCTAGTAAAAGTTTTATCTTTGCCTTAAACCACCCCATTGTTTCTGAGCATCTAGGTTAATACACCTTCGAAATGCCTCTTTCAGACCCTTCCTTCTTAAGTGGATTATCCTCAAGAGAGCACCCAGTACTATCCTATAACCCAATTCCTGCCTTGCCATCTCCTACCTTCCTGTAATCTTCCTTACTTCCCTCCTTAATTTCAAATCATGAAAGAAACTGCAAAACTGTCATTCTCAGATCTCTGGAGCATTTAATATCTTGCTTCCTGGCAATTGTCCTGAGTTTTGGCTCAAATAAACTCTTACAAAATTCTATGAAAATTTGGGCATTTCTTTTTTTTTTTAATCCTTGCCTGAGGATATGTTTGTTTGTTTGTTTTTAATTGATTTGAGAGAGAGAGAAAGAGAGAGAGAGAGAGAGAGAGAAACATCGATGGGTTGCCTCCCGTAATGTGCCCTGACTGGGAATTGAACCCGCAACCTTTTGGTGCATGGGACGACACTCCAACCAACTGAGTCACCCAGCCAGGGCTGGACATTTCTTATTCAACACTCTGTACCTGGGTCAGTGTTGTTTTAAGAGAGAAGAAGTGCTTGGTCAGGCCTGCAACTCTTGTAGGCAGGCAGCCACTCCTAAAATTCCAGTCCTAGAGCCTAGGATTGACTGGCCTGTGTATGATCTGCCTAGCAAGCTACATTCCAGTCCAGGGCCACTCCAGTGGTGACATGAAGGTGTCCTGTTTCTGAGCTATGCAGTCGGTGAGAGGGTGCTGAGGGAATGAACACTCAGGAAGACTGAGCATGGGATGAGCTTGGGATGGAGGATTTGATGGCCCGTGGAAGGTGGGTGGGTGCAGGCTTGTCCTGGGGGCCATGCTGTGGTATGTCAGCAGCCAGGGGATAATAAGAGGAGCATAAAGCTGTCACTTATAGAAAGTCACAGACTTCTTCCTCTTATCATTTAGCAACCCTGTGAGACAGGCACTGTATTAATCTCCATTTCATAAAAGAGGAAACTGAGACTCAGAGTGGGAGAGAGACAGCAAGAATGAGGTGGAAATGGGATCCATTTCTAGGGCCATTTGCTCTGTGCTCTTAGTCATGAAGTGGTTCCAGCTGAGCTGCCCCCACTCCCTCCGCCTGATCGTACAGGATCTACACGGCTCTCTCAAATTCTCAAACCACAGCCCATTTCCTTCCTTTCAGGGAGAAGTTTGGCAACATGGAGTCAGTTTTTATCATTGACCCTGAAGATGTGGCCCTTCTCTTTAAGTTTGAGGGTTCAACCCCGGAAAGATACTGCATCCCGCCCTGGGTTGCCTATCACCAGCATTACCAGAGACCCATCGGGGTCCTGTTCAAGTGAGTCCTGGGACATCTCCTACGGGCTGGAGGGAGATCATGGGCAGCTGTGGCAAGGGCAGAAGTGGGGGAGAGGGGCCATGCTTGCTCTGTCCTTTCTAGGGGGGTCTCTAGGCAAATCCCTGTTATCTTCCTGCCTCCGTAAAACAGGTGGTAGTGATGGTGAACTGTTATGCCAGCACTACTGGGGAAATGGTCAGGCTGAAGATCTGAATGAGTAATTAAAGACCTCGCAAAGTTCTCATGTATTGGTTCATTAAGTCCCATGTTACTGAGCACTTACTGTGTGCCAGGCTCTGGGGGTTCAGTGACATGTAGGGCAGGGCCCCGCCACCGTGAGTACCATTTTCCACCAAGTTGCTCATCACAGATTTAAAATGTGACAACATCAGACGTTGGTGAGGATATGGAGCAGCTAGAACTCTCGCAGATTGCTGGTGGAATAAAAACTGGCGCCAGCACTTTGGAAAACAGTTGGACACGACTGGCAGTGGCATATGCACAATCCTGTAGTGCAGCAGTTCTGCTCTCTGGGATGCACTCTAAAGAGCATCCTGAGGGGGAAGATGCTGGAATGCTGGCAGTGGTGCCGTTCATAAAGTGCAAAACCCAGGAAACCGCCTAAATGCCCAAGAGGAACACGAATGAATGAGTGGTGGCATATGCCACTCAGAATGAACAAACTTGGTGACCCCACGGTACAGGTGATACTGAGACAGATAAAACTGAGTGAAAAAAAAACCAAATCCCCCAAGGCATGACAGCTTTTTAAAGAAGTTATTTCAAGAAAGTATGTTTTAGAAATATATGTAGATCAGGTAAAATTAGACACAAAAGCCAGCAAGGGAGTCACGTGTGTGGTCCCATTGGTTGGGAAGGACCAGGTGGACACATGTAAATCACTGTATTGTTCCTAGTTTTCCTGTTGGGTGGTGAGTTTATATCATTCTTTTAAAAAGCTTTTTTCCTTTTTGTTCTTTTTATACTAATACCATTCTTACAAGCATGCCTCCAAACTAGAAAGAGGGCTTTGTATGGATCCATTTTCAAGAGTGGGCCATAAGAGTGTTGTTTATCACTGACTCAATTCGGGATACCTGAGAGTCCCCACCAATGGGAATAATGGGACGTGCTGGGGGTGCAGCGGAGAGGTGGGTCAATTGTGTCTGTGTGATGATCAGAAAAGATGACACACAGGGGCCCTTGAATGGCAGGAGGTGTGCCACAGCCAGGAGGATGGGGCAGTGACAGGGCAGGCATGCCTGCAGCCAAGGCAAAGGCTAGGGGGCTTGAAAGAGACTCTGTTCCTGGCTCAAGCAGCAGCAGGGGATGGTCAGGTTTCGTTCTCCTTCACCCAGTTTCTTTCTGATCTTCCCTCAGGCCCAGCAGACTAAACCACTGGTAGGGAGGCAGAGGGTTTTGGGAGGAGGTGAGGGCAGGTGGACGTGAGTGCTCAACTCTGAGCTATGGCTCAGCCTCCTGGGAGAGCCCAGTCAGTCCCTCTGTGTGTCCCAAGCCTGGGGTTTGTGACCACAAGGGCCCAAGGGCCTGTGTTTCCACAGGAAGTCAGGAGCCTGGAAGGCAGACCGGCTGGCCCTGAACCAGGAGGTGATGACCCCAGATGCTGTGAAGAACTTCATTCCCCTACTGGACACAGTGTCCCAGGACTTCGTCCGCGTCCTGCACAAACGCATCGAGCAGGGCTCCGGCACGTTCTCAGGGGACATCAGTGATGACCTGTTTCGCTTTGCCTTCGAGTGTAAGGCACTTGCACCTACTTGGCAGCTGTCTTGGGGTTGGGAGAATCCGGTGTCCCACCTTGAGACCCAGCCAGCATAAGAAGCGTTGGGATTGGTTTTGGGGATGAGCTGGTGAACATACCCTCTGCCATCCGTTATGCAGTGGGAGCCGAGCGCTCTTATCTAGTATTCATGCTTGTCGGGGCAAGGATTCCAACATGTAGGTCACCATGGCCACCTTCCAAAAGCCAGACTGTGGCTCAGCCCTCCATTCTGCAAATCTCTATCTCCTAGGACATAGACCTTTGAGGTCTGGGAGGGGAAGGGAGATTTGGGTGGTTAATCTGAATTGTGTATTTAAGGATGTGTAGGAGCTATCCAGATGGAGTAAGGAGGCTGGGCAGCCTAGGCAGAGGGAACAGCTCATGCAAAGTCCCTGTGATATGATGGGGGGGTCATGTGATCACTGCAGGAGATCAGGGTGCCCAGAGTTGGGTATAAAATCCTCAAATTCCCCGTAGGTGAAAAACTTGGGGCTGTTGTGACTTCTCTGGTCCAACCAGAGTGGGTCTTGGATGGTTAATTACCAGGGCTTTATGTCTTTTAGTCTCCCATCTGGCCTGTTTCAGGACATATTGAGCCAATTCTGTCAATTATAGGAGAAATATCTCTTCCTGGGAGCAAAGCGCAGAGAGTGCTTGGGGTGCTGGTGGAAGGGCAGCCTGGGCCTGCTCTGCTGAAGACTGCTTCCCACCCAAATGATCACTTTTTCGGGGTCTTCTGCTTGCTCCTCAGAAGGACCTAAGTGGTTGCCAGAAGGGCAGTTTTCCTCAGCCCTGAAATTTCAGCCCCATAAACCCCAGGCCTCTGTTTCTTTACTGAAGGAGACTGAGGTTGGGGGCGGGAGATCCTACATGTTGGAAGATTCCTGGGAGCTGAGGCTCTCGGATGGTCAGTATGGAAAAGGTTCCTCAGCTTGTGCTTATCCCTGCAGCCATCACCAATGTCATATTTGGGGAGCGTTTGGGGATGTTGGAGGAGATCGTGGACCCCGAGGCCCAACGGTTCATTGATGCTGTTTACCAGATGTTCCACACCAGCGTCCCCATGCTCATGCTCCCCCCAGACCTGTTCCGTCTGCTCAGGACCAAGACATGGCGGGACCATGTGGCTGCATGGGATGTGATTTTCAGTAAAGGTGAGGATTCCTCTGGCTGTACCCTGGGCAGCTTAGTCTGGGGGCCAAGAGAGTCTTGTCTACCTCAGAGGGTAGGAAAACCAGGTCTGGGTGGGGAGAGAAAGACAAACACACACACACACACACACACACACACACACACAGCTGGAAGCCCCAAGCATCAGCCTGCCTTTTTGTTCCACGTTGTGTCAATGGGCACTGAGTTACCATGTAGGAAACCCATCTTCTGGTGGGGTAGGGATGGGCCTCACAGAGGTCCTAGAAGCCCTGGAAATGGTGTGTTGAAGGCTACCCACTGGGGACGGTTAGATTTTTATGGAGAAGGAAGATCAAAGATGTCCATCCTGCTCTTCCAAGGAGCCCATGATCCCCACTGTGGGTTACGGACCAGTATTTGAGACCCGGCTGTGCTTGGTGACAGACTAGGACTTGGGTAAGAGAGATTAGTAGAGTGGAGAAGGCCGATTGGAGTGTGGTGACCATGTCAGACCTGGTCTCAAATTCTGCTCTGACCCTGATCCCATCTGACCTTGGTAAGTCATTACCCTCTGTGGGCTTCTGTTTCCTTACCTGTAAAATGGGGATGATATCACTTACCCCATAAAGCTCTGCTCAAGAATTAGACAAAGAAACAGATAGGAAAGGCTTAGCGGATAGTATGTGCTCAGTAAAACAGCAGCCTGGAGAGCACAGGGCTCCGGAATCCTCAAGCACTTGGTGCACCTCTCACCAAGGGACCCTTCCTTCCTTCTGGCCACAGAGAGCCTCACTCTTTTTTTGCATCCTCTCTGTCCGCAGCTGAAAAATACACCCAGAACTTCTCCTTGGACCTGAGACAGAAAAGAGACTTCAACAATTACCCAGGTATCCTCTACAGCCTCCTGGGAAATAACAAGCTGCTCTTTGAGGACGTCAAGGCCAACATTACGGAGATGTTGGCAGGGGGCGTGGACACGGTGAGGTGACTGTAGGGGCACACTCTGTCCCCTCCTGTAGCCTTGTGTCCCTTCCCCACCAGTTTGCCTCGTCTGAAACCCTGCCTGTGTCAGGTAGATCCCTCTGTCCTGACTCCATTTCCTAAATACTCATCTCCTAGGAGGCTGAGGTCAAGTCAGCCACCTGTGGAGCATCCTCTGGGGCTGATCCAACTATTTTTCTTTGCTTATGAGAAAGGAGTGAACAGACATAGGCGGCGAGCCCAGGTCCTACATGGGGTCTTTAAGGGAGAGTCCTTCAGCCACAGGTGGGAGACACAGCTCACTGGATTCAAGAAGGCAGGCAGAACCACAGAAAAGCTGGGAGCCAGTGGAATTTGCCCGGGCTCTGCCTTCTAGGGCCTTGTGGTTGTCTTCCATTCTCCCCACAATGCCCCTGACGCCATGAAGGCACCTTCTGTGGTATGTCCCTCAGGCCCTCTCCACAGGCAGCCCAACACCCCAGAAAGTTCTCTTCTCGAACTTGAAAACTGTCCTTCCTGCATACCCTTCCTTTCTCCAATATCTTAATCTTTCTCATGCTAATGTGATATGGAGGGTTAATTACTTAGTGTTTATTGGTTGTTAGTTATAATTCAGGCACTGAGACCATAAAGATAAACACAATAGACTCCAATTGTTCCAAATGGCTCAGAGAGGGGGAGTAGGTTAGTTTGCTAGGGCTGCCATACAAAGTATCTGCCCAGAATGGCTTAAGCAACAGACATTTATTTTTCTCATGGTTTTGTAGCTAGAAGTCTAAGATCGAGGTGTTGGCAGGGATGGTTTCTTCTGAAGCTTCTCCTCTTCTCCCTGTGTCTTCACACAGACATCTCTGTGTATCTGCGTCCTGACTGCCTCTTCTTATAGGGAGGGACACCAGTCCTGTTAGATTAGGGCCCACCCCAGTGACCTCATTTTACCTTATTACCTCTTTAAACACCTTGTCTCCAAATACAGTCACATTGTGAGATATTGGGGGTTAGGACTTCAACATATGAATTTGGGGGAACACAGTTCAGCCCATGACAAGGAGATGGCATGTGCACAGGTGACCACCACACCAGTGAGCAGGCCTGGACCGATGAGCAGGAGAGGCCCTGCAGGACTGGAAAGCGCTCCACAGAGGAGCCCAATTCAGCTTCTGTCCGGAAGGCTGCTGCTGGCAGGAGAGGAAGAATAACATTTCAGGACTAGGGAGAAGTATGTGTCAAAGTCCCCTGGGTGAATAACTTTATTTCCTAGGTACCTTATTTATATTGCACTCTAGTGGCAGATGTTCAGTCCCTATGACAGGCTGCAGATGGAACTTTTGAGTGTATTTTAAACCTAGTTCTTGTAAGTTACGTAGAAGGGATCTCCAAAAAATGCTTACCTGCACCAAACCAGCTGTTATTGTTAGGTAATGTTTATTGAACACATATCATGTGCAGGTAGGGGCCTAAGCTTTTCATGTGTATTAATTTATTTAGTGTTCACAAAACTATGAGGCATATTACTATTATCCTCCCCTTTTCACATGAGGAAACAGGCACAGAGAGGTTAGGTAACTTAGTTAAGGTCACACACTAGTAACTTAGTTGACTACCTAAATAAACAAGTGTTTCCTGAGTAGCCATTCAGTCCAGTCTTGGAAATAGTGAGGACAAATACACAGATTTGATTGGGGCCTTGAAGAAGAACAGACTGGCTTTTATAGTCTGGGAAGGGACTTCTAGGAGGAAGAAATAGCTGGAGGAAGGTTTCAGGAGCTTCAGGAGCTGTGTGCAGTTCAGTACAGCTTGAGCACAGAGCGCATGTTGGAGAGAGGTGGTGGCGAGGCTGGGAGCAGTGGACAGGTGTTGAGGGAGGGACCCTGTACCTCAGGCCAGAGCCTCTGGACTTGATCTGGGGGATCTCAGGAGCCAGGCAAGGGTTTCAAACTGGGAAGTGGCTGGGTGGCACATTTTTGTGATTGTTCCTGATGGAAGGAGAGTGTTCAAACGTCTTGGACAAAAGTATGATTCTTGGTAAGATAGGTGCAACAACTCATGTCCTAATCCTAGGAGGAAGGGCTGTACCAGTCTGGGGTCCTGCCACGGAGGTATTTGGGGCCAGGGTGCTTGATGAGTGTCATTCATACCTCCAGGGAAGGGCTACTGCTCAGGACTCCTGCTAATACTGAGATTAGCAGGTTTGTCTGTGTATATGCCACATGCTAATTGCAACATGGACAGGAACCAGGCGGTGGGCCTGGTTTCATTATCTGAGCCTTCTTCCCCACTTGGCTGCTATAGGCAGATGATAAGGTTTGAGGAGGTTTTACTGGGGAGAGGGCCACTTGTTTAACCAGCATTTCAAAAGGCATGACAGCCAGTCAGGAGGCAACTGTTACAGAAGGGCGTTTGGGCCTCTGAGGTCCTCTGGAAGAAGACTGTGTGGCTGGGGAGCTGGTGGGCCCTGGTGACACGAGGGGCCAGGATAGGGACATGTGCCGTACCAAACATTTCTGCCTGGGCTGGAGAAAGCCTTCTGGAGCATTTATCTTTAGAACGGACTTTGCTTTTGTAGGCAATGGTCTTTGGATACTGGGACGAGGGTGGGGAGAGGTTCTTGGAAATGGAGCCTCAGGAGTAACAGGCCCTCCTGGTCTTCTGCACCCCACACTCCCTGCCAGACATCCATGACCCTGCAGTGGCACCTGTACGAGATGGCGCGCAGCCTAAGAGTGCAGGAGATGCTGCGGGAGGAGGTCCTGGCTGCCCGGCGCCAGGCCGGGGGAGACACGAGCAGGATGCTGCAGCTGGTCCCGCTTCTAAAAGCTAGCATCAAGGAGACACTGAGGCAAGCCCACACCCATCCATGCCTGCCCCCACCCCAATCCTGCGCAGGGCTGGTGTGGTGCCTGGGGGCAGGGTTACAAGGATGGACTGGTGGAGACTGGTAGCAGGAAATGAGAAGTCTGGGAGAGGCAGCTGGGAATGGGGAGGAGGGAACAGAGTCCTGGTCCTGTCCCCAAATTCCCCTGGGGTGCTGCCACGGGCCTGAGATGCCTTCCTGGTTGGGGGGCTTTGTCCTAGCCTCTGGTCATTAGCTTCTGGATACCTTCCTCTGGCAGACTCCACCCCATCTCAGTGACCCTGCAGAGATATCCTGCAAATGACTTGGTTCTTCGAGATTACATGATTCCTGCCAAGGTAGGTGCAGCAGGGCTGCAGACCCCACCAGTCAGACAGGAGGCTGGGCCGGCTGCAGTCTCATACACACGGCGGCATCTGCCTGTCTTCCTGTGGCTGGCTGGCGGGTCCTTGGCAGCAGCAAAGTGTGACGGGCAGAGGTGGTAGGCCCAGTGGGTGATCCCTGGAATGTTGCTGGAGCCCAGGGTTAGGAGGGCAACCCCATGGGCTACCTGGGTCTTGGTGGCCCACTGGTGCTGAGGAAAGGGCAGGACAATCCCTTGGGCCATCCCTGGCCTAGTGGCTTCGGTCGTGGGCGAGGCTCAGGAAGGGCTGGGGTCTTGTTCAAGGTCACACAATGGGCAGTGTCTGCTGGACAGCTGGGCAACCCAGGCTGGGGAGTCAGGGTGGGGAAGACTGGATGATGCTCCCAGCTATGAGGCGCTGAGGCCTACTGAGGCCTCTGTTCACCTTGTCCTCAGACATTGGTGCAGGTTGCCGTCTATGCCATGGGTCAAGACCCCACCTTCTTCCTCAATCCGGGAAAATTTGACCCCACCCGTTGGCTGGGGCAAAACAAGGACCTCATCCACTTCCGGAACCTGGGCTTTGGCTGGGGTATTCGGCAGTGTGTGGGCCGAAGGATCGCCGAGGTGGAGATGACCCTCTTCCTCATCCATGTGAGTCTAGCCTGTGGGCACCCTGGCTTGGCTTTAGCTCTAATGAAAGCACCAATCCTCCAGCCCAGGCCAGGTAGCTCAGTTGGTTGGAGCATTGTCCCAATAAACCAAGGTTTCAGGTCCGATTAGGGCACATACAATGAATGCATGACAGGGTGGAGCAACAAATTGATGTTTCTTTCTCTCTAACAACAACAACAAAATCAATAAATAAAAAAATTGAAAACCAAACAAACAAAACACCAACCCTCCTACTCCCATCTCTGTCCAGAGCCCTCCCCCACAATTTCCTGCTGCCTCCTCTTTTGGGCTACTCCACTTGTCACCCATTGGTGCTCCCACCCATCTGTCCCCTCATAGTGGTGATGAGATGGGGTGGGAAAGGGTTTTGTAGAAACTAAAGTGAAAGTCGGAATCAAGGAGAGAGCACGTAGTGTGTTTCCAGGCACTGAGCAGGGTGAAGTAGGAGCTGGTGTGGGCCCCTTGGGGCTCCTCAGATCACACTCGACAGGTACTGCCTACAGGTGAATGAACTTGGCCTAGGGGAGATGGGTCCTCCCCACCTTTCCCCTAAGCCCACCACTCCTCTTTCTCAGATTCTGGAGAATTTCAGAGTTGAAATCCAACATCTCAGTGATGTGGGCACAACATTCAACCTCATCCTGATGCCCGACCAGCCCATCTTCTTCACCTTCCGGCCCTTCACCCAGGACCTGCCCCAGGTGTGATCAGAGAGAATGGTGTGAAAGGACGGCCTGAGGGGTGGGGATGGGCCCATGGAGGTGTCTGCATCCTCAGCCCCCAGACTCCCACCCCTGCTCCTCTCTGCCCAGTTCAGTGGAGGCATTCCTCTTTTTTTCATCCACCGCTTTCCCCTCTTCTTCCACCCCATGAAGGCAATAAAGGGCTGAACTATGTGAAGTGTTTTCATTCCCATCTGGCCCCTAAGGTATCCATCACTCCTGTGGAGATGGTCTCTGACCTGGATCAACAGTGGATCTGAGCACAAATGGCAGCCACACCTGAAACCATTTCTGCTGGGATCCATCCACCTGAGAAACTCAGGAGCCAGTAGGATTAAGCCTCCTGCTGCCTGGAGCTGAGGGCGAGGCAGAGCAGATGGGGGCCATTGCTACTGTGCTGGGGTCAGCAGGCAGAGGGACAGAGGACCTGGTGGAACTCTGCTGAGAGAACAGGGCAGCCTGAGAGGTGTGGACGATTCTTGGCTTCTGGGCAGGCCCACCTATCAGAGGCGAGGCTCATGCAGCGCTCTGCTTGGCTGAGCTTTGGGTAGGAGTTCCAGGTGCGGTCCTGAGGGCTTACTGCCAAGGTCCAGCCAGAGTCTTGGGCATGGTCAGGGCTGAGGCCTGTGGGTGAGGGGCTGGTGTGAGCTAGCTGACCCTGGGGACAAAAGGCCAATATGCTTCCTCTGGCCCACCTGACCCTTCTCTGGCCTTCCTCAAGGCCTCGACTTCATGCTCTAGGGGGACATACCCACTTTTCCAAGCTCTGGGCAGAAGGCAAGGAGACTGCAGCAGAGTCTTGGGTCCATTATTTGAACTGCCTGACACTGGTCCCAATTTTGGCCCCCTCCCCCATTCTGAGCTCCATAATTTCTCACCTGGACCAGGTGCCTGCCTGATCCATCCTGGCCCTCGGCTACCTAAGTCTAAGTCCTGCTGGCAGACAGGGGTCTAGTCCTGCTCAGGACAGCAGCCCAGCTAGCTTGAAGTCTTCTACCAGGATCGGTGGGCTCTGAGTCCATTGTTGGAGCCTCTTTGCCTTTCCCCATCACAATCCTCTTTCTTGTCTTTCTCTCTCCTTCCTGCTTCCTTTCTCTTCTGGCTGGAGTCGTCTTTGACTCAGAAATGTTAGCGCTGGAAAGGGCTTTACCATCAGAGAGGTCAAGCTCTGTATGGGCTATATGGGGAAACTGAAGCCTAGAGAGGTTGCTTGAGTTACCCAAGGGCACACAGCATGCTTGTAGCTAGAACCCAGGCCTTCTCTCTGTGAAGGGCTCCTTCTCTTTAGTGCCATTTGCTTTCCTGTCCCTGGCTGCATTGACTACATATGGCAGGCTCAGCCTGGCCCTGGTTAATGGGCTGTTTCACACTAACGTGTAACTGATTGCCACAGGCCGGCTTCAAGTTCCCAAGAAGTTGTGGTAGATGTTAAGGGGCAGGTGGAAAGTCCAAGCCTCCCTCGTATTCTTCCAAGAGAGCTGGCCTCTGGTGGTCTCACTTTTTCCCAAGGTCTGGAAGAAGCTTGTCTCTTAGGCTTCTGCTTTGGAAGGACTTTTCTCCCTGACCTCCTGGGTCCACTATGGCCTTTGGCCCTCCAAAGGTGGTAGCTCCTGAGACAGGCAGAAGACTGTTGTGCTGTAGCGGAGGGTCCAGGCACAGAATGCGTCCTGGGAGGGGGAAGCTGGGCCCCCCAGGCTGCCCTGCTCCAGGGAAGAGGCAGATGCTCTCTGACTTACATTTAATGAAGTCATTTTTAGAGGGTAGGGACAAGATGTCCCAGCACACAGTGAAGGAATTGCTCCTATACCCAGGTCTGCTGGGACTCAGGTCTGCTGGGAGGTTGAGGGCTTGATGTCCAGTTTTGAGGGTTGCTTGTAGTCCTTGGCGTGGGTTGAGGGGTTCTGCATTGTGCAAAGCAAGGTGAGGTGAGTTTGCCCTTGCCCCTGAGGGGTCGGGATGGGGCATTCAAATGCATTTTGCCTAGCAAGCCTTGTCTTAGAGGGCCATGACTTATCAAAGATTTCTAAACCCATTTAACTGCAGCAGGTTGTATCCAATTTCTCCAAGAGTCTCTGGGGCCCAGCAAATGAATTTGCAAAGGAATCCCCTATGTTCCCTGTCAGTTCCCCCATATTTTAAGTTCTGGCCAGGTGCCTAAAAGTGAGCTGAGTACTGATGGCTCAAGAACAGGATCAATCAGGGGTTATGCGTTGGGGGCTGGGTGGCCCAGGCTGAGCTGGAGGGACAGTTGTGAGCAGGTCTATTTGTTTTGAGGAAGCTGGTAATGTTTCTGGCAAGTCTGCAGCATTGCAGTGGCCCGAGATGGGTGTGCTCATGGAACATCTTAGGCACTGTGGAGTTGGGTGGTGGCCACAGCTACTTTGCTTATGAGCAAATTCAAATTTAGTCCTAAAGTACAGCCAGTACCAGAGCATTTGAGAACTGCCCACATGGGCAACACTTCATCCATAGCCATCTTCCTTTGGATTCTCACCACCACCGTGGGGGAGGGGGCAGGGTTTTTTATTCCCCTTAGACAGGTGAGGAGCTGAGACAAGGCAAGGGCTAATTCTGCTGATAAGAGAGTAGAAACTGAGACTAGGTCCTCTGAATTCCAGCTGGGGAGCTGGCCTCCTGCACAGTTTCTCTCAAGGCCCAGTGACATGGGGTGGGGGTAGCCAGCTCCACTGCCCTAGCCCCAGGGAATCTTCCAAAGGGATCACTCACAGGCGGGTCTGTGATGATGGAGTCTGAGGGGTGACCCAAGCCGTGCTCTTGCTCCTGCAGCCGTGTGGCCAAGTTCTGCTTCTCTCGTCCCCAGCGTCGAGCTGAGTCCTCCAACTGCCACCATGGAGAGGGATAGGTGGGGAACCTCTAGTTAGCAGGGCCCACCTCTGAGATCTGAGACAACCAGAGCTTGAGCCTATTCTTTGGGCTGGAAGCAAAACCTGGACAATATGAGCTTGCTACTTTCCCAAGAGACCCCAGGGGTGGGAAGGTTCAGTGGAGAGGGGCCAAGTGACAGTCTAAGACATAGATGGATCTTCTCTGAGTTCCAACAACATACTGAGACCTGTCCCTGCTCACACTGAGCCCCGATCCTGCTCACACGCTGAGCCCTGATCCTGCTCACACACCAAGTGCTGACCCTGGTTATGGACCAAGTGGTGAGCCTGTCCAGTCTGACCAACTCCTTTGCCTCAGCTACCTGGCTTTCCAGGGATAGGATCCGGCTCTGAGCTTGTTCCAACTTGGCCAGGAGGTTTAATTTGTCTGAAGTGGTGGCCAGAAGATCCTGTGGGCAAAACAGACTCATTCATGGCTCCAGCTGGGGACTGTGGCCATGAGAGCTCAGGAAGCCAGGAGATGCTGAAAGGAGAAACCAGCCAGGTCTGAGTTCCAAACTCAGCGCTCTGATGCAGAGCTCAGACCCAGGGCTGAAGCCTCTTTCTGAAGGTCAGACCTGGCATGGCATGTGCTTTTTATCGCAGCTGTTCTCCCCACAGATTTTGGATATATGTTTTTTGCACATCAATTTTTAAATGTAAAATGCACAAGAGAGTACCCATTGGTGCATAAAGTGAAGAATCTGTTTGTGAAGTGAGGGCTCCCCTGTCCCCGGCACTTTACCTGGATGTCCGTGCATTAGGTGTACTTTCAAATAAGACTCACCTCCTGCGAGTCCTGGGTTGAAGAGAAAAACTCTCCTGTGCCCTGGGCCACCCCTCTTCTGTAATTCAAATGTCCTGTCTTTGGGTTTGAATAGAGCAGGGCACCTGTAGGAGCCTCAGAAGTGTAGTGGGGCCAGGGCACGTCTGGGGCCTGGGACACCCATCGGTGTGGGCAGGGTTTTTGTGTCTTGGAGTGAACTGGGCCATCTGTCTCCAGCAGCCTCTCTGCCAGGTCTCCTGCTCCCAACTCCCTGGGGTCCATCTGGGAAGGGGGAAAAGGGCTCTTTAATGCTGTACCAATCTCAGGAAATGCTTCACATTGGAGTTTCTGAGAAGTCTGTGTGGAGTCCAGGTGGAAGCCAGCCAGGTGCCAGAAAGAATCAGAGGTCACGGGCCAGTAAGGGCTTGCTTTCTCTCAGGATCTAGATAAAGGTCAAGGGGTAGCTTTCTAACCCATGTGTGTTCCCCAAGGAGAAAGAGCGAGTGAGGCCTGAGGGCTGGCACTCCTGGAGACACCAGGTACATCGGAGCACCTCAGAAGCCTAGTTTCTGGTGTTCGTCATCAACTGGGGTTGTACTGAGTGACGGCTGGCAACCTGATGACCGGCGCAGGCAGGCTCAGGCCAAGCCTGTGCTGGGGGCTCTCACCGGCAGGGCCTGCTGCTGCAGAATGATGGGGGCTGACTGGTGGCGGCTCTTGTCCAGCTCGGCCCGCAGCCTTGAGTTTTCTGATAGCAGCACTGCATACAGGTCAACAGTCAAGTTCTCTCCTGTAGGACCCAGGGGAAGTCCACAGACTGACAGCATATGAAATGGCCACAGATGTTCACGAGATGGGCTTCCCTGCCTCCATGTCCCTGGTCTGACCTGCTCCAGCATTTTGCTCCATTCTGCCCCTCCTTTGCTCCCAAGCCTTCAACGACTCCTCACTGCCGTGGGATCACATCCACACTCCTTAGGCCACCATTCTCAGCTCTTTAGAATCTGACCCCAACGTTCTCCCTCCCACCCCAACCCTGGCCATTTGTTCTGGGTCTACTGCAGCCCTTCACCTCTCTGTCCCTCCTCCCTTCTCTGCTCCTGACATGGTCACTCCCTGGGCGTATGCCCTGACTGAGTCTCCTCCTGAGGCTGCCGTCTTGTCTCTCATTCCACTGCTGGGTGACCTCAGGGTTCCTGAAGGGTCGGCCTTCAGAAACAGCCCCCTGCCCTAGCCCCAGGCGCACAAGGGCCCCGGTGAGGCTGTGCAGCCTCCCTCAGGGAAGTTCTCTGCTTGGCCTGGCCTGATATGGTGGACCTGGTTCTTTCCTGCTCACTAGACCCACCTCCGAATGGCAGTTCTAGGTGGCTTTGTTTAATATCAATGGAGAAAACAAACCATTGATTTAACCGAAGTATGTTTGTTTTATAGAAGCAGACTCTTTGAAAATATGGGAGATGAGGAAATAATTTGAAGGGTCCTGGAAGTAAGAAATGGGGAACTTCCCGGGTAGCCCCTTTCTGCTCTCTCTGGTCTGCAGGGCTTCTCCCTTACCTCTTCCTAGCCTGGCTTATACACTGTGTCCTGTGGGCTCTCTGGGAGGAGAAGCGAGTGCAAGGACCTGTGAGTAGGGTGGTGCCACCATCTGCTGCAATTGGAAGGTGCTCTGGGAAGGCAGAGTCTCCAGGGACTGGATGCCACCCTGGGGAGCAGACTCACCCGTCCTGGGCTTCCCCTGCAGCCTGTTGGGCAGGGCTGCATTCCCTTCCTGAAAGTTGTCCTCCAGCACCTGCTCCATCTTCTCAATCACCTGGGGAGCAGAGGCAGAGGCTGGGCTGAGCTGGGGGCTCCACACATCCCCTCCGTGCCTGGCCCCTGGCTGTCTGACCCCGGCCTGCCTTCTCCTGGTGCCGCACGGTCTCCTCCAGCATCATCATCTTCTGCAGCGTGTCCTGGTGCCGCTTCAGCAGCGCAGCCTGTGGCTGCTGAGCCTGGTACCGGAGAAGCAACTCCTTCTCTCGATCGTTCTTCTGATGGTGGGGGAGGGGGAAGAGGGGAAAGTGGGAAGGAGGGGTGCCTGGGTGTTACCCTTGGTCTAGAGGGCTCACCCCAGGCCCCTCCGCTGAGCCCTCCGTTGCACTGGCCCCTCTGCCCCTTCTGCTCCCAGACACTTCTATGCAGATTCCCGCCCTAGCCCCCCATGCCCTCTGCCCCCTAGGCCGCAGCTCACTTTAATCAGCTCATTCTGTAGATACTGCACCTTGTCCCTCAGTTTCTTCCTGTCCAGCTCACTCAGCAGCAGTTTCTGCTTCATGGACGCTGTGGTGTGGGTGGGGGGAGAGCTGGCTCAGGCAGAAGGCTCCTTCCAGCTCAGATCAGCACAGTTTGGGGGCGGGAAGAGGTGTCTCTCTCTGCCCTAGGGCCTGAGACAGGACTGGGTTGTTTCCCTCTGCGGAGAGGGCCCAGCTGGCTCCTATCAGCCTGTGTCCTGTAAGGTGAGCACCGGGGAAAGGTTCCCTGACACCTTGTCCCACAATTAGGAGCTGAGGCTCAGACCGCCACCTGGATGCCCTCACCCAGCGTCTGGGTCTTGTTGGCATTGTTCTGTTCCTCTCCCATCTCCTCCTGGGTCAGGTGGCTCCTCAGCAGGTGGTTCTCTGCCTCCAGGACACTGGCCTGCTTCCGCAGAGACAGGATGTCCTCAGCCATCATCTGTACTGCTTGTTGGTAGTTGTTTATCTCCTGTGGATTCCAGGGCTCAGAGTTGAACCTCCAGCCCACATCTGCACCCACACTTGGGAGTAGTGACTCAACCCCAATGTCAATGAACAGAATGCCCTCAAGTCTTAGCAACTCCTCAGAGGGGTGGTTATGACTCGGTCTGCACCCATCCTGGCCATGAGAGAGAAGTCATGCTCAGGTTCTTTCCCAGAGGTCATGTTTCTTCCTGGGATGCCAACTAGGGGGACCTAGGGCTCAGACACCAGGTGAGGAAGACTGTGAAGGACAAACACTTAAAAGGACCTGGAGCCAGGTGTTCAGGGCCACTTCTCTGCCTTTTTCCTGCCCCCGCCCCCCGCCCCCTGCTTTCAAATTCCTCCCCTTCTTCATGTCACTGAGAATTCAGGGGAGAATCTTTCAGAAATCCCACTGCACAACACTTGGTAACTGACCCCAGGCACCAGCACCCCACCCCCCCTTGCGCCAGCAAGCCCAGATATCAGGAGGGACACAAAGTAGACCCGGAAGACCCAAATCAGGACTGAGGATTGGGATCCAGCCCCCGGAGGTGGGGCCAGGAAGCCAGGCTCTGTCATTGGGTTAAGAGTTAACAATAACCTTAATATCTGGTGTTTGCTGAGCTTTCTTTACTGTGCTCCAGGTTAGGAGGAGGGCCTCCCTCATTTAGTCCTCACAGCAAGCCTATGGGGGTCTGTTATCATCCTTATTTTACTAACAAGGAAACCAAAGCCCAGAGAGGCAAATAACTTGCTCGGTTACAAAACTGAGTGGCAGAGCCAAGATCTGAAACCGGTGCCTGCTGGCATTTCAGTCTGTGTTCTTAAGTTCTGTGCGTCCTGCCATGATGCCCCTACAGCGAAACATTGCAATATACTGGGAAATGATACAACAAGTAACTAAAAAAAATTCTTGATATAATCTCAATCTGGGGAAAATAATTTATGTCTGACCTTATGTATGCATGGGAAAATTAATAAGCTATACAGTATTCCCTCACTTATTGTGGGTATTACGTTCTAGACCCCCCCGTGAAGTAGGAACCTTACATTTGTTCTACAGTCTTAAACCTATGTAACTTTTACAACGTACGTATACAGTACCGCAAAATCCCACAATATAGCGAAAATCTGCGATAAATAATTAAATATAATATTTTAAAAAATCCCACAATACAGTGAGGCCGCAATAAGTGAACCTCAATATAGCTCTCTTATATTTAATTATTTAACCTCAGATTTTTCGCTATATTGCGGGATTTTGCGGTACTGTAAACATATGTTGTTAAAATTACTTAGGTTTAAGAGTGTAGAATAAATGTAAGGTTCCTACTTTGCGGGGGGGAGGGCGTGTCTGGAACGTAATACCATGACAAGTGAGGGAATACTGTACTGTATTTACATGCATTTGTTTCATAATGAGAAATTCTCTCTTGTTATTTAGAAAAAATTCATAAAGGGCGTTTCTTAAATCCAAGCAGCACAAGATATAGCAGAGGGACCCAAAATGAGAAGCCAGAAAGGTGCACAGTGGGGGGGGAGGTGGGGGCTCGGTAGGGGGAGGAATGGGAGGAGGGGAGTGGTGGCAGCAGGAGATGGTTAAGCCCTGGTTGCTTGGCCTCCCTGAAACTATGAAGTACTTGCATGTGGGGGTGGGGCTCTTAAAACAGTCAGGGTCCCCAGAGCCCTGGAAGAAGAGTTCTGCCCCTGGCTTCCACCTGGGCCTCATGCTGACTGGGGATATGGCTCAGCTCCCAGCCACTGCCACCAACCTGCTGCAGGGTGGGCCACTGGCTTCTTGGGGAGGAGCTCACGGACAGCAGGGGTCCTGCAGCCACCACTTGTCACCTGCCGCTGTCTAGCCTTCTGGCTGGACTCCCTTTAACTGGTGCCAGTGCTGGGTCCATCTCCTCAACACCTGCCCCAGTTGAGTTCCAGGTCTTGGCTCCTCCAGATCTGCCATCTGGTGCCCTCAGACAGTTCTGTTAGGTAAGAGCCAGCCCAGAGACCGCACACACACGGGACTTTGTGGTCAGGCCCCAGCCAGAGCCCAGCTCGGTCACTGATTCACTGAGTGAGCTCAGACGGACCCCTCCCGTCTGAGTCCCAGATTCCTCATGCAGGATGAGCACGGGTGCTGTGGGGCTCAGAGCCAGTGTGTGCCTGCCAGGACAGGTGTGACCTGGAGGGAGCCGTCCTCATCTCACCCCGTTTCTGTGCCGTGGCTGCTTTATTAGCAGGCCAGACCCCTTCCTCTTCCTCCTGGCTGCCTCCCTCATCACTTTGGAGAACTGCTCGGATACTGGATACTATTAAAGTTGAACATATGGAGAGCCTATGATTTAGCAATTGTACTCCCTGAGTACATACCCAATAAACATGCAAGTGTGAATGCACCCAGAAGCAGGGGAAGAACATTGCTACCAGCCTTATTTGTAATAGCCCCAAACTGGACACAACACGACGCCCATCACAGTAGAATGGGAGACGGTGACACAGCGGATACTGCACTGCAATCAAAATGAAAAGATGTCAGCTGCGTGAAACCACACGGAGGCTTCTCTCAACATCATGCACAAAGAAGTTGAACAAAATATCTGCTCTGCGATTTCATATAGATTTGTTCCCAAAACAGACAAACTCAAGCAATAAAGTTAGAAGCCAGTTAAGATCCATTTGGGGAGGTGTGGGTGTGACTGGGAGGCACCAGGTAGCTTTGGGGCTTCTGGCAATGCTGTATGTACCTCTTCACCTTCATTGAGCATTTACTATGTACTTTGTAATAATTCACCACAGTGAATACACTTATGTCTTGTGCATTTGTCTGAATGTGTGCCTAAGCAAGTTAAACACATTTAACAAATTAAAAAATAAATAAAGTTCTGGCTCAAGTTTGGTTAAGTACATGAAGCCTCCACACTGCTGCCCCCCTCCAGGGACCCTCTTAGCTCTCAGCAACAATGGGTTCTTCTCAGCCGTGAGCTGGGAATGCTTCCGTGGGTCCTGCTCCCAGGCCCTCGCTGCAGCCCCTGCACCCTGGGAGGCCTTCTCCTAGTCTGACCCTGGGGGTTGGGTGGATTCAGCGATGCCTTCTCGCAGGGCCCTCTGAAGACGAGCAGGCATACACACTGATCCTTGTCGAGGGCTGGCACGATGCCTCAGAACATCCTGAGATTCACATTGGTTCAGTGCTGTACGGTCACTGCCGGCAAACGTGGAGCTAGCACTGGAACTCAGCCTCCGCTCTAAAACCTGTGTTCTCTGAACCTACTGGATTGAGGGAGGGTGGGGGCCTCACCCAGAGGGAAGAATGGCTTGACTTTGACTGAATCTGTCTACAGAAATGAAGGGGCACGGATGGAGGAGGCAGTCAGCGCAGGTACCAATGTCCATCTGATATCCCGAGGCCCCATTCTGCCCTTTGTCCCTGAGGCCAAGGCTGCCTTGGGGGGGTGAGGGTGGAAGAAGGGGTTCCCCTCTCTGCTCCTCAAGTTGCCAAACGTGCCCAGGCCTCCCTGTGTCAGGACAGGTGAGTGTGTAGCCCATCTCACTGTCCCCACTGGCGCCTGGCCAGTGCAGTGTGAAAACAGCAGATGTGAATGAACCAGCCTGGTCCCATGGCTGGCTCACCAGCTCTTCCTCAGGGGGGGCCTGCCCAAGTTGGGTGGGGGAGAGGGGCCTCAGGCAAGGAAGAACCCTGCTGGATGCTGCAGTCTGGGCTCCTTGGTCTAGGTGTGTGCTGGTGGAGGGCGGAAGTCTTCACGGTTGTGGTTCAGAGTGAGCTCCTGAGGTTTGGACCAGACGCAAAGTCTGAGGCCTAGCATGCAAGGCCTCTTACAAGCTTTCCCCTCAGGCACATGGACCTAGCCCTCCCACACTCTTATTCCTTTCTTCCCTCCTCCTTGCCTACTGACCTATCTATAGAGAGCTCCCCTGCCCCATTTCCACAAACTGACTCGTCATTTTATGGTCTAGCCAGAAACTTTTAATCTCATGAGGACTGATTGTGTGCACGCATGTGCGCGCATGCGTGTGCACGCATGTGCACACACATGCACAGAGGAAGTCCCAGAGGAAGGGGCTGTCAGCCTTTCTGCCTACCCCATGAATTTGATTATCCTCCTTCTCATTCAGGACTCATCCCTCTAGGATCCCATTGTTCATCTCAGCAGTCCCAGGGGTGAACAAAGCTCTGTTCTTAACATCCCTCCTTGACAGACAAAGGAAGCTGAGGGCCAAATGAAGTGGGTGTCTTCTCCTCAGCCAGATGGCTCCTGCTGGAAGAAGGGTCGTAGCTTCTTCAGGACTCCACCCTTAAAGATTAGGTCTATAGACCTTCCCCAGACCCCTACATCACCCCTGGCCTGGCTGGTCTCTGAGCATGAGGCCTCTCCAGGATGATGGAGAAGGATCTTGGTCCTGGCTTATCCCCCTCATTTTCTACCCTGGCCAGTACCCTCTGTCCACGGGACCCAGAGAGGTGGCAGCCCTCCCCTCTCAGTTTTTCCCATCTTGGGAACTCAGAGACAACCTTGGGCAGCAAAGTTGGGCTGAGAGGCTGCAGCCTGACCTATCCAAGCAGCCTGGGTTACGCTCCCCACTCAGGGCCACATTCTGCGTCACAGTCCAGCCTTGAGAACACACAGGACATCATGTCTTAGATTCCTCTCATGGTCCTGCCCCTCTGCCTGCTCCCTCCTTCCCCCAGTGCCCAGCCTGTTTGGGCTAGCACATCCTCCAGGGCACTGACCCTGAGTGCCCACTGCACCCACGAGGACCCCAGATCTCAGCAGTGTGCCTAAGGTCACAACAAGAAGTTCTAAAGCCTAGTCTGGAAGCAGATCAGTAAACACCCAGCCACTCACACTGGCTGAGCACCACTGTGTGCCCTGTGTGCTATGTCTGTGCCAAGCTGGGGCCATCATGCTCAGAGGAGCCCAGACTCTCTCTGTTTGTACTGCTCTCACCCCTACACTGAAGAGATAACAAGAAGTGCCTGTGACAGAGGGGAGTTCAGAGACTCCTCTGAACTCATCCTGGTGTCCAGGAAGACTTCCTAGAGGAAGTGATAATTTGAGCTGACTCTTTGAAGATAAGTAGGTGTTATCTGGGGTGGGGAGAAGTCTCTCAGGGCAGAGGAGACATTGTGGTAAATGCAAGAAGGTGAGAGAATGAGGAACAAAGCAGGCAAGTGCCTAGAGAGCAGGGTGTGGGTAGGAGTGGTAGGAGTGTGGCTGGAGAGGTATCAGGGAAGACATAAGAGGGTCTTAAATGTCAGTCTCAGGATCTTGGACACTGTCCTGCAGGCCAATGAAAGGCCTAAGCTGAGGTTGGGGCGCAGGGTACTGATTGCTCAACACAGAGAATAAATTGTGAGGGTGGGGAATGGAGGCCAAGAGTAGTGGGCCAGGTGACACATAATGAGACCTGCCCAGGTAAAAGCAGTGGGCACAGAGACGAGGGCAGGAGCTGTAGGAAGGAGGAGAGTGAGGAGGAGGAGGAGGAGGAGTATCTGGGGTCTTGGTGAGGAAGAGGAGAAGGTGCTGACTTGAGGAGTGGAAGGTCACGTTGAGTGTGAGGTGCCTGTGTGGCCCCCAGGTGGAGGTGGCCACAGGAAGTTGATGGTTGTCAAGCTTGGCAGGTTGTGTGGGCAGTCCTCAGAGGTGTGAGTGCGGCTTCAGCATGGAGGAGATTTTCCACAGTCAGGGGAAGTGTAGAGTAGAGTGGAGGATGGGTTTAAGGACAAAATGAGGGGTGGTGGTGACAGAGGAGTCTCTAAGGGCAATTGTCACAGGTGGAAAGAAAAGGGGCGGAATCAGGCTGGAAAGGCAGAGCTTCAGAATAGAGGGACAATGGCCTTCCACTTGGGATAATGGCACATTGGGTGATATAGACCCCAGAAATAACCTAAAAACCCTAACACAAAATAAAAGCTACCTTCTTAAAAGTATAAAGAACTCGCAAGATAGTAAGGAATTATTGGACAGAGATAGGATAGGTGGGGGCCCATGTGGTGGAATACTACACAATAATAAAAAGAGCCACAGCGTGAAGCAACCACACAGATGAATCTCACACATGAAACTGGGCAAAGAACCATACACAAAAGAATGGAAATGGTGTGATGTCCTTTAAAGTTAACAACAGCAACTACTAGGCCGTAGAAATGAGGGAGGCGCACTTAGGCGGTGACAGTAGAAAGAAGCAAAGCAAGGCAGTAAGCTGGCACAGTGGCCATGTCTAGGACAGGAAGGGTGTCTAGGAAGCTCTGGTGATGTTTTATTCCTTGACCTGAGTGGGTTACATTTCACAATTTAAAAGGTTTTTGAAAAAAAGGAGAGGACTCACTTCTAGTCAAAATGGGTGCAGAGGTCCCCCTGAGGAGAGACGGTGTAAGAGGTCCCACACCAGGCTCCCCAGCCCGAAGCACCAGTTCCCACATCATCTGGCTGTGAAAACCAGCAGGGCTAGCAGCTGAGTGAGACACAGGGCTACTAGGTCCCAGGCATTCCTCCTGAGGGGCTTGTACACAGATTCACTGAATCACAAACTCAGTTGTTCTAAGTTTGCAGGGAAAAGAGCTCAAAAAGAGCTAGGGACCTAAAGGGAGGAACTGAACTGACTAGCTTCAGAGTGAGGTCTAGAGGGTCAGGGGTCAGGTGTCCGGGCAGCTCTCCCTGGGGATGGAAGTGCTAACAGGCCCCGTTGCTTCTTTGTTGAACTCTTCCCCCACCCAGCCCATAGGTCCAGGTGGGTGCCAAATCTGAGTTTTCTATTAACTTAGCACTGTTCACCTGCCCTGGTGATTGCCTGAGACCTTGTCCTGACCAACTCACGTACACAACCCAAGCCATTTCCAGAGGTTTTTCCACATAAGTGGCCTGCCTCAGAATGTGCTGGGGACTTTTCTAAAACCTCTTCAAGATCCACAAGCCCCAAACAAACAATGACTGGCTTTGCCATGCTCTGTACTCCTTGCCATGTGGCCTCAAGCCCAGAACAAACAGCGATAGGGCTCCTCTTGCATTGTAACACCCATCAGGTGGCTCCAAGCCTGGCATGAGCTGCAGACAGTGTTGGCTTGGAACATAGCTTAAACTAAGCAGCCACAAGCCCAGCACAAGTGGTTGCTGGCCTCAGCTCACATGTGGTGCCCACCAAAGGGTGCAAGCACAGCACTAGTGGCAGCCAGTCTTAGTCTGCAGCATAGCATCTCCCAAGCACTTCCTGCACAAGTGGCAACCAACTGCAAATTACTTTACAGGTTCCACCAGGTGGCTTCAAGCCAGGTACAAATGATGGCTGGCCTTGGCCTGCATTGGAAACCCTTCCAAGAGCCTCCAGAACCAACATACCTTGTGGCCAGCTTCAGACCACACCAGAGCACCACACAACCAGCTTCACAAATGACACACCCAAAGGGTGGACTTGGCAGGCATCGGAGCTCCACTAGAGGGACTCCTGTTTCATGGGATGAGCCCCCCCAAATAGCTTATCTGCTGTAGTCATCGCTAGTCCTCTCAGCCAGTCAGCCACTGACTGAGGTGCCAGCAGAAATCAAGGCTCGACTACAACAGGAAGGCACACACAACCCACACAAGAGACACCCCTGGAACACCTGGCTCAGATGAACAGGGAGTCTGCACTACTGGGTCCCACAGGACACCTACTAGATAAGACCACTCTACCAAGCCTGGGAGACGTAGCAGCTCTACCTGATACATAGAAACAAACACAGGGAGGCGGCCAAAATGAGGAGACAAAGAAACAGGTCCCCTATTATGACTGTATTCCTATGGAACTCTCCCTTTATGTCTATCAGTATCTGCTTTTCTATTGTATATTAGGCACTCCTATGTTGACTGTGTAGACACTTATAAGAGTTATATCCTCTTGTTGGATTGATCCCTTTATCATTATGAAACGCCCTTTTTGTCTCTTGTTACAGCCCTTGTTTTAGTCTACTTTGTCTTATATACGTAGTACTACCTCAGCTTTTTCGTTTCTTCATTTCCATTTGCATGAAATATCTTTTTTCTATCCTTTTACTTTCAGTCTGTGTGTGTCTTCTGACCTGAAGTGGGTCTCTTGTAAGCAACACATATGATGGGCATTTTTTTTTTCTTAATCAATTCATCCACCTTAAGTCTTTGAATAGGAGCATTTAGACCTTTTACATTTAAAGTAATTATTGATAGGCTTGCAGTTATTGCCATTAAAAAATATATTTTAATTTTTGACAATTTTATTTATCTATCTATTTATTTATTTATTTTTAGAGAGAGGGGAAAGGAGAAAGGGAGGGAGAGAAACATCACTGTGTGGTTGCCTCTCACTCGCGCCCCCAGCTGGGGACCTGACGTGCAGCCTAGTCATGTGCCCTGACTGGCAGTTATTGCCATTTGATTCATTGTTTTCTGATTGTTTTGTAGTTCTTCTCTGTATCTTTCTTATTCTCTTGCTCTCTCCTCTTATATCTTAATGACCTCCTATAGTATTGTATATGAATTTCCTCTTTTTTTTTCTTTTATATCTCTTATAGATTTTTTATTATGATTACCATGAGCTTCATATACACCAAGCTATGTTTATGGCAGCCTATTTTAAGTTGATGTTCGCTTTCTCTCTCTCTTTCCCTTCTTCTCTTTCTAAAAATCAATAAATCCTCCGTGAGGATTAAAGAAAGAAGAAAAAATAAAAATAAAAAAGGAGAAGGTTTAATAGCTTCCAAATCTGCAGAGGAAGCCTCTTGGTGTGGTCCGGAGAAGGTGGCTCCTGGCGACTTTGGCCTGTGCTCTGGATGCCGGAGTGCAGGAGAGAGGGGACTGAGGACAGTGAGGTTGTGAAGGGACAGAGGTAGCTGGGTACAAAGGGCGAAGGAGAGGCTTAGGGGCAGGGGGAAAGCG
Source organism: Furipterus horrens (assembly GCF_987537825.1). Classification (NCBI taxonomy): domain Eukaryota; kingdom Metazoa; phylum Chordata; class Mammalia; order Chiroptera; family Furipteridae; genus Furipterus; species Furipterus horrens. The sequence goes on from NW_028327173.1 coordinate 106,229,078, forward strand.
GATCTTCTGGAGAATGAGCCCAGCAGGGAAGGGTGTATAGGGAGGGTGGGGCTGGGGTGGGGAAGGAAGGAAGGAGGCCTGAGACCCAGGCAAGTATAGGCAGGTATCTGGACCAGAGGCAGTGTGGGTGGCAGGGCTCTATAAGGGGTGGGGTGGGGGCAGTGGGTATGGGGTGAGGCTGAGTCATGGAAGAGGATTTGTTGGGTTGCCATCCAACCTCTGGATCCGCAGGCTGCCAGGCCCAGGCTACTTGCCCTGTGGTTTGCCTTTAGAGCCAGCAGAGGGCAGCCGTACTCCACAGATGCTCCAGTTTCAATCTGTAGCAGAAGGAGGCCATCCTTAGGGGCCCCACAATTCATGATGGGAGGGGGGCATGCACAGGGGATTATCTTGCTGTCCAGCCCCAGGCAAACGTGTTTCTTCTCCAGACGATCCAGCCTGCCTTCCCACACCTCCTGTCCCAAACTCCCAGCTCTAATGTTCTGATCAGTACCCTCTGCTGAGAACCACCTATGGAGTCCAGAGAGGTGCAGTGATTTGCTTGACATCACACAGCAAATCCTGAACCTGAAATGGGGCCTCTGTCATGAGCCAGCACCAGGCAAAATGATGGGGCTTGGGACAAGAGCTATCTCAAAGCACTGAAGTGACCTCATCTGAAACAACACCTGCATAAGCAGCTGACACCTCTGAGGCTCACCTTTGTGCACAAATAATGTTGAGAGGGACTTGCACGCGGCTTAGAAAGTGTAATACACACACACACACACACACACACACACACACACACACACACACACACACACCCAAAGCCTAAATCTTGGCAAACTAGACAACATTCTTCAATCCACTTAGGAAGACAGAGCCCAGGTAGGGCCTGTAGGAGTCCCAAGGCCCAATGGCATCAGCTCTCTTGTTGAGGGCTCATGACTAGTCGGGCCCAGCACACTTTGTCTCTAATCTGAGCACTGAGTCTGCGAGGATGCCTTTTTATTCCTGGTTTCCTGAGGAGGAAGCTGAGGCCCAGAGCAGGAAGGGCTAGGCCCTCTGTTCAAGGCTGTCCCACTGCCAGGGGCAGAGCTTTGTTCTTCTCTGTCCTCTCTGGGTGCTGGTGAAGGCATGTGCTAGTAGGGAGCCCACACAGAAAGCCTGGAGTGGAGCACGGAGCTGTGGTATCCAAGAGGACTGGGTAAAATGCTAATCCTGCCCTCAACCTTCTCCTTGCACCAGGGACTGGGGCTATTTTTCCTAGGCAAGGTGTCTGCTGGGGGAGGGGAGGAGTACACAGAGACCAGGCCCATCCAATGCCCTTCCAGCTGTGAGGTGCTCTGGGGTCCAGAGGGGCTGCCTTTCCGAGTTGGGAAAAGAAAGATTCTTGGTCCCCTGGGCCTGGACAGGCCTGTTTCTTGGTGTCCCTGGATCCCTACCTAAGGCAAAGAGGGGCAGTTCTACTCCCCTCTGCCCCTGATAAACCAGCAAGTAATGTTTCCGCTCTCCCCCAGGTATTCCCCTGCCCAGGAGGCATCTCCTGGTGAAGAAAGTGCCTGGGTACCAGGATGGGCAGCCCCCTCCCACTGCTCCTGGCCTGCTAGTTCTCTGGTTCCCTTAAGGTTGGGTTTTCTTTGTGCTGCCTCAAAACCCAGCCTTCCTCTCTGGTAGCTGAAAGATGGCTGAAAATGCTGTGCTACTTCTCTCACTGAGTGGTGGGGTCTAGTTCCCCTGGCCTTAGAGACTTGTAGAACGCAGTGTTGTGATATTCTGGGACATCTGAGGCCAGGTCATCAGAAGTGTTACAGCGGCCACCTTTCCTCCTGGAATATCTGCTGTTCTCCCCAGGGGCCAAGCCTCCCTAGCCTGAGACTGCCGTGCTGTGAGGAAGCCCAAAGTGATGGTGTGGGAGAAAGCCATGCCCACCTGGCTTCGGCTGCTCCAGCCCTGCTCTGGGGGCTGCTCATCTGAGGACCCACCAGCCCTCCCTGCTGTGCCTCAGCCCAGCGCCTGACCCACAGAACTGTGAGCTAGGATGATAAACGTAAAGTGATTGCCCGAGGTAACAAAGTTTCGGGGTGGTTTGTTTTGCTGCAGTAGATAACTGGAACATTCTCCCTGGCCTCTCAGAGCCCTTCAGTGGCTGCCACATGCCCTCATGATAAACTTTCAACTCAATTTCAAGACAGTCTGTCCCAGTACTAGATCCGCTTTCAGAAATTAGTTCTTGGTCACTCTGCTCATGAGCCAGCCTGAGCCTCCTTCTGTCTTCAAAGCCTCACCTACCTCTGCCAAGAAGACATCCCTGACTCACCCTAGCCTGGTGTTCCCCATCCCACCAGGGACCACCTACGCATTTTCCCTCCAGCTCCCAGGAGATCCTGAGTCCTCCTTTCCGCAGCCTCTGGTTGTCATCCTGAGTTGGGGAACAGGGCCAAGCAGACCCCCAGGTCTTACAGTGGGGGACCCTGCTTCTGCCAGATTTGCCTTCATCTGACTCAACTCTTGCAGGTCCCTCAGGACGTCCCAGAGGCCCCTCTTGGCTAATCTAAGTTATTTAATGCTGTTAATGGGAATGAACCACATTTCCTTAAAAGGAAAACATTGAGCTTGTGCAAGCTGGTGCTGGCCTCTGGAGCGCAGTTCCGGTGGGGGCTGACTCAGTGAGGGCAGAGGACCAAGGCTGTTCGGAAGATCCGATGAAGGAGGACAGTGCCTGCTGGGGGCAGGGCTAAGAAGCCTCCTGCTCTCAGGCCGACGCCCCTGCATCTGTGGCCCCACTGCCCTTCGCCACAGCCTACCTAGCCTGGCACCCTTCTGTCTTGTCCGGGACAGTATGACAACAGAGCCCCACAGTCATGAGAACAGACCTTTTCCTTCTCCCCAATTCTCTCTCTCTCCACCAAAAGGCGGGCCAGGGAAGCCTTTGTGCACCGCTGCCAGTGGGGACTGGAGGTCCAGGGCTGGCCCGCCCCGGGTCAGGCAGCAGGGCGTGGTGTGGCAGGGCATGCAGGGCAGGGCAGGGCAGAGGACAGGCAGAGGACCGTCCGTGGTGGGGCCTTGGTCGGGAGAGCTGGCCGGAGGAGGAGTGATTCTGCAGGGTCTGTACTCCGCTGGCCACTGCTCTTGAGGCTAAGCCCTGAGGGCAGTCCTAGGCCCAGGGCCTGCGCACCCCACCCCTGCTCTTGGCTCCCTTTGAACGTTGGTGAGCCTCCCAGCCACAAGCAAATCATTGAATTGCTGCTTAAAACAGGCTCCCTGAAGGGGAGGCAGTTGCTTCTTTGTTCAATCCAAGGTTATAGCAAAGAAACAAAAGGAGCGAATTTCCCTTTCTTCTGTTCTTTCTTTCTTTCCTGCTGTAGCAGGGATGGTGCCTAGAAATCTTTTGTGCTCAGCATAGTTATTGTGAAGCTCTGAGGGATGGTGAGACCTTGGCCACAGACCCCAGCCCCTGCCTAATTGTCCCCTGCAGGAGCTAAGACTATTAAGTGAGCTGTGCCTGGACAATGAGGCTGGGGGAGAGGCTGGCTTGGGGGAGGGGCTTCCTGAAAGATGCTCTTCCTTGCCATTTTCAGTTTCCCCTCCCAGGCCTTCCAGAACCCTGCTCGATCTTCGATCTTCGAGTCTCCACTTTGGGCTCTCTTCCTCCAGGAAGACCCCTGGGCCACCCCAAGAGTTTGTGGCTCAGGGTTCTTCATCTCCTAGAGCTGGCTCTTGCCCTCAGCCCAGGGGACTGTTGAGGGGACAGAACCCAGCCCTGGCCTCGCAGGCCCTGCTTACTCTCCAATAAAGTGGCTTTTCCCCACTGGTCACCTCCTGCCAGAATCTAGGATGTAGGGATGGGCCTCCAAGAGGCCAGAGCCATGGCCTGGGTTAGCAGAAGACAATGGTCACTTTAAAGTATTTTCCCAGAGCCCTTCCCTCTTCTCTGCTGGGTTCCTGGACTCAGGGGGCTCGGGCAGGAGCTAGAGGCCCCAGAGAAGGTTCCTGGGAGCATGAGCATCTGGGGCCAATGTTTGCAGGTCTGATTTTCTGGTCCTCCCCACCCCACTTGCTCTGGGAACACCCCCACTGGTTGCCAGGCAACACACTTCAACCCAGTTGTCTTCGAGGTTAGCTAATCCATTCTTCCAGAACTGGTGGGTGTGGGGGAAGACTTACAGAGAGGCTGTCAAGGAGGTCTGGGGCAGTCTTGGGGGCTGGAGGGGATGGGGAGCCCGGCTCTCCCATCTTTCTTGCTAGCAGTCCCGTTCCCCAGGATGAGTCCCCAGGGACTGTTGCTACAACAAGCACCTGCCTGGTGACAGAACCCAGCCCTGAGCTGGAAGCAGGCAGACCCATGGGGCCACTTCCCCTTTGTTCCAGGTTGGGGGCATCTGGGTGGGGTGACCTAAGTCAGGCTAGACTCATTTCTCGGCCAGGGAACTACAAGGAAGTACAGGGCCTGGGAGAGTTGTGGGGGCAGGGGCCTAGGAAAGGGGCTGTGGTCTTCAGTCCCCCAGCCCCAGTCAGCAGCACCCTTCCTCCCCTGCCCTGCCCCCTAGCTATACCTCAGTCTCCCCCTCAGTGTCCCCTCCTTACTACTTTCTCTGCCCCTTGATCACCCCTTGCCCTCAGCTCCCCCTCCCCATGGTTCCCCCTCTCCCTCAATGAACCCTTATTTCTGCCCCTTTCTCCTTTCCTCCGTCACGCCCTGCCCCCTTGGCAGCCCAGCCCCTCAGCAGCGCCCCCTCAGCAGCGCCCCCTCGGCAGCGCCCCCTCCGCAGCCCGGCCCCTCCTGCACTGGACACAGCATGGTTGGGGTTGCAGGTCTGCCTGGGGCCTTCCCATCTCCACTTTCCTGATCATCTGGACAAATTCCTTTCCCTTTAGTTCAGCAGAGATATGGGTGGGTGTTTTTAAAAGAAACTCACTGGAAAGCAAAGGGAAAACAAAACCAAACAAAGCAACCCACCACCTAGAAACAGCTCTGGTCACACAGGAGGGGCCATCTGCTTTAACTCTCCTGAGCCTGGGTTGCAGAGAGCCCTCCTAAGGCATGGAGGGGATCTGCCCGCCTTTTCCCCAGCTGAGCCTGTCTGTCCCAGGCAAGCTGGGCCCCGAAGCCTTTCCTGACAAGCATCCCCGTCAGCACTGAGCAAGATGCCTACGCAGAACTGGGACTCCGTAAACAGTTGTTCACCTTCTTAATAAATGGATGGATGGATGGATAGATGGATGTGGAGGTCTCTAATGGCACAATAATAACCCCTGACTGTGCAGTCCAGGATACATAGCTTCACCTGTTTCAAAATCTCCACCCCTAAGGCTATTGGGTGCTAGCTCAGGACTCTGGGGGCGGTGGGGTTTGGCGGGGGCCTCTGGCCTCTGTCAGTGTTGCAGGGGGGCACTTACTCTTCTCACTTCAGCTCTAATTTTTCACTTAATTCACTTTGAGACTGGAGAGTTTATTTTTTCTTACGGGGTTCCTTCCTTTGTATAATAGGGAAGAAGCAGGAGAGCTGGCCAGGACAAGTGCCACACTGCTTGGTGGACACACTTGAGCTGGCCGGGAGCAGTGGACCTCGTGTTTGCTCAGGGTTGGGTGCAAGTCCCTGCTCTCCTGCTAACTGTCTGTGTGACTTTGAACAGGGCTCTCAATGGCTCTCTGAACCTCAGAGTCCTGCTCTGTAATAGGGAGAGCATGACCACACCCATCTCCCAGAGCTGTTGGGGTTTAATGAGGTTGTGGGTGTGAAGTTCCAAGCAGAGTGCCTAGCCCATGAGTGGGTCTGAAAATGTTACACCCTCCTCAAGGGGTCCCTGGAGGGTCTCATATTCTTCTAGGGAAGTGAAAATTAGGCTTGTGATAGAGATGGCCATCCTCTTTGGACAGCACCAGCCACCCAGATGGCATCCCAGATGTGGGCCTAGACCTTCCCCATCTTGTTTCTCAGTCTTCACCGCCCCCTGCGCCCCAGACCCAGGGAAAATGGGCTCTGCCTTTTGCTGTGCATGCCCCTCTTGCCCTGAGACCCTGGGCCAGGAGCCTGGGATAAAGGCAAACCCAGACTGGCGCCCCCTCCCAGCTCAGCCTTTAGCCACCCCTTGTGGAGAGAGGCCCTGTGCTCCTGCGCCTGCTGGGCTGCCAATCGATTGAATGTGCTCCCATCCTCAGGCGTGCCATGAATTTTTCATCAAAGGCCTGTAGACTTTGGGAAATGCACAATTAGAAGCCCCATCAATAATGCACCACGCGGAGGCATTGGCTGTGCTCAGCCAGGCCCCAGACATGCCTGTCTTGTGGACTGCTCTGACAGGAGGATCCTCATTGGATGCAGATCAAGTGTGGACTCTGGAGGGAGGGGAAGCCCACCTGAAGAGCTGAACCTGCCACTTGAGCCCCAGTGGGATCTGCCAGGTCTCAGGTGCTTTATCTATAAAATGGGTGCTAAGAAGCCTCCCACTCTTAATTTAGCATGGTAAGACACAGCAGAGAGTTGTTATGTGGATATTAGGGTTCTGTGTGGGGTTGGGGGATGTCTTTCTTCCATGGGGTCCTAGGAAGCAAGGTGGGCACTAGGCTTGGGTAGGAAGGAAGAAGAGGGGAGCACAGAGATGCCTGGTGCCATTGGGGGGCTTTATTCACCCAGCTGTAGGTCAAAGTCCCCTGAGATACGTCCCCACCACCCTCCAGCCTCGCAGCACAGCTCCCCTTCCACAAGCACCCATCCACTCTCTGCAGCCTCAGAACCGCCAGGGCATGAACCGTTCTGTTCCAGCCAGTCTCTGCCTTGGCAGCGCCTCCAACAGCAGGACAGAGGCGCCCTTGCCCTGCCTCTGTGGATTCATTCATTAGAGCTCGCCTCCAGACCAAAGATTTTCTCACCCTTCTTGCTAGAGGGGTGGTGACTCCCTTTTCTGAGCTTCCATAGCCTGAACCAGGCAGGTAGTAACAAGCACTCACCATGGCAGGAAGTCTTCCCAATACTTCATAGGGATCAATTTAGCTTCATCCCCCCAAGTAACTGGACAAGGCAGATAGATGTCCATTCTACAGAGGCGGAAAGTGAGGCAGGAAGAGGTTAGGGAATTTGTCCCAGTGGGGGAGCTGCTTCCAGAGTCACACTCTTACTCCCCCAGACCCTGGGACTGGCTGTCCCGTCCTCAGCTGGCCTTCGAGGCCACAGGGTAGGGCTCCTGCTCCTGCTCCCTCACATACTAGGGCTAGGACCTCCCCTGCTGCCAGCTCAGGGGAGCTCAGGGTGGGGAGCGCAGGCTGTGAATACCCACTGGCTCTGCTCTTCCACCCTCACAGGCTCTAGGTCTGGCTCCTGCATGCTGAGGTCATCTCTCCCTGCAATAGGCCACCCACTGACACCCAGGAGGAGAAGAGGAGACTAGGGCTGAGGTGGTTCGTACTGTTGATTCTGGCACATTGCCATTTGTCTTTGGGCCCTGGCTAGCTGTGGGCCTCTGTTCCAGTGTGTGTAGGGGTTTGTGGGGACCCAGGGTTCTGTGTCCCTGTCCATGAGTTGTCACAGGGAGTACCTGATGGCCTGGGCTATGCCCAGGGAGCACAGGCCCGTGTTTCTAAAATCCTGTACTGGCAAAAATGCCACCACTGGCCCTGATACATAATGGAGGCCATGATCGCACCCCTCCCCCGCCACCAGCCAGCCAAAGCCCAACCCTGGGCACCCATGCAGGACCCATGTGGGACTATCTGCACAGAGGACTCACTGTGATTCTAACCACGAGGCTCCCACAGGGGCCCTGGGATGGGCTCTGGGGGAGGGGTAGTGGAAGCAGTGTGGGAAGGGAGCTGGGTGCTTCTCGGTTGTACACTGTCTTTGGCCCTACTGCCTTCCCCCAAGACCTCCACGACTCTCTTAGTGGGCAGCCAGGGTGGCAGGATGGCGAGCACTGTCTTTCTCCCAAACCAGGCTAAGGACACTAGGTCCATCCAGCTTTCTCTCCAGCAGCCCCTTGCTCAGGCCCTGTACTAGACACTGGGAACACAGCCATGAACAAGGCTTAGTCTTTGTCCCCTAGGAGCTTGTATTCTAGTGGATGTGGCAGCAAGCACATTGTAGTCCTCAGTCAGACCCCTCACCACCCTGGGGTATAGGCAGGAGTGTAAGAGAGGGCATATCAGAGCCAGAATGGGTTTTGAAGGGTGAGTAGGAGTTTGTCAGGTGATAAAGGACTGATGAAGGGATACGTTCCCAGTAGAAGGAATAGTAGGAGCAAAGGTGTGTGATGAGAAGCAGCCTGGCACAGTGAGGAAAGAAGGTGGGAGATGAGGCTGGCATGGCCACAGGGCCCAGTCACAAGGCCCTGAATGCCAGGCTAGTACCCAAAGAGGAGCCCATGATAGTCAGGTGAAGTGGGCTGGGCCAAGCTGGATGCTGGCACCAACCATGACTATAAAGACTCTTCCAGGATAAGGCCTGGTCACCTTAGAAACATGTCCAGTGTGCTGCGCAGGACATGAGAGCCCAGGGAGGACAGGAGGTAGCCCAGCCCCCTACAGCACCTTCGTGCCAGAGCCAGCTCAGACTCATAGATTTATACCCTCCAGGGTCAGAAAACCCATGCTCTCTGGGCAGTCTGCGCTGGGCGCTGGCAGCTCAGTCTGTCAGAGCTGGAAGGGGCCAAGAGCAGCCCCCAGAGGAGTAGGGGAGGGATCCTGGCCACCAGGAACCTTGGATGGTAAGATAGCCATGGGCAGGTGACCTTAGGATGCTGTCCTTTCTCAGTTCTTGGATAGCCTACCTGCCTTGGCCTCCCAGAGTCCCCAGGCTGTGCCCACCCTGTCCCAGAAGGCTGTCTGAGTCTTGATCACTGTGCTACCCTCACTGTGTGAGGGAAACAGACTTTGCAGTGGCTTCTCAGCCCCCTCTGACCCAGTGATTCAATGATGTCACTGTTCTTGGAGCAGTAGCCAGAGCTAGGACCAGAAATGGAAACCTGCCTCTCAGCCCTCAGGGGAGGCCAGCCCTCCAAGGGACGGCTTGATATGGAGTCAGGCTCTGAAGGAGCCTGTATGGCTTCTGAGAGTGAGGAGTCAGGGGTGAGGAGAGAGTTGAAGGAAGAAGACTTGGCCCCACCTTCAGGAGTTCCAGACGGAGGCAGGAGACAGTGCCCCACCTTGAGGGGCCTCCGTCTGAGGTGGGAGCCCCCTGTTGAGGCAGGAGCCCATCTGAGGAGGAGGCAGGGCCCACACATGCTCTATAAAGACACATGAAAAGGACAGATGGTCCCAACAAGTGCAAATTAATTGAGCGAAATCTGTGTACATAGGCGCTGTGAACAGGCGGGCTGACAGGCGTGAAGAGGGGGGTGGTGAAGAAGAGAGGGTGGGAAGAGCTGTAACAAGCACTGATCAATGTCTCTCTGGATCTGCAGCCGGGAGGACAATTATTGACGCAGCCTGTTTATAAATTTCCTGGCCATGCTTCCAGAAACCTTAATTATGGGGCCTCATTACCCCTCACACCTCTAGGCACAGGAGACCAGCCTGAGCTGAGTGGCTGGTGGCGCTGTGGCTGGCCCATGACAGCTGGGCAAAGGCCCTGCAGCAAGGGACACCCTGCTGGGATGCCTTGGGGGACACGTTTAGTGTCCTGTTTCCCAGGAGTGGGAATGGGTAGAGGCTCAGCCTCCAGGCCAACCAAGGGCAGGGTGTGGAAGTGACTTGGGAGGTAGGAAGTTCAGGGTTTATGTCCCAGTTTTGCCAGTTACTTATGACTCGCACGAGCACTTGGCCTCTCTGAGCCTCAGTTTTGTTATCTGTACTCTGTGGAGAGGCCTGTGGTGAAGATTAAGTGGGCAAGTCTGTCTAGCGTTGAGCACAGCACGTGGCAGTGGAACGTGCAGAACACATGCACGTCCTCTCTCCTCTGTCACTAAACCTGACACTGTAGAGAAAGAAAAAAGCAGTCGCCGATGGCCGGGAGCTGGCCTGCACGCACTGGGAGCCCTTGGCGTTCTCCTGTGGAACACAATTTCACAGCATCCTGCAAGGCCACTTTCTGACCAGCCTGGAGCAAGACTAAAACAAGACCACGCCACGGTCAGGTCTGAGCACGGATGAAGCATGAACATTGTCCAAACCACAAAAATGACCAGACAGCATACTTCCCAGTATAATCTGAGTGCTGCTGCTTTGCCAAGGACAGTCTCAGCCTCGTTTTGCTCCTCCTGCCTTTTGGGTAAGAATCACAATTCCATCTCAGAATTATCATGAGTCCCTAGAGCATCCAGCCAGAGCAAAGCCCTGTGTCCTTGAATTCTCCCCAATCATCTAACTCAGCTGATTCCTTTCTGTCCTTTCTGACACTCTTCCTGATGCACCCTGCACCCTCTCCCTGTGGCGGGTGGCCTCTTGGCTGCAGGCTGTTAGTAAACCCAACTTGCTTCAGTTACAGGTGTGTTCCTTGTCATCTTTGGCTGGAGGGAACTGCGATTCTACTATTAAAGCATCATCTATCTCTTTAGTGTGCTCTCCAGGTCTGAATCCTAGGCTCTCATTCACTCTCCCCATTTCATTATTTCCATGAAGCTGTGGGACACTGCTTCTTATTTATTGTCCGCTCCCCAGGTATGCAGGAAGGAGCCCCAGAGCAGTGCTGTGTGTGTGGGCAGAGGTCTTGGAGCCACCTGCTAAGTCTCTGGTGTGGGGGAAGGAGCTCGGGCTGAACTTCAAGGCCTCTTGGGGCATCCAGGGAGGCACAAAGGATGGGGTGGGCTTGGGGTAACAGGGGAGCTTCAGGTGGCGCCTCCCTTTTCCCTCTGTTTCAGGCTCATCTTAGCTCTTGGAAAGGCAGCATTGGGACCAGTGGAGAGAAAGGGGTCCTCTGCTCCAAATACCCGAGCCTGGTGGGCTGGAAGGGGCAGACCGCCAGGGCTTTCTGAAGGGAGGCCGGCATGATTGGGCAATGCCTCAGGGAACTTGGGAACGGGGCATGTGCGTGTAGGTCCCCACTTCTCAGCACTCACCTACCTGTCTCTGAGTCTCTGGCCCCATCTCGATTCCTTTTTAGGGACCTTTATGTCCTTTGCCCCGCCCCCCAGGCTAGCCCCTTCCTACCTCCAGCACAAGCTGGCGCATTCTCCCCAGCTCTGCGTTACTGGAAACCCCACTCCATTCTGTAGGACTCCAGGCTCAACCCAGAGTCGCAAAGAACGTCTCCACGCCCGGGCTCCTGGGCAATGCTTCTGGAAGTCCGAGTGTCCCACTTTGCCTTTGGCAGCCTGAGCTGCAGGACACTTGGTCCCTTCAGGAGTCCCTATTCACCTGGCTTGTCAGCTGGCCTTTTTGGGCCATTTTCCCTTCATAACTAGCCCTCCTCCATCAATCCTCCTTGGCCCAGACTCTCACAAATGCCAAAGTGATGAAGGGAGGGGGCTTCACGGGGGTGGTCTGTTGCCTGGAGGTGCCCTCCCCTCTCAGACTCTCAGGATGCCTGTGGCCTTGCCCACCTCCTGTCAGCCTCAGCATGCCAATCCTGATTACCCAGCCCTTTGGCACCAGGCCCATCTTTGTCGTGGGGCTTTTGAGCTCCCCTCCCACTTTAGGGTCCAGGCCTTAGGCCCCCTCTGCCGAGATGGCAGTGAAATCCTGGCTAGGTAGAGGAGTTGGGGAGTTGGGATGGGTAGGGCAGAGACCCATATATAGTGGAGGAACGGACTGCCCACGGCAGTGGCTGATGGTTGTCTGATATGAGGCCTTGGAGAGGCTGGGAGAGAGAAAATCTGGTCTTTAACCACCACCACCCCACCCCCAACTCTTCTACACTGTTCTCCTTACCCCTGCTATGAACACAGGCACCAGAGGCCCTTCACAGCTCACAGAGGCCTCCAGCCTTGGGGTGCAGATTATCATTTCTGCAGGTGCTGGCTGGGAGCTTCATGGGAAGCAAATGTTTCCTCTCTGATGAATCTGTCATCTCCCCAGGCCATTTGGCTGCTTAGGAAGGGGCATTTTATATAACCACTGGACTCATTTGCTGAGCACCTACTGTGTGCTGGGCCCCTGGGGTGGGGTGGAGAAGGGGATATAAGACAGAAGGAGTAGAGAAGCAAAGGCCTGGAGCTGGAAGTACCGTTAGGGTGGGGTGTGAGTAGAATATTGTTGGTTGGGCACAGGCTTCAGGATCACAGGACCATCAGGATGAGGGACTCTCAGTACAGGTGAGGGAGTCATGGAAGGGTTGACAGCAGGGGCAGCCCACTTTGTGCTTTGGGTAGGTCGCCTGGTGGCTGGCTGTGTCCCAGGTTGGAGGGGATCAAGTGGGCAGGAGGGCCCCATGTGGACTATCAGCTCCTGGACCCTGAGCCAGCATCCTGAGGGAGCCCCTCTGGCCATCCACAGGAGCCTCCCATCCACATAAAAGTGTAGGTGGGAGGGAGGGGCCTTTACCTAGGCCTCCACAAGACTGCCCCTGCTGGTGAAGCAGGGCTCAGAGTGGGCTCCTCACCCAGCCAGAGGAGGGAGGATGAGACGCCTCCAGTTTCCCACACTAGTCCTGAGAGGGGGTCTAGCCGCCAGGCCCTTGCCCCTCCTGGCCCCTCCAAATCCCTGAGCCACTATTTAGCCCTCCCCAGAGTCCACCTGGCTGAGGGACATTTGCATATCTGAGAATAAAAACAATTCTCTGTAGAAGCTTAGTGCCATCAGGGCTGCAAAACCTCCTTTTGTCTGTCTGAGTAAGAGCTGGCTAAAGGAGGGAGGATAATTAGTCCCCCATGGGCAATGCTGCCCCCCTCCTTAAAGATTTAAAAGCACAGTCCACCTATTCAATCTGCTTCTAGCTTTTCAGGCCCCATGGTTCCCACTCATCCCTAGCCCCTCTCCTGCAGCTACCTGCTGTCCCAGTGGGCCCCCATCCTCTGTCCAGTTGTTGCTGAGGAGGGGACATCAGCCCCTGGCAGGAGCCAATGAATGGGCACTTTATCTGATTAAACTGGGAGTGAACTGGCCTTGCTCTATTATCTTTGGACCTGATTGGATATTTAACAACAAATATAGTTGTGTGTGTGTGTGTGTGTGTGTGTGTGTGCGCGCATGAAGTGGGCTTTTCTAGTTCATGTCAGGAGGAGATTGGATTGTACTGAAAAGCATTTAGTCTGAGCTCAGGAGTCCACTCAAATAGAGTCACTAAGCTGGGGGAGGGACAGTCTGCCCTTAGCCGTGGACAAGCAGAGACCCCGCCCAGGTCCTGTGTGCTAGAGGGTCCTGCTCGAGCCCTCCTAGGGCTGCAGCTCTCTCCATGGGTGGGCCAAGAGGGCGTGCCCAGCCGGAGCTTAAGTGCCCTTTTGGACCACAGCCTGGCTACCTTCTACTTCCTTGGCCTGTCCTCCTGATGGTGACAGTGCACCCTTATGCACCTTATGTGAAAGGTCTCACATGGTCATTGGGTCACCAGGGTGCAGGGCTGAAGCTGAGCTAGGTGAGAAGGGCGCAGATGGGGACACGGGGCAGAGCACTGGGAGCTGTTCTTCCCATGCCACCAGGGTCCAATATGGAATCTGAGAATTCTCTGGAGATGTTACCAAGGTGTATTTGTCAAGGAGAAGAAATAGACCATATTTAATAGTTTGTTAGCTACAGCTTGATTTTAAACTTTTCATTATTTGAAGTTTAGTCATATGGTGTGTAGGCCTCTCAAAGGTTTGGGGCATGCCTGGGGAGGGGCCACAGCGCAGAACTCTGTTTTGATGTTTACTGGGAAACTGAGGCAGTCCTCCACCCAGATAAGTGGGAAAGAGAGTGAGCAAGCTCACCAGGCTCTCGTCTTCTGAATCAGGAGGTACAGCCAGCATAGCTGACGGAGTGGGCACTGCGCTGGGGAGCCCAGACGTGTGTTGGACCAGGGTTCTCTTTCTGTGTTGCCCATGGTCCAGGAGGGCTACTGAGCTGCTAGCGGTTTCTCCGTCTGTAAAGTGGGGATGATAAGTGTAGGTTCTTCATTGGATTGGTGCAGGAATGAAATGAGATATGATTAAGGTTCTGGGAGTAGAGTAAGAACTCAATAAAGATTGGTGGATAATGAGATTTCTGGTCAAGGTGGAGGCATAGGTAAACACGCTTTGCCTCCTTGCACAACTACAGAAAAAAATTGCTCCTAGATCACATAATAAATATCACCCAGAACTGTCAGAAAATGGAGCTATATGGAAGTCTGACAACCAAGGATTTAAAGATGCCACATTCATCCAGATGGGTAGGAGGGGCAGAGACGTGCAGATGGGTGGGGAGGTGTGGTGACATGGTGTGGTGTGGAGGGGGAGCAGAACAAGCAGTCCCACTTTACATATGGTGGATAAAAATCAGGAGTGAGAGACCTCAGCCCCAGGCCAGACCACAAAGTCCAGGGCTCCAGCACCAGAAAGCTAAATCTTCATAAGTTCTGGTTGTAAAAATCAGTGGGGGTCAAAGCAGAGGAAAGAACTGCCAGATTTTCAGGAGTCTCCTCTTAAAAGGCCCACATGGACTTAGGATTTACTTAGATCCCCACCCCACCCCACTCCACGCTGGGATTCAGCACCAGGGCAACAGCTGGAAGAGCACCAGTGGTATATGCGGAGAAAGTGAAGTGACTGAAAACAGGGTGATTGCCGGGAGGTAGCTTCCTCTCAGGCAAACCTCCAGAAGCCAGGCAGCAGCATTGTCCCCTCTCCAAGTCCTCCCCTGACACAAACCCACAAAGGGGTGAAACAGGTTGCTCTGCCATGGCAAACACCTAAGACTACGCAACTAAGGGAGTCAAAGCAGCTCTACCTAATACACAGAAGCAAAGACAGGGAGGCTGTTAAACTGAGAAGAAATATTGCCCAAATGAAAGAACAGAACAAAACTCCAGAGAAAGAACTAAATGAAACAGAGATAACCAATCTATCAGATGCAGAGTTCAAAAAACTGGTTATCAGGATGCTCAGAGAACTCACTGAGTATGGCAACAGCCTAAAAAAGACTCAGGCAGAAATGAGGGTTACATTAAGTGAAGTAAAGAAAAATTAACAGGGATCCAACAGTGGAGGGGATGAATCTGAGATTCAAATCAATGGTTTGAAACATAAGGAAGAAAAAAACATTCAATCAGAACAGCAAGAAGAAAAAAGAATAGAAAACAAAACAAAACAAAAAGCAAGGATAGTCTAAGGAGCCTCTGGGAATCTCCAAACACACCAACATTCTAATCATAGGATTGCCAGAAGGAGAAGAGGAAGAGCAAGAAATTGAAAACTTATTTGAAAATATAATGAAAGAAAACTTCCCCAATTTGGTGAAGGAAATACACATACAATTCCAAGAAGCACAGAGAGTCCCAAAGAAGCTGAACCCAAAGAGGACCCTACCAAGACACATCATAATTAAAATGCCAAAAATCCAAGATAAAGAGAGAATCTTAAAAGTAGTAAGAGAAAAGCAGAGAGTTACCTACAAAGGAGTTCCCATAAGACTGTCAGGTGATTTCTCAAAAGAAACTTTGCAGGCAAGAAGGGACTGGCAAGAAGTATTCAAGGTTATGAAAAGCAAGGACCTACAACCAAGATTACTCTATCTAGCAAAGCTATAATTTAGAACGGAAGGGCAGATAAAGTGCTTCCCAGACAAACTAAAGCTAAAGGAGTTCATCATCACCAAGCCATTATTATATGAATTGGTAAAGGGACTTATTTAAGAAAAAAAAGATCAAAACTATGAACAGTAAAGTGACAACAAACTCACAACTATCAACAACTCAATCTAAAGAGTAAAAACAAAATCTAACTAAGCAAACTAGAATAGAAACAGAATCATAGGTATGGGGATCATTTGGAGGGTTATCAGCTGGGAGGCGGGAGGGGGAGAAATGGGGAAATGGTGCAGGGATTAAGAAGCATAATTGGTTGGTACAAAATAGACAGGGGGAAGTTAAGAATAATATAGGAAAGGGTGAAACCAAAGAACTTATATGCATGACCCGTGGACATGAATTAAGGGGGGTGGGATTGCTGGAGGGAAGGGGGCTATTGGGCAGAGGGGAGCAAAGGGAAAAGAAATTGGGACTGCTGTAACAACATAATAAAATATACTTAAAAAAAAAAAAAAAAAAGGAGGGCTAAGCTGGAAGTTTGCAGGAGGGGTAAGAGATCTCTCCCAGTCACCCCTGGTTCTGTAGTCCCTCCTGCTCTCACCTGTAGATGATTCCAGCCCTCAGCGATTTATGGCCTCATCATCTTGGCTTTATTTACTGAGAGAGCTGCACTCCTGCCCACCCACCCACTGTTTAATCAAGGAACTGAGATGGACAGTGATACAGGGCAGCAGCAGACGTCTTGCTCAGGAGCAAAGCCAGGAGGCCGTACCATCTCTGCCTGCCTTGACTGCCAGGATAAAAGAACAA
This sequence comes from Furipterus horrens, assembly GCF_987537825.1. Lineage (NCBI taxonomy): Eukaryota > Metazoa > Chordata > Mammalia > Chiroptera > Furipteridae > Furipterus > Furipterus horrens. Next base: position 106,245,442 of record NW_028327173.1, read on the forward strand.
ATCATCAAGACCAGGCCCCTCACTGCACAGAGGGGGAGACTGAGGCCCAGGAAGTGGGGAGGCAGCCAGGGTGAGTCCTCAAGTTAGTGGCAGAGTCAGAACTGGACCCCCGGACTTCTGGGGCCCCTCCCATTTTATACTCTTTCCTCCTGCAGGGCCTGTGCCCCAGTGGTCCTCTCGTTCGCATCTTCTCTGATCTTTTGGGTGCTTGGAGCTGGGCCCTGATTTGGTCAATTCACTTTCACACTCACCTCCTCAGTTCTCTCCTCCACACCGCTAAGGCTTCCCCACCCCTTACTGGAGAGGGGCATTCTCTCCATTTTACAGATGAAGAAACTGAGGGCCAGAGAGTGATTGTTTAACCTGAGAGATGCACAGTGCCTCTGGGTGGGAGAGAGATATAGAGAAACACATCTTCCCTCAGGCTCCTCTTACAGAAAAAAGTTCATCCACTTTCACTTGTCTTGTCAGCAAATCAAAGATCTATTACAGTTTTTAAATCAACAACCATTGATGACAGTGACATCTAGGGACCAGCCCCTGGCATTCTGTATAAGGTGTGCCCGGCCTGGTGGGATGAGGAGGGGGTGGGGGTGGGGGCGGCGGTTAGGATTAGGTACATTCCCTTTCGTGCTTCTGTAATCCCTTGAGCAAACTGCACCCCAGTCCAGGATACACCCTTCACTACAGCTTCCTGGTGTGTCTTTCCTGAGGATAGGCACCCTTGCAGGAGGCCACTTAGCTTGGAGAAGAGCTTCTGGAGAGGGGTCAGAAGGGAAGGCCTGGGAGAGCTTTGCTGCTTCCCCTTTACTCCTCAGTCTGGAAGGGCCCCATGAACAAAGTGACTACTGATAAGCTTCCTGCAAAGTGGACAGCCCTTCACAGTTTCCAAGACACTGCCATCCACACTCTTTAATCCTCTCAAAAGCCTTGGAATTCAGGTAGGAAAGAGTATTCCCTCCACTTAACAGATGAGATAGGCCCAGAGAGGGGGAGTGATTTATCCAAGGTCACACAGCTCTTCAGTGGTGGAGATGGGACTCAAACCTGCTGCAGCTGCACAGATGAATGGAGGAGTCTACGCGGGATATCACAGGGCATGGCACAGAGCAGATGCTCAAAATGCTGGTCAAATGCATGGCGCAGACTGTGAAGTCAACAAGAAATGAAGAGGCATCCCAGGATCCATTTTTGTTCCTGGTTCCCCCTTCTTGGCTCCTCCAGCACTGCTCATACACCTTCCCAGCCCCTGGGGGTAGCGCCCCTTGCTCACCAGCCTCCCCAGAACTGCCTCACTTCCTTCAGCCTCTGCAGACTCAGCTGGGGCTTTCTCTAGGGAAGCTTGCCTCCCCCTCTCCAGATCCACCTCTAATGACTGTGGGGCCCACGACAAGAACATAAATGGAGGCTCTCAGCAGACATCCCCTGGGGCCTAGGGTGCAACCCCCTGAAACTATTGGTCCTTGGGAGAATGGACTTCGGGGGAGGTTTGCACTGTTCTCAGGAGCAGGCCCAGGCCCATTTGGACAGGGAATTCAGGGGTCTTGGGTACCCAGAGAGTGGTCTAGAATTGTGGGGTTGGCCCTGTGAACCCCTTGCTCTATGGGGAGAGGTGAGGTTGGAGGAGGCTCAGAAAGGGCCCTCTAAATCAGCTAAAGGATGGCACCCCTCCCATCCTGACTAATCCCTAGTTCCATGGGCCCTGGGGCCCTTTCCTGGGCCACTTACCCCTCTGGTCAAGTTGATCAGGAAGACAAGCCCACTCCAGTGGCCAGTGGTTCCCCACCAGGTTCCTGGGGCTGGGTGGGGGTGGGGATAGTGTGGGAGTGGTGGGCCCACCAGGCAGAGTGTGTGGAGTGGGGGAGGGGTGGGCCTGCAGGAGGCCTCGCCCAACCACTCACACACACACATGCCAAGAGACAATAAATCGACAAACACTTAATCTCTCTGCAAATTGAAAAGTAGCTGTAAATATCTGCTGCACCCCAGCAGCTGAGTTATGAGTCTCGTTTATTAATCTCTTTAGTCCCACGTGATGGATGGAGGAGGAAAACAGCTCACCAGGGAGATTCTGGGGATGGCAGGGGAAGAGAACAGCCCTCTGGGGAAGGGGTCAGAGGGGAGGCCTGGTGTTTTCTGCTTCTTCCTTATTGTTCTGTCTGGAAGGGCCTTGTGAACATTGTGACTATTAATAAGCCTCCTGGAAAGCGGACAGCCTTTCTCAATTTCCAAGGTGCTGCATCCACTCTTGCTAATCCTCCCCACAGCCTCAGGAGGTAAGGTATTCCTACCAGTTCACAGTGAGGAGACAGGCCCAGAGAAAGGGAGTCATCTAAGCTCACACAGCTCTTGAGTATTAAACATGGGCTCAAACATGAGAGAGCCACACGGATGAGGGGTAGGAGGGGTCTGCAGGGGGAGGCAACAGGGACACATGTAGGATGAATCCTATTCCCCCCCCCCCTTCCTCAAATGCTTGGTAAGTGTTTTCTCTCTCTCTGGAGGAGCTGGATGAGGAAGAAGAGAATGAAGTGGGGAGAGGAAAAGGAGAAGAGCTCCCCATCCTAAGGGTTCTCAGCAGAGCCCAGGAGCTGTAATTGTTGCAACCTCACAAGACTTATTTTAGACACCCTTCCCCCCTCCCCCCGGGCTTACAATTTAGGGACTGCAGAGTGCAGTGGAGAAGCTGAGGAGGGCTGAGAACCCTCCTTCCTGCAGGAGCAGGGCCCAGGAGAGGCAGGGTATGACAGTGTGCTCCTGTGTGGTGGACACCTGCCCTTAGGGGGGCCTTGCAGCCAGGTGGACAGAACAGGGGTGCTTGTAGGGGTGACTGGGACAGAAGACTGACCTGGCAAAGTGGGATCACAAGCCTGGGCAGTGGAATCAGGGCTACAGAGCCTGGGGTGTTGAAGCAGGAGGGAGAGGTGACCACGTGCTTCAGGAGTGTATCCGGTGGCTGGTGTGGGTGGTCTGGAGGGGCCATCTGATTGGAGGTTGTTGAGGTGGGCACCAGATCGATGGCCATGCTTTCTCTGCCTCTGTTTTGCTCTGTTTCTGTTGTATTTTTCCTGCCCCTTCAAAGGTCTTGGACTCTCAGGACCCAGGTGAGCCGCCTTCCAGGTTGGGCTGTGTGTCGCTGTGGCTTGTGGGAGCCAGCCCCAGGCTCCAGGGTCAGCCCAAGCTGATGTTCTTGCAACCACTGGGCACTAATGTGGGTAGTGTCCACACTCAGGTGACTACTGCCGGTGCTGCGGAGGCTCCTGCTCAGTCAGACTCATCACCTGCCACCGGTGGTGCCGAGGGAACCAAGGCTGGGTCTGAGGCTCAGTCTCACCAGTCTGCAGACCTCATTCTGGGCGGGGCGCTGGGGCCAGAACCGAGGGCTCCAGTCATGGTGAAGGAGGCCCAGGGGACTGGGGACCATCTGCTCCAACCTATTCTGCTGACAGAGGAAGAAACAAGGGCCCCGAAAGGGGAAGGGAGTTCAAGGTCACTCCAAAGAGCTGGTGAGCGCAGGGGACAGTGTGGAGCTGGGCTGGTGAGCAGAGGGTTTGTACCCTGAGGCTGTGGGTGCAGAGGGGGGCCAACGCTCTGGCAACCTTGAATGGAGCAGGGCTGGGGCAGGGGAGGGACCATATTCTGTAGGGTGAGCTGCATCCTGATTTGCATGGCTGAACCCCTCAGGCCATGGTAAACAAAAATGGTTGGTCATGCCAGGCAGGCACAGGGGATCCTTGTTGGTCATGCCAGGTAGGCACTCGGGACCAGGCTCACATCGGCACTGTACACTGCCAGCCCTTTCTGAAAGCCCCACACCTGTTCCAGTTGACCCCGAGAGGCAGACAGGGCAGGGTAACATCCTGTAACATCTGTTTTACAGATGGAAAAATCAAGGCTCAGGGACACAAAGTGCTCCAAGCCACCTGGGACTGTGTGGCAGAGCCAGCACCTCTCTGCCTGCCTGGGAGGGAAGTGGTCCCTGGGCTAGTAGGCCTGCCCTCATGTGGCCCCAGCTCCCAGCTCCCCTGCTGTGTGACCTGGGAGGAGCCACAGCTTCTCTGGCCTTCCTTCCTCCCTCCATCTGCAATGAGGTGCGCTCTCTCTCTCTCTCTCTCTCTCTCTCTCTCTCTCTCTCTCTCTCTCTCTCTCTCTCTCTCTCTCTCTCTCTCTCTCTCTCTCTCTCTCTGAAATGGTATCCAGCGGAGCCAAAGTCAACTTACTCAGGAGCTGGTTCAACGGGGTTGGGTAGCTGGGGAAGTGGACACAAAGAAACTGAGGGATCAAGAGATCCTTCTGAGGTCCAGCAGACTCAAGAAAAAAAGAGAAACAAAAGCGTTATGCTCAGACAGGGGTAGCATGTAGGGACTGGGAGGGGAGAGATGAGGGGTGTGGGGGAAAGGCTTTCAAAGAAAGAATGAAAGAAATGAGTTATTCCAGTGTGGCGAGGTTGGAGAAACTCCACTGAATCTTTAAACAACCCTTGTCAATTATTCATGTGCTGGTATGAGGGCCTCTGATCTGCCGCAAATCTCTGAGCAGCGGAGGAAAGGAGAGAGGAAAACAGAGGGTGTCAGAGAGGGAGAGAAAACCAGAAAATCAGAAAGAAATAAAGATAACTAGAGAAAAACAGAAGCAGAGAGAGACAGAAATAGAAAGGGGGTAGGGGAGAAAGGAGAGAGGGACAGAGAAATGAGGGAAAGATCCTGTGCTGGAATTTCTGAATTTGAAACAACACTGAACACAGACTTCTTGAATAGCAACTGAGTACTTCTGTCTCTGTTGATCCAAAGCATGGCCTGCCTCCTCCAGGAAGCCTACCTTGTTCCCCTTTCTTTTTACTGAGGTCTCACCAGGTATGCCCAACAATGTTAGGTAGGTGTGACACTTAAGAAGATACCTTGTTTTGGTCATACCCCTTTGCCATTCATCCCTTGCCAATATTTACATGTGCCTGCTCTTGCATCACTCTGTTACCCCTCATCTCCTTGGGTGTGACTCACTCCTGCTGGCTGGAGGCCTCTATCTCGCCTCAGTCTTCTCTTGTCCTCACTGCCTGCGCAGCTGAACTCAGGTAGACATCTGGCAGAGGTGGGAGTTCTGGTTTTCTGGCTGGTTGGAGGATTGCTGATATAGCTGCTGAGGACTTGGGGACCAGGAAAATGGCAGGGGCTTTATAAGCTCTGTGCGAATGGAACCAGGTGTATCTGCACACAGCATGGAGCTCCTCACTTACCTACTCTCCCTTGCTGTGTGGGGGTGGATAATTGCCTGGCTCAGCCTGAGGTAGGTGGGGGTGGAGAGTCTAGGAGTGAAGGAGGACATTTTCAAGTTAATGTTTGGAGAGCAGTGATGTTCAGGATGTCTCTCACTCTTCATCCCACTTAAAGCCCACCTCTTTCAAAAGACTTCCTGGGCTACTCAAAAAGGGAGATGAAGGCTTCTTCTAGCTCTGCCCAGGCCCTACATTTGACTCAAGATCACACCTGTGGGACCCTGACCCCAGAGGTCCACTTAGGACGGGAGCTTAGCACTACATTGACAAAAAGGTGATTGAAAGGCCCGTGTCAAAACCAAGTGTCGCAGATGAAGGGAGCCCAAGGTGGAAGAATTGCCTGGATTGCAGCCCTGGAAGGAAGACGATCCAAGGACACACTAGGGGGAGGGGTGCCCCAGTAGGGCTTGGTGGGGCTGTGGAGATAGGACTGGCAGATATGGGGCAGCAGAGAGCCTCCGTGGCATCCTCCCTGAAGAGAGGGTACAGACCTACGTCTCCTCCACTCCCTTCTCCGTTCCCAAGGTGCTTTCTTCTCCAGAAAGTGTTCAATTTCCTATTCAGCCAGAGTAGGCTCTGAAGGGAATCAGAGGCAATATTATTTCTTGGGTTCTGGGGAACGTGCTACAACACTAGATGTAGACAAACATACTCTGGGAATCAGGTGATATCAAGAGGCTCACAGCCCAGGTGGATTGGTTGAGAACCCAGGGAGGCAGCTTAATCCTTTGCTCACTACACTGCCATGTCACTGGGGCCCTCTGCTACACCCTGAAGCTCTGCTGCTGGTGACTACTCCCTGACCACACGTTCAGGAGTCACACACCTTGTGACCATGCCATTGCCACCGGATGTGTTTGAGCGGCAGTCAGGTGTATTCTACCGCTCCATGGCTCTGTCTACAGCTGACAGTCCATGTTCTTCTCTCATTGCTATGTCCTGTGGCTGCACCTCCCTGTAGCAGTGCTGTGTGGTAGCGTTGGACAGACTGGGTCTATTGCCATGCAGCTGCACTCTACTGCTCCCTGGTTGCTTTCTCTCATTTGTCACTGTGTCTCTTGGTTGTAATTTTGTTTTGTTGCTATGGAACAGTGACCCATTACTACATGGATACTTGTAATTGTCATGGACCTGTATACCATTGCTAGTCATTCAAGTTCTGTTGCTTGTGACTGTGCTCCCCCGGCTATGTAAATGGCTGTCTGGGCCCTACTTTTGTCCTTCCAGGCTCGGACTTGTTGATAAGAGCTGGAGCTGGGGGCTGGGTCTCTAGGACTCAATGAGGACAAAGGATCGGGTTGAGAGAAACGGTGGGAGAGAGAGGGGATAAGGGAGAGAGGAGAGGGGAGAGAGGAGTGGTGGGTAGGGGAGCAGGGAGGAATGATGAGTTGGAAGACTGAAGGCAGGGGTGGGAGGGTAAGTGAAATGAAGCCAAGAGTGAGGAACAAGAGGGACCAGAATAGGGGCCTGGGACAGGCTGGGATGGGTAAGGGAGAGGGAAAGCCTCACTGTCCTGAATACTATGTGAGTGTCTGAAGCACCCAGTGGTGTCGGGTGACTGAAGGGCCCAGGGCTAGGCATCCAGGCCTCCACAGCCATCTGGTATTTGCTTGGCTATATGCAAGGCAACATAGGGTCCAAAGCCGTGGGCAGGATCATCCCACCTCGTCCTCGTTACCATCCTTTGTAAAATTAGGAGCTCAGACTAGATGCTTTCTAAGGCTCTTTCCAAAGTCCTTCTGTCTAGCTAGGGGTTCTAACACATGGCTTAATAAGAATTTACCTACATCTGTGTTGGGCCAGGCCTGGATTGGGCTGTGGAGCCCAGAGACGAGGAAGCCAGTGTGCTCTTACTTCAAAGGCTGAATGGTGGTGACTGAATGGACCTAACCCAACAGCAAACCATGGGGAGCATCCAGTGCTTGCGGCCTCACCAGATGCCCAACAAGTGGAGCCTAGAAGGACCAGCCCACTGATAGGTGTGCTAGGGTGGTGTTCAAGAGGGCAGGCTGAGTAAGTTCTCCATCTAGACCCACTCACATCACTGACAGCCTGTGGGTATGGGGCAGCCCTGAGCTCCTTGTTTGCACTCAGAGCCTTACAGAATCCTGTTTTAGTCCCCTTGGGCCACTTATTTCTCCTTCTCCCCTCTGTCACTCACAATGGTTACTCAAACTCTTGCTTGAAAAAAGTTGGTCCTCAAGGCTAACCTTGACTTTTCAAGTTGTAGTCTTGTCCCATCTCTTACGGTTTTGTGATAGGCAGTTAGACATGAGCACAGCAAGGACAACGGGCCAGGTACAGAAGGTCACCAAGGTGGAAAGCTCCAGGTGCCTAGCAAGGGGCAGAACTAGGGAGACAAGGACCTTGCCTCCAGGGTAACCTTTCCTCCCTAGGGATAACATCTAGGCCTCAGCTGCGTTTCAGCTCCAAGCCCAGAAAAGCAGCAAAACCAGACAAGTGATTGGCTGTCTCAGGACCAGGTGCATTGACTAATGACCACCCCCTGCCCAGGCACCAACCTATCAGTGGAAACCATGGCTCACAAAGGACACACCTGAAAAGCTGATGAATATTCTGCTAAAACCCTCCCCCAAAATTCTTGCCTTTAAGAGAAAATAAAAATCCTCAGGACAGAGATCCAAGATGGCGGAGGAGTACTAGAAGCTACACTAACCTCCTCCCAGGACCAATCTGGAATTACAACTTAATTGTGGAGAAATCATCTGAACACTAGCTGGAGAGAAGCCTTATAAAAAGAGACTGACAGAAAAGGCCACTTCATCACAATGTGACTGGTAGGAAGTGCAGAGACACGAGAGGGCTGGCTGGGTTCCCATGGGCGGCAGCTGAAGGGACAGAGAAATAGCTCAGCAGCTGGGGGTTCCCCCGGAGAAGGGCATGGTCTAAACCCCCAGCTGGGCTTCCCAGCCTACAGCAACAGAGCTGAGAGTAAAACAGCATCCAGCTATGAAAAGCAAAAGGCCATGGGGTTTTTGTCAGCCTGAGAGGGCTGGAGAGAAAGAGAGATTCTTAAAGGGACTATGTACAAAAATACTCTGGGCTCCAGCAAAGGGAGGGCAAAGTGGATTAGAGACGCTTAAGGACAGTTTGGGGTGGTGGCTTTGAGGAGAGAACTGAGAAAGCAGCCAACGGGGTCCCAGTGCTGACTTGTCATCCATACTGCAGGCAGACAACCCCCCTCCAAGTGGCGTCAGCCTGAGGGGAAGCAACAGTCTTGCACGCAGAATTAATCTGCCCTACCCAGCAGTGCTTAAACCTGATGGCTGGTCACAGATTAAATAGATTAGCAGCCAAAAGAGACAGACAGTGGATCTCTGTTCGTATCAAACAGGCTGCCTAGGCCCAGACTGGGACATGAAATGACATCAGCAGGGGAGGATTCAGGAAGTAAAGGAAGTGCACTTCTACAACAGTATGCAAGATGTGATGGGCAGAGTGACTCTAAGTCAGCTATCCAGAGGGAAGGACTTACCATAGAGCAATACAACAACAACCAAAACCCACATACAACCAGAGAGCCCAAATAAACAGCATAAAGGGCATTCTAAGAGCATCTGATTCAGGAGATCAAGGAGACTGCACTACTGAATCCTATAGGATTCCTACCACAGAAGGTCACACCATGAAGAAAGGAGTCAAAGCAGATCAATCTAATAAGCAGAAACAAACAAGAACAGTCACAAAAATGGGGAGGCAAAGAAACAAACTGACATTGAAAGGAAAGGAGGAATCCCCAGAAAGAGTGCTAAACGAAATAGAGGCAAGCAAACTATCAGACATGGAATTCAAAATAATGATTACAGAAAATCTTAATGAGCTCAGCAAGCTCAAAGAACACCACAAAGACCTCCAGGGGAATTGTGAAGAACTCCAGGGAAGCAAGCTACAAACCACTTACTGAGAACTACACCAGCATTAAAAAGAACATAGGAGCTATCAATAAGAGCCAGGAGGAAATGAAGAATACAATTTCTGAATTGAAGAACATGGTAGAAGGAATAAAAGGAGGTTAGATGAAAGAGAGGATAGGATCAGTGAGCTGGAGGATGACTTAGAAAAAGTTCTCAGACAGTGCAACAAAATGAGAAAAGACTGAAAAAGAATGAAGAGATTTTAAGAGAGCTGCAGGACACTTGGACCCTAATAATATCCATATCATAGGGATAGCAGAAGTAGAAGAAGAGGAACAAGGGATAGAAAATCTGTTTGAAAAAGTAATGACAGAAAACTTCCCTAAGTTGATGATGCAAGTCCAGGAAGCACAGAGGGTCCCAATGAAGATGAACCCAAACAGGCCCACTCCAAGACACATCATAATTGAAATAGCAACATTCAAAGACAAAGAGAGAACCCTAAAGGCAGCAAGAGAGAAACAGCTAGTAAGATACAAGGGAGCTCCGATAAGGCTATCATCAGATTTCTCAGCAGAAACACTACAAGCCAGAAGGGAATGGCAAAAAATATTCCAAGCAATGAAAAAAAAAAAGGTCTGCAACCAAGACTACTCTACCCAGCAAGGCTCTCATTCAAAATGGAAGGTGAAATAAGGAGTTTCCCAGACAAAAGAAAGCTAAAAGAATACATTTTTGCCAAACCAGCATCGCAAGAGATGCTAAAGGATCTGCTTTAAGAAGATGAAGAAACAGAGAGACAGAGAGAAACATAGGTACAAAGGGGCAAAATGACAATGAATACGTACCTATAAAGAATAACCTTAAATGTAAATGGGTTAAATGCTGCAATCAAAACACAAAGGGTAACTAATAGATAAGAAAACATGATCTGCATATATGCTGTCTACAAGAGACCCACATCAGAACAAGAGATCTACACAGACTGAAAGTGAAGAGTTGGAAAAAATTATTCTAAGCAAACAGACATGAAAAAAAGCTGGGGTAGCAATACTTATATCAGACAAAACAGATTTCACAACAAAGGCCATAAAAAGAGACAAAGAAGGACATTTCATAATACTTAAGGGAATAATCCATCAAGAAGATATAACCCCGGTAAACATATATACACCCAACATAGGAGCACCCAAATATATAAGGAAAATCTTGGAAGACTACAAAAAAAGATATCAATAACAATTCACTCATAGTAGGGGACTTTAACACCCCATTGTCAACAATGGACAGATCTTCCAAGCAAAGAAACACCAGGGATATTGTGGCATTGAACAATATTCTAGATCAAATGGACTTAACTGATGTCTACAGAACCTTTCACCCTAAAGAATCAACATATACATTCTTTCAAAAGCAAATGGAACATTTTCAAAGATAGACCACACGGTAGGACACAAAACAAGTCTCAACAAATTCAAGAAAATTGAAATTATATCAAGCTTCTTCTTAGATCACAATGGCTTGAAACTAAAAACCAACCTCAAGGAAAAAACTCGAAAACGTTCAAATTCATGGAGACTGAGTAACATGCTATTAAATAATGAATGGGTTGACAATGACCTCAAGGAAGAAATCAAAAAGTTTCTGGAAACAATTGAAAATGAACACACAATAGCCGAAAATGTGTGGGACACAGTGAAGGCAGTCCTGAGAGGGAAGTTCATAGCAATACAGGCCTACCTAAAAAGGATAGAAGAATCTCAAATAAACAACTTAACCCTACATCTACAAGAACTAGAGGCACGACAACAAACTAAGCCCCAAATGGGTACAAGGAAGGAAATAATTAAGATCAGAGAAGAGTTAAATAACATAGAGACTAAATGAACATATCATGTGGGAGCACCCTGAGCACACCCGGTAAACAGCAACGCTTCCTATTCATCCAATGGGACATGTCCCAGAAAGGGGCAGACGTGCCAGAGCAGATGTGAAGGCTGTTAGTGGGGACAGGGGCAGATCTTGAGAAAATAAAGCCCAGCGCATCCCTTTTGGGTAGAGGCCTTGGCTTGGGCCTTTTCTCAGGATCTTCTGAGGCAGCATTCCCCATGGGATCCACTGTGGAAGAAGGGAGGAAGCTGCACTTGAATTCACCCATGGTCATCAGGGTGGTGCCTGAGTTAGAAACTTTGACTGTACTGTCTTTTTGGTGGCCTGTACTCTAACTCTGCGGCAGGGTGCTAGGACCCAGCATTGACCCCTCCCCAGGTTAAGACACCACCTTGACCACCTTCACCAACCTTTTCCCAGCATTTGGCCAACTGGCAATAGAAAGCCATGCCAGCTCTCACGGTCAAGGTCACAGACTCTGTGACCAAAGACAGTATCCTCTTTTCTTCAAGGCTCAATTTCCTTTTTAAGAAGCTAAAACTAATCTCTCAGGGGGCTTCCCATTACCCAGTGAATGTGCTCCTGAGGAAGTTCTGAGTTGAGATTACTTGAGTAAATGGAACCAGCTCATACAAGTGTTGCAAGGTTTGTTTTGAAAAGATCATATGGGCATTCAATTCAAAAGATAAAGAAACTCTTTAAGATGAAGAGTCCACACCTTCTACAAGTTTAGACTTGTGGTAACTCATAGAGTTCCCCCAAGGGGAGGTCTACTTGCCACCTGAGGAGTGAACCAGGCCCACGGGGCAATCAAGCCTTTTTCAAATTGCCCCTCGATGTTCCAGCTCTCCTTGCCCTGCAGGGAAGGCACTCACCATTTCACAGGGCATCGAGGGCATCTGAGGCTCTTTCTCTGCTTGCTCACAGATGGATGTGCTAGAATTCATCGTGGAGGTCACTGTGGCCTTGGGCCAGGACTCACGGGTGGAACCCAGCTTCTCATCTAAGATCTGAGGGTCCAGGATGGGCAGAACCTTGCTGTTGTTTGGTGTTAAGAAATTTTCTGGCCTCTGGGAACAGAAGATGCAGAGAAGTTTCTCTGTGCTTTTCTGCCTTAAGTGCACCTTCCATACCCCAAGCCTGTCCTGCTCATGGCTCAGGAGGCCCTGCATGTCTGCATCCAGCCCTCTTGCTCACTGGGTCCTAACCAGACTGTCCTTGATGTTTCTCTAACAAGCTAAGCTCTTTCTTGCCTCAAGGCCTTTGCATCTGCTGTTCCCTCTACATGGAGAGCCTCGTGGGTTTTTACCAGGCTGTCCCCTTCTTTTCACTCAGGTCTCAGCCCAAACGTGCTCTTCTCAGAGAGGCGCTGCTCTTTGAGATAGAGGCCCATCCCATCTATAGTAAGCCCTCCTCCAAACTACTCTCTCTTCACATTATATCACTTTACTGGGTTTGTAGTACTTACTTGACCAGAAAATTCACTTTCAAAAAATGCATTTAGTTGTTTTCTGTCTGCCTCCTTCCTCTTTTCCCCATATTAGAATGTAAGTTACATGTAAGCTGGGACCTCGTTTATTTGCTATGTCTGCCTCATTGTAGGTGCTCAATAAACATTTTTGAAAGACTAAATTATGTCCTCTATGACTTTCATACTCAGTGCAGTAACAATAGTTTCTAAAATCTCCACATTCCTGCCCTGGCTGTGTGGCTCAGTGGATTAAGCACCAGCCTGCAAACTAAAGGGTTGCCAGTTTGATCCCAGTCAGGGCACATGCCTCGGCTGCGGGCCAGGTCCCCAGTTGGGAATGCACGAGAGGCAACCACACATTGATGTTTCTCTCCCTCTCTTTCTCACTCCCTTCCCCTCTAAAAATAAATAAATAAACCTTTTAAAAAATAAATAAAACCTCCACACTCCTGTGATACCCTTTGCTGTATAGACTTATTTTCCATTCCATCTCCTCTGTCATTCTTTCCTCTTATCACCAATTAAACAGAACATCTCTCCTCTCTCTCTGATGGTCCTCTTCCTCCTTCCACATCCTGTTTCCCATGCTCCTCCTCCCTGGGCATGACTTTCACTCTCATCTCTGCATGTCTAGAATTTGGCCCTCACTCAAATACTGGCCCTGGAAGCCTAGCGGGCCCTGCTTCTACTTGCGCAAACCTTTTCTGGGTTCTTCCAGCCTGGCTGCTGGCTCTCTGCTTACATTGGTCTCTGACTCCAGGCTTGTTTGCCATTTTTGTTTTTCTAACAAAACTTTAAGTTTCTTGGACTCAGGAACATGTTTTATGTTCACTTGGGGAAAGGTTGCTTTAAAGCTCTGTTGAAAGTAGATAGCCCTAAAAAGTACCCATTGTTCAAAGAATTATGCAATATTAAGTTAGTAGGGACCTCAAAGGTGACCCACTCCCACCCTTCATCAGCTGATGGGATTCTGTCTTGGCCAGACAGCAGATGAATATGCCATTGTCTGGAGTGTTGCTCTGGAAGTGAATAGAAGGATGTGCACAGTGCCAGGGTTAGAGGTGTACAGATGTCTGACCCTGAGCTAATGGAGAAGTGGATACTCTATATGAAAACCCACCCATATGAATCAGATGAATTTGGACAAAGATTCTTTACCACTGGGATCCTTTAAATAATGATTCCTTTGTGTCCTTTAAAAATAAAATTTGGTGTGCAGAAATTTACTAACACGAAATCTTTTCTGGCTTGTGTCAGTAAAGGATCGTCACAGAAGCAGAGAGGTATCCAGTCCAGTGTGGCCTCATTTCCCCCTTGTCAATGGGCACAAGGATGAATCATTCCAAAGAGAAAGCATCTATGTACAGACTCTTGGAATGGGATGGCACCTACTGCATGTCAAAACCAAGACTTCTGGGCCTGCTCTGTCCCCAGGCATTAGGCCTGGCTGTCTCTCTCACCTGCTCCTCTCAGTAGCTCTGGTTCAAGGAGGGCAAGATACACTCAAAGGCTCCTCAGTGAACACGCCCAGTATAGCATCTGAGTCAGATGGTTTGGGGATTTGGGGTTGTCTGTTTTATACAGAAAGAAGTACCATATCTCTCTCCAGTTCAGAACAACTGAACACCTGATTAACTGCAGAGAACAACAGAAGGTGTATTGGATGGATGGATGGACAGATGGATGGATGGATGCAAGAGAGAATGAAGGAAAGAAGAACCATCTAGGGCAAAGATTAACTCCTCATTGGCAAGGTGGCCTCTAGGGTTGGTGTGAGATGCTGATTCAGTACCCATAATGACATTTCTCCTCATTTCCAGGCAGCAAGCCAATTTTGATGCTCTGGATTTCATACACTGCCATCTAATCCTGTTAGAGAAGGAAGTAGAAGTAATGAAATAAAGGGAGAGGTCTCCAGAGGTGCCCCATCAGTTCTGAAAACAGGGACACAATGCTGAGGACGTCCCCACCCCCACACCCTGTCTCTCTGACATCCACCCTGTGTGGTAGCCCCAGCACCAGCTGGGTCAACTCAGTGATTCAGAGCTGACATTCACCGGCCTCCTGACTGGAACTGGGCATTCACCAGGTACTTTTATGTAGATTCTGATATTTATTATGCGTAATTCACTTATTTCCATCTCAAAGATAACATAAAACTGAGACTGAGCCTAGTTCAATCCACTGTCTTCACCCATCAGTCTCAGGTGGGCGGCAGTGTTTGGAGAAGGAGGGAAGGACAAGCAGAGCATCTATGGACTACAGCCTGTTCTGCCGATTTCACCCCCTCTGACCCCCCTGATGCTCTTCCTGTAGCCCTGCTGACTCAGTGGCTCTGTCCGCTCCACAGCTGGCCCTGGCCTGTCTGTATCTGCTCCCATGGCTGTTTGTACCAGCACCTTCCCACCCCACCCCTGCAGGTCTCCTGTCCATATTTCCAATCAACTTTGCCAGAGTCTGTTGTGGCCTGGGGGCTGAGGCAAGATGGGTGGGTAACTTTTTAGAAAACTCTTTAGGCTTCCCCATAGTATAGACCCCACTGAGAAGGCCAGAGGTGGCTGCTCTTGTCATGGCGCAAGCCCACAGTGCCTCATAAAGTGTCCCAATTCTCCCTAATAGTCCCCTCCCTTACCTCTGCAGATCGTCAACCTGCCTGGTTTGGGGAGGGGATTGTGCCCTCCCCGCCCTGCTACTCACCGGAAATGAGGTTGTTTAAGATGATAGAGAGGGGCCAGGCTGCTGGCAGTTGTGGATCAGCGTGAAGGAGGGGGGCTAACTCCTCCCTGTTGAGGCCCAGCCTTGCCTGGCTCTCCCTTCTGCCTCCAGTCTGCTGGCCCACCACACAAGCCTGCTTACTTGTTTTTCTACGTAGCAGGTCCTACGCTGCCTGTCAAGTGGCCCCTTGCTCTGTGGCTCCATGGCTATAGCATATCTTGCTTCATTAGAGCCATGACTGGAGACCTACTTTGAAAGCTCAAAGCGATGCACAGCCACGCACTGGCTCAGAATCAGAGCTCAGCCCACCCCTCCTTGTCCTGCCTCACCAGCTGTCCCTCAAAACATGAGCACCATGGTGGGGAGAAGGCATCCTGTTCTTATGCCTCTCAGTCTTTACTGCTGCCTGCAGAAGGATCTGTTGAGACAGGCCAGACCAATAGCATCACAAGCTCAAGGCCTTTTGAGTCATCTGTTTTCCTCTCCTCCACTTACATTGTCTGCCTCTCCCCTACCCGCTCCATCCCCGAGATCCCCATCATGCAAAATGCAACAGTCCCAGCTTGCCCTGGCCATTACAGACAAGCCAGGTTGCAGCTGCTGTCCTTGGTGCTGCAAGTGCCCGCCTACGGGGCTGCTTGCCTCTCACCCCGCCCTGAGCCTTCCCGCTGGAGTGCAGGGCTCTTAATTCAATTAGCTGGTCCTGAACCTTCCCCAGGGAGCCTGGAGCGGAAACTGACAAATTCTGTTTAACAAAGACATTTGTCCCTCGCCCTGCCAGCTTCAGGCTCTGCCTGCTTGTATCTCTCCTCCTTCCTCCCCCGCTATTAGGTATCTAACAAAGTGCATCCCAAGAAATCTGCTTCCAATCACTAGTTAATTCAGGGGGCCTGATGTAATTTTCTCCCTGATAAGGGTGTCTAGCCCGCTGGCAAGCACCATAATGAGTCCTGTGCAGCGGCTCCCTGATCAGTCACTGCTTTGTGATTTCCCGTGGCAGAAGTGGTAGGTTCTTATCTCTTCAGCTGAAGGCAAGGCTCAGACAACAGGACGCTCTAAGAGAGCCTGCTGCCTTTCCTGTACATCGCAAGCCTCATTTATGGTATCCTGCATGGTCTTGGCAGCTGCAATGAGGTCCGAAGCTCTGAGTCTGTCTGTCTCCCAGCCAAGAAAGGCCCAGGTGTTTATCCTCACTGGGGCCATGATTCATTCTTCATCAAATGGTGTCAGAGGGTTAATCTAAAAGCAAGTTGTAGAGTTAGGGATGGGGAGCCAGTGATAAGAACTTAAAAAATTCTAGCAGGGATTTTAATATTAAATAAAGCCTTGTGTGTGGCTCAGTAGTTAAGCTGGGGGCTCACTCTTGTAACCCTGGAACCTGGTCTTTCTGCATTTTCATCTTTGTCCTTGGGACCCCCTATTTCCATCCAGAGAGACTGTTCCAACATATAGGTCAGATCATATTCTCCTACTGCTCAGAGACTTTCCTTAGCTTCCCATCACTTTATGAAAAAGTCTAAACCCTGTTTACTGACATCCAGGCCCTTCAAGATCCTGGCCCCATCTAACTCTACAGTATCACTGCCCACCACAGCCTGCCTGTGTCCCAGGCACTCCAAACACTGTCATGCCTCCACGGCTTGTACTTGTGGTTCCCCCTACTTGAAGCACTTCACCTCGCCAATTTCCAAGCCGCTTTTTGAGGCAGAGCTCACCATGCTTCTCTATGACTCTTCCCTGATTTTTGGATGCTTAATGCACCTACCTCAACTAGAACTCTTAGCAAGATGGATGGCGATGATCTATGGGGTTGCTTTACTGTTTAGCACAGGTTAGGAATCTAATAAATGATTAATGAATTCATGCCTAAGTGACCTTGGCTGAAGCAGGGGTGCGTCTGGTTTGGCTGCAGGGAGGTCCAGGCTATGGTAGTCTTGTTGTGACGTGGGAGAAACCCAAGCATACGTCCCACTTTCTGAGAAGTTTGGTCTGGAAGCTTTTGCCCTGTCTTCCTTTCTTCCCTCCCCTTTCTTCAACCCACCAATTATGCATTGGGCTCATGGGAGAGCAGGGCAGGCCAGTTTCCTTGGCCATCCTTCCATCCTGACTCAATACACTCCATCTGTGGACTGGGATTCACAGGTTCACATTCTCAAAGTGACATAGGGTTTTGTGGTTGGTGAGGTATTTGGGATAAGCCTGCAGTATGACTCTTGGTCCAGCCCTGCCCACCCTGGTCTGGGAGCTCAGGCTTCACTTTCTTCATCTCCTCCACAGCCCTCAGCTCAGGGTAGGGTATGATAGGGACTTCAGCAAGTCTGGTCTCTGGACAGATGATGATCTCTTCTCCACTTTTCATCTCCTGAAAAAAATTGTTGTGAGACCAATGTGGTGCTAGTGACGTTAATGTTCAGCACCTGTCAAGGCCTCCTGATGTCCTTATAAATGGGAATCTGGTCAAGCGGCTGTCACGAGGGGTGGGCGCCAAGGGATGGGTTAGCAGGACTCTACTGTTATGCTCCCTCATCCCTGATGAGTTCAGCATGTTTCTTAGCGACTTGGGTGAACAAGACTCAGCACCCCCCCCCCCCCCACTGAGTGTCTGCAGGGCACTGTGCTGAGTATCCACAGATGCTCCTTCACTCAACTGCCACTCCATCCCTGGCGGTGGGAGTCACAGTCCCCTTCTGTAGATGAGGGAGGTGGGGAAGTGAAACTCAGGGTGGCTCAGATCTAGTTGAAGATCCAGGATTCAAACCCAGACCGAAGGATGCACACGTTTTAGTGTACATCACAGCACTGAAAGTGTCCTGACTGCATCTACAGATGACCTGAAGGTTGGGGTGGGGATGGAGGTAGGACTGTGAATGTGATACATGATAAAATCAGGGTCCAGAATGATCTCAAGCCCAGGCAATGGGCTGAGATGAAGAAGGTGGAATGTCACATGGAAGAAAATCCCTGCCTAAATTCAAAATAGAGCAGCAGAGCTTCAAGGTAAAGATGTGCTGCCGACAATGGCTCACATGCCAGACTGGACCCACAGGCTTTAAATGGACCCCTACAGCTAAGGGAGAATATACTTGAAGAGAGGGGGTAATGGTCTTATTCTATCCTCCAATGTTGATCCAGCCCCAGTTTAGGGGGAACAGTTAAGAGGAGGAGTCTTGTCAAGAGGAGACAATTAAGGATGAGGAGCAGAAACTGAGTGTGATAAAGATCAGTCAGAGGCAGGAGAGTTGATCGGGCTGGGGATGACAGTAACAATTTTGCAGGCAACAGCAGAGCTGATGTGGTCATGGGAGCTGACTTCTCTTGAACTGGCCCCAAAAGGAAAAGGTAGGGTCAGGGGAGGAAACTGGAGAGAGACAGAAGAAAGAGGTTTCCTAGTTGCTGACAGAAGCTGAAGAGGGCTTCCTGGGAGGTAATGAGCTCTCTGTCACAAGAAGTAAGCAAGTAGAGTCTGTAGAACTGTGTTTTGGAGGGAGTGTCAAACTCCCGCCCCGAGGTGGGAAACATAGGATAGGGAGTTGTATGATAAGCAAGAGACTGTGATTATCATACTGAACAATATTTGTCCCCAAGTTATGGAGCACTACTGGGAGGGGTTCAGGCATTGTGAAAAATAGGCAGGAGCCTCTTACGATGTGATGGTGAGCCCTGCTCCAACAGTGAGCATCTGTGGGCCAAGAGCCAGGCTGGCCCTGGCAAAGCATGGCCTTTTGCCAGCTTCTATTGGGTTGACTTGGGCCTAGAATCTGAGAGGTTAGAAGCGTACCTGTGAGCTGGGGGACAGATAGACCTGTCCTTGTTTTCTGCCATCTGGCCTGGGAGAGTCACAGGACAGGGATGGTAGGGGTTTGGAGTGGAAGGGGCGATAAGCAGGGACGTTGTGAGTTTGTGAGAAGGGAAAGAGTCTCTTTCTCTGGATCCATACTTGTCTGTATGGTAGTGTTTTCAGAGCTGGAGTCTTGGGGTGGGGACAGAATCTTCCAGGGGACAGAACCAGCGAGGAGGCCGCTGTGCTATCCTGCACACTGGGCCTTCCAGGCAGCTGTGCTTGTGAGGGAACGAAGGCAGGCTTGCACTGGGGCTTCTCAGAGAACCAGCCTATGGCTGTCATGTGTACCTCTCAAAGAAATGCATAAAAATTAATCAAACCCAGCATCCTATGTCCTCCACATTTTCTAAATGGTCACTTGTCCCACTCTGGGCAGGTCTCCAGAGAGTTTTGTAACTGGTGGTTTGAATTAAAACACCAATGCAGCAGCATGGTATCAAAGACCCGCCTGCTCCTTTCTGTGAGGGGAACAGGAGGGGCAAGGCCAGACAGACTGTGAGAGTCACCTCTTCCCCCGGGAGTAGCAGCAGATTCTACCTCCTTGTTTCCTCAAATGTACCCTCCCTGTGCTCAAATCCAAGGAAGCCAGTGGGTTTCGAGTCCTGCCAGCATCTCATGGCTGTGCGTTAAGGAAGGTGAGGCCACTCATCCAGGAGGCCTGACCTCTGCCTGGTGCCCTGGCACCAAACCCCAGCCCTAAGAGGAGATGTACTGCAGAATACCCAGAGGACTGCATGAACTTGTCCCACCTCATGGGAGGCTGAGACCGAGACAATAAGCACCTACTGTGTGCATGCCAGGCTCCAGTCCACATGGCTAAGCCTAGGAAACCTGGTCAGTGTGGGCCTCACTTCAAAGAAGACATCTGCAAGCTGGAGGGTACCCAGGATGCTGTGGGATTTTGAAGCCAGTTCATTAAAAGAGGAGGCTGCTTAGCCTGGAGAAGCATAGACTCCCGGGGGACCAGATCACACTCTTCAAAGAGAAGCGGCCAATATCAGAAAGGGAGTGGAGGAGACCAAAGGTTTATTTGTGTATGTGTATGTGCAGTAGCCATAGGCTCAGAGATTCTTAGAGCCCAATGGACCTCCAAGGGCAACCTCCACAGAATGTACAGTAAGGAGAAGTTTTCTGTGTATCTGTGTGTAGTTACACATGTACTCACCTGCTTAAGGCAGATCACTCAAAGCAGCAGGTCCCATACAGAAGCCCCACTGGAGGGAAAAAGCTTAACCCATCACCAACAGAACCAGTTTCAAGCACAATATCCCAAACCAGGAGACCACCCGTTTTTGCCATTCACTGAAACCACTGGCTTTGCTGGCTAGTCTGCCCACCAGTGTGCTGGATGGCTGACCATGTGCTAGTGTCCCTAGAACTGGAGCATGAGGCTTGCTGGGGTTGCACTGTATCCCCAGAGGGCAGAGCCAGGAGTCTGGGGCAAACGGAGGACCCTGGGAGGCAGCATGGGCTCAATGTGGGGTGAGTGTTTCTATCAGTTATAGCCACTGAGCCATGGGCTGTGTTGCTTCTGGAGGCAGTGAGCTCCTGGTCACAGCGGAGCAAGAGGAGAGGCCGGGCTGACAACGCATGGCAGATATCATCAAGGAAATTCCTGTTCTGGGTGGGCTGTTGAGATACCTCTGCGGTCTATTTGGGAGTTCCAGTGTTCTTGTCCCTAGAGCTCTGACAATGGGTGACATGAAAGCAGTGAGTGTGGGGAGACGGTGTTCACCAAAAGTTAAATTAACCAGGATGGCCTGTGCTGTTCTGTGGAGGCTCTCAGGAAAAGGGGCTGTGTCCTCAAGCAGGAGGGACCCAACTAGGGCATGTATACTTATTTTTCCTGAGGTGTTTCCTCTCTACAGCACATCTGACCATGAGCAATGAGCTGCACCTAAGACAGAGTTGTCAGCCACATGGACGAGGGGCCCCAAGGAGCCAATTATCACAAGCCCCCCTGCAGCTCAAGTGTCACAGCTCTCTAAGACTGCCAGGCTTTGGACGTGGCTCCTGGAGCTTTGAACAGTATTTGATTTAAGTGGTGGAAGATTCAATGGTTCTGGCCCCACAGACTGGAATACAGAGATGAAGACCAGCTACTTTCAACAGTGACCTGGCAGACACTACCTTAGGTGGAACAATAAGATAGAAGGAATCTGGTCTCTGTTACGGCAGCCAAATTTACAGAGCCTGATTGCACTCCCCATCACTCACCTTGTTTGCTTTCATCTGCTCACGAACTGATTTGCTCATTGTCTGGTCCACATTTGCTGCTCTCTAAGAATATAAGCTTGAGGAAGATAGGACCTTTTTTTTCTCATCTTCTTCAACATATGATCCATAAAACCAAGACAGTGTCTGCTACCTAGCAGGTGCTCGGTAAGTATCTGCAGCTGCATGGAGGACAATGATAGTGTGACATTGAAGGCGATGGTGAGGGACAGAGCTGGGAACAGGCCTTTGGACTTAGCTGCAAGGCCATCTAACCTGCTCATCAACTCGCAACACTCTCCCTCCACTCTGTGGGGAGAATGGGGCCAAAAGGGCTCAGCTGCTAGCAGAGAGCCATGTTCAAGTCTGATGAAAGTGAATTCGAGTCAGATGCATTCCATGGCTGTTGTTCCCCCCTCCAACCCCCCCTGCCCTGCCCACTGCAGTCCGCAAGAGCAGCCCAGATTCTAGTCTTCCTTAGCCTTGGGCCAAGTTCATCCACATTAGCACTTGATCCCCAGGCCCCCCAAATTGGACTTCAAGGTTCTAGAATCAAAGTCAGTCAGTTATTAGCCAATTTTCAGATTGTTTCAATAAGAAATAGTTTAGCCACAAAGAGATTTAGCTTCTGTGTGTGTCAATGCAGGTGTGAAAGCATTTGTGTCAGTTTGCATGTGTGTATGAGCATATATATATATGCATTAAGTGTGTGCACCCTTGCAAATGTGTGTGCATGTATGTGCATGTGCATGTTTGTGCACATGTGACTGTTGGGTGTGGGTATTCAAATGCCATTGTGTGAGTGTATATTTGTGGAACTGTGTGAATGAATTCTTGGTTGCAGAATCTGAATCCCCTCTAGTACTATTTTCCTGGTACACACCCAGTCTTGATTCTCTTTCTTTTTCTTCTCAGAAATCCATTACTGAAAGGTTTTTCCCTGCCTCGAGGGGGAGGGGGGCTGGGGGAAGAAGAAGCTAAAATCACAAGGCCCTGATCAAAACACTCAGCAGCTCAATGAATTCACAACGTTTTCCCGCATGACTTGGAGGGATAATTTAGTGAGGTCGCCAGCTGGAAGGAAAGGGATTAATTCTGCACTTAGCACAGCTCTGGTGAATAATTCATCACCAAGACCTTTGTGCCCAGCCCTTGGGCAACTGGGGAAGTGTCCTGCCTACCTGCCTGGGTCCCCCAGTGTCCTGATCACTTGATGCTCCTCCAGGTCCTCAGAACACACGTGCCCCAGTGAAAGGGCAGTAGGCAGGGGGAGGTGAGGAAGGGGCTGGCTGTGGCCATGGGCAGACTCTAGACCTTGAGAGGAGGGTATGGAGCGTTGAGCTCCAGTCTGGGTAACAATCTGTGACATTTTCTTCCCAAAGACTCTCCTTCCCCTTTCTTGGGGCCTTTTGCTGCCTTTGTGTCTCCCCTCTCAGTTGCTTCTCAGTCCTGCACCTGGTTTGGTGGGGGAGGGGTGTCAGGTTGTTATCTAACAAACCATCTCACCAGGAATTAGAAGAAGCTCTAGAGGACATTGCAGGACACTGCACTGCGAGGAGTGCTAATGGGAGGTCTCCAGCACTCACCAGAGGCCCGTGGGGAGATATTTGCAGGCTGGTACATTCCCGAATATACAACTCTTATCCCACACTATGGCATTCCCCGTGTTCTTCACAGGTAGAGTCACAGGACTAAGCATTACCCCAGAGTTGGTGGCAATTTTTCCTGGCATGGGGGTCTGGCAGTAGTGGGCTGACCCAGACATCACCCCTGTCATCATTTCCCGGATTCATTATTCTAAACCTCCCACACTCCAGCTTCATGCCTGTCTCAGAACTACTACAGAGGGCACAGTGGGAAGATTCAAGCAGGTGCCTGCAAGGTGCCCTGGAGCCAAATGACCAGGGTCCAGTCTGGACTCGGAGCCCAGGTACAGCCGGCTAGAGGCAGAAATCTCATCCATCAGGCAGGGCTCAGCCCTGCTATTTTTCACTTGGACCAACCCAGCTGTACCAGGCAGCATTCCAAGAGTCCACACCCTGATCCCTGGAAACTGCGAACATGCTGAATTTATGTGAATGGCACAGTGCACCTTAAGATGGGGACACTATCAGAGAGGGCCTGACCTAGTCACAAGAGCTGTGCTGCCCTAAAAGGCAGAGCATTTTCTCTGGCTACAGTCAGAAGAGGAAATCAGAACTGTGAGATGTGAGGGGGATTTAACATGCCGCTGGCTTGAAGATGGAGGAGGCCGTTGTGAGAAAGAATGTGGGCAGCCTTCAGGAGCTGAGGGAGGCCCGGTGCTGACAGCCAGCAAGGAACACAGACCTCAGTCCCACAACAGCCAGGGCCTGGATTGATGATGACCTGAATGAGCCTGGAAACTCAGGCCTGCCATAGCATCCAGGAAGGGGCGCAGCCCTTCTAATGTCCTGACTTCAGCCATGCTTGTAGGACTGCCTGCTCCTGAAGTGTGAGCTCATACATGGGTGAGCTCATCCGTTGTTTTCAGCTGCTAAGTCTGTGATACTTTGTTATACCGCAATAGGAGCTGATATCCTAGTTCACCCTGTGGACCCTTGATCCCAAGGAGACAGGCTTGGCTGAGACCGCGTCAGAGGCTGATGAGCAGGTCTGGATGGCCCTTTACGCCAACTCTCCTCTTTCTAACCTAAGATTTCTCTCTGGTTTTCTGGAGCCTCAAATCACCTTCAGACACTTCCATCCAAAGCATCATTTCCCTCTTCCCTGAAGCCCCTAACCCCAGCCCTGAACAAAGACAGAAACTGTGAAAGAGGTTGGAACACTTGGAGGGGCTACAGGAGGTGACACATGGCTTTCAGGCCCTGACCTTCACCTGACCTTCAGTCTTACCTTTGAGGAAAGCAGCTGAAAGGAGAGATCTGTGGGGGCCTCGCCAGTTATGGCTTTCAGCTTGGTGTCCTGGAAGGAAGAATGACACAGTCAGACCAAGCCATCTGGGTCAGCTTCTGCCTCTGCTCCACCCATGTTCTGGATTTCCGGATTACTCAACAAGTGCCTGC
Organism: Furipterus horrens; assembly: GCF_987537825.1. NCBI lineage: Eukaryota > Metazoa > Chordata > Mammalia > Chiroptera > Furipteridae > Furipterus > Furipterus horrens. The sequence continues at coordinate 106,269,764 of NW_028327173.1, forward strand.
TGAGAGATATGCCCAGAGGGTGCAGGGAGGCAGAAGCTGGGCTCTTTTCTTACTCACCCTCACCACCTCTGCACACCCTTCTCAACTCCACTGGAGACCTGAATGGCAGCTTCCGACTTGCCTCCTGGCAGAGTGGGGAAGCACCCATTTGTGGAAGTCTATTAGGATCACATGACCAGAAGTATTTTAGTGAAAAAGGTGGCGCAGAAGTAGACAATGATGATAACAATGTATTAATTCTTCCTGGGAACTTTCTGTTCTAAGTGCTTTAATGTATTTCCCAAATAAACCTTACATCAAAACTATGAAAAATTACTATTACCATGAGCCCATTTTACAGACAAGAAAACTGAGGCACTGAGACTATAAGTAATTTTCCCACAGTCCTGTAAGCTGGTAAGTGGGGGAATGGTAATTTGAACCAGACAGTCTGGCTCTTGAGTTTGGGCTCTTGATTCTTGTTAAACAGAGTGATTCTTCACAAGCATGTTTCCATTTTAGAGATGGGCATTCTGAGGTTCAGAGACGGCAAGTAACTTGCCCCAGCTTCTACAGTGAGGACTAGGGCAAGTCAGAGTTTCAACTCAGGTCTGGTTGGTTAGAGGCCTGAGCTCTTGCTTCTATCCCATGGGGAGTCCCTGTGCTTCTCCTCAAGTTGCTCTGGGGCAATTTCATCACAAGCCCACAAGTAAGACTGACTTTTGGTATTGGGAAACTCCTCACACCTGACAGTGGTCAGCTTCCATGTTGGGGGGTGAGCTGCTGGAAGCTGCTGGAAAGGCCAGATTTGCCTGTGTTCATGAGGCAAGGAGGAGCAGGGTGGATCTGCCCAGGGTGGGGGACTCACAGTGATGGGGAGCCTCTTTATTCGTAACCCATTCAGGCCTTTCCCTGTCAGCATCTTGTGGTACAAACGGCTCTTCAGTGGCAACACGGAGACACCCAGGGGCTTGCTGAGAGGGTCCATGACTCACCAGCTTTCAGTGTGGGGGTGGCAGGGGTTGCAGGATCAGCTGGGGCTCCCACCAAAGTCTCCACCCCAGGCTTCTCAGATCCCAGCTTCTGAGGCCCCACCTGGGCCCCATCCTTTGGTACCCAACACATAATTCTCACATCCTTCACCACCCTCCCCCTGCGTTGGCCTGCATGGATATCTTTCTTCTTCTCTGCTCTTCAGGGCTTCCTGAGTTTAAGGCCAGCTCTAACCACATTCATGTCTCTGGGTATTTATATGGCATTTCCTTGTCCCTGTTCTTTGAGGGCTTCAGTCTCACAACACGGACTGAAGACTATGGATCAGCTGTTTTCTGAATCTCTCTCTTCCTCACCCCCTAGGATGTTTGCCCTGAAGGCTCCACCCCCCCCCCACATTACTGATAGTGCATGGGGAGGGGTGGGGGTGCAAAATAAAAACACGTGGAGCCAGTATAGAAATAGGGCCCATGCCCCTGAGCTGCCATGTGGACAAGGAAGCCAGCCTGGCACTGCTCTGCCTTCCGTGTGCGCTGGGAGATTGCCCCGGAACACAGCCCCGCAGGAGGCAGAGGCAGGATGGACTAAAAATCCTTTCATGCCTGTTCTGATGCATGGCTACCCTGGTGTGGCACCAGGGGCACTTACTTGAAGTAGGGGAGTAGAACTCTAGCACCAGGGTGGTGTCATCTGAGAAGCTGGTGGCTCCGTCTCGGCCTTGGAAGAGGAAGGACTGATTCCACAGGGGCAGCTCTTGGTGTTCCCCAGGCTTGGACAGCTGAAAGGAGAAGGTGAGAGCAGATGGTAGGGCCTTAGCTTCTCCCAAAATAAGAGATGTCTGGATATTAGGTTGTTTGCATGTCTACGAGATCTGTCTGGAAAAAGTCCAGCCATTGTTAATATAATGAGAACAGTTTGCGTGGCATTGATGTAACCTGGCAGCCAAGGAGAGTGGACTGGAATGCGTATGTGTGAACAATGATGACTTCACTGTACTAGTCAGTAGGGGCTGTAGACACCATTGAGTGAGCATGTGTACTGTGTGGCTGTTGCATTAAAAATGAGTGAGCAAGTAGAGCAATGAATCTGCATCGAAATTTGCATTAAGCTTGAACGTTCTTCTGTGGAAACTATTTGGATGATTCAGAATGCAGCTATGGGCAGCTGGTGACGGGCAGCTTCATCATGACAATGTGCCCACTCATACATCATGTCTCATGCAGAGCTTTTTGTGAAACATCAAATTACCCAGGTGACTTAGCCCCGCTACAGCCCAGACTTGGTGCCCTATGACTTCTGGCTTTTCTCAAAACTAAAATCACTGTTGAAAGGGAAGAGATTTCAGACTGTTGATGAGATTCAGGGAAGTACAACGGGGCAGCTGATGGCAATTGGGAGAATTGTGTGAGGGCCTAAGGTGCCTTCGTTGAAAGGGACTGAGGCGTTATTGTCCTATGTATGATGTTTCCTGTATCTTGTATCTTCTTCAATAAGTGTCTCTATTTTTTATATTACATGGCTGGACACCTTCTGGACAGACCTTGTATATGTGTCACCAATGTTTGTTTCAATTATAAAACCAGCACACACTTAATGAATAAGTTTGGGAAAATACATAAAAATAGAAAGGTTACCGATGATATATTTCACAGACCTAGAACAAATACTTCAAAAATTTATAGGGGACAAAAAAAAACCCCGAATAGCCAAAGCAATCTTGAGACAGAAGAACACAGCAGGAGGAATCACAGTACCAGATACCAAACTATACTACCAAGCCACTCTGATCAAAACAGTCTGGTACTGGCATAAGAACAGACATATAGATCAATGGAACAGAATAGAGAGCCCAGAAATAAACCCAGGACTATATGGTCAACTAAGGTTTGACAAAGGGGGAGTAACATAAAATGGAGTGAGAAAAGCCTCTTCAACAAATGATGCTGGGAGAACTGAACAGGGACATTCAAAAACATGAAACTAGACCACCAACTTACACCCTACACCAGAATAAACTCAAGATGGATCAAAGACTTAAATGTAAGCTGTGGCACCATAAAGTCCTAGAGGAAAACATCAGCAGGAAAATTTCAGATATCCCACGTAGCAATATTTTCACCGATACATCTCCTAAGGCAAGGGAAATAAAGGAAAGCATAAATGGGACTACATCAAACTAAAGAGTTTCTGCTCAGCAAAAGAAAACATTAGCAAGATGAAAAGGAAACCTACCATATGGGAAAACATATTTGCCAATGATACCTCAGACAAGGGATTGATCTCCAAAATATATAAAGAATTTACACATCTCAACACCAAGAAGACAGACGGCCCAATTAAAAAATGGGCAAAAGACCTGAACAAACATTTCTCCAAGGAGGATACACAGAAGGTCCATAGACACATGAAAGAATGCTCAACATCACTAACCGTCAGAGAGATGCAAAAAAAACCCACAATGAGATACCACTTTACACCTATCAGAATGGCCATCATCAACAAATCAACAAACAAGTGCTGGTGAGGATGTGAAAAACGGGAACCCTACTGCACTGTTGGTGGGAATGCAGACTGGTGCAGCCACTATGGAAAACAGTATGGAATTACCTCAAAAAACTAAAAATGGAACTGCCTTTTGAACCAGAGATTCCACTGCTAGGACTATACCCAAAGAATCCTGAAACCCCAGTTCAAAAGATTGTATGCACCCCTATGTTCATAGCAGCACTGTTTACAATAGTGGAAACAGCCTACGTGCCCATCTGTAGATGAGTGGATAAAAAAACCGTGGTACATTTACACAATGGAATACTATGCAGCAGAAAGAAAAAAGGAACTCCTGCCATTCTCGACAACATGGGTGGAACTAGAGAGAATTATGCTTAGTGAAATAAGCCAGGCAATGAAAGAAAAATACCATATGATCTCACCTCATACAGGAGACTAAGGAACAACACGAACAAACAAACTAAATTGAACAAGGAACAGAATAACAGTTATCAGGGGGGAGGGAGGAGGGAGAGAAGGGAGATAAGGGAAGGGTTTAGTCAAAGAACATGTATAAATGACCCATGGACATGGGCAATGAGGGAGGGACTGACTGTGGGAGAAGTGGGCTGGGTGAGAGGGAGCAATGGGGGAAAAATGGGACAACTGTAATTGAAAAACAATAAAAAAAAAATAGAAAGTTTAAAAAAACCTTAAGTTCCTATACTAAAGACAACTGTCCATAAGACAGTACTAGTTTTTTCCTATGTTTATTTTGTATTTAATTGTTATTCTAACATCCTGCTTTTTTCATTTAACTTGAAAACCTAAACATATCCACAGTCAGAGTAATACTTGTTACCCAGGACTCTGGTAGCTGGATATTCTGTCATGTTCAAGTGCCCTGGTTTCTTCCTTTCTATTTTTTCCTATAATAACACTCTATTAAACGTTCTTTGACACACATCTCTGTATCCCAAATGATTTCCTTAGTGCCCCAAATGGAAATCTGAATTAAAGGAAACACATCTTTTAAGGCACTGGATTCATTGTGGGTAGACTGTTTTCCTAAAGAGTTGAACCAATATGCCCTAACTAGTGTGGCTCAATGGGTGGAGCACCGTCCTGCAAACTGAAAGGGTCTCTGGTTTGATTCCCGGTGAGGGCACATGCCTGGGTTACAGGCCAGGTTCCTGGTTGGGGGCAAGTGAGAGGCAACTGATTTGCCTGCAGATGTTTCTCACCCTTTCTTTCTCCCTCCCTTCTCCTCTCTCTAAAAGTAAATAAATAAAATCTTAAAAAAATAAAAAAGGAGTGGCACCAATGTTCACATCTGTGGCTGGTGGTGTAATAGATGCCAAATTAGACATGATCTCTACGTCACCAGCCCTTCTCTGTCCCACACAGGTTTCCCAGTCCCATGCAGAGGCCATGACAGTTCTTCATCGGACTTTCAGGGGACTCGATGACACATTAAGCCAGCAGCTGGTGCACCATGCGAGTACAGTACTGTACTATTTAAACAATGAAACAAGATAGCCTTATCAATAGCTCCCAAATAAGGGGCTATCTGAGACTTTTGGAGGCGGTCAGAAAAGCCATCCTGTGGGAAGAGGAACCAGAGGAAGTCTCTGAAGGAAGATTGGCAGGGCGACGGAGAGAGGAAGGTCTGGGTGGGAAAGCAGCCCCTACAAAAATGTGGAGGTGGCGCCAAGCATGGCGTGGTGGAGGACACCTGGAACAATGAGGAACTACAGGTGGAGGAAGTCTAACTTCTGCAAAGGTCAGAAGGTGGAAAGTGGGAAGTGAGACATTGGGGTGTCAGCCTATAACCCCAGCAGGCAGTCCTGCACATCCCACCCCAGAGAGGGGCTGGCGGTCATCTTCGCAGACTCTCCAAGTGGCTGTCTTGCCTCTGCCCGAGCCAGGGGCTGTCAGCAACAGCAGCAGCTGCTCCTACCTCCCATTCCCCTTGCGGGAATCAGTCATCACTCAAAAGGTCAGCACAAATGCACCATGGGCTCCAGGAGCTATTGATGCAGGATTGCAAAACCTCAGTGTGGGTCTACTCCCCCTGTGGTGGCAGGACCTGATGCCTGTCACACTAATGTGCCTGCTCCAGCTCTCCAAGGCCCAGCCTGAGGCTCAGCTGTGTCTGCCCCTCCCTACCCCTTGGGAGATGGGTTATATTCACTTCGGTGGCCTGAACACAGGGACAGTGACTGGGGTGATGGGAGTGTTCCTGAGAGCAGGCTGTAGCCACTTGGTCATCAAGCCAGGCCGGAGAAGCTGCTTCTGGGTTCTGTGGTACTTGGGAGTGACATTTCAGGATTGATCCCTAAACCATGCCCACCCCAAAGCCACCCCATTCTCCTGGGTGCCAGAGGGGCATCCACATAGCCTGGACCATCTGCCAAACACTGTGGCACTAAAGGACCTGTGACTCAGTCCCCCTGCTGCCCTATCTGTTGCTTCTACTCTGGGAGAGGAGTATTTAATTGATGCTGTCTGTCCTCTCTGGTCTATTCATGTGTCTAAATGAAGTCTACAAAGCAAGAAATGGTATCTGCCTGCCCAGTATAAACAGCTCATTCCCTGGATCGTTTCCCAGGATGCATCCCCAGAAAAGATCCCTTCAGACCTAGAATTGGGGAGGGGAGATCAGTCTCTTTTGTGTGTGTAGAGGGCAGAGAGTGGAGTGGGAGAGCAAGGAATCAAGGAAGGAATCAAGGTTAGAGCACCTTCGGAATCTGATGCCAGGGCCCTGGTGAAGGTGCTGGTGGGGGGGGGGGGGTGAAGGGGAAACCAGTGTTCACAAGTGCTCACAGGAAAGGGCATGGGCTGTGGAATTAAGGAATTTGATTAATCTTCAGCTGTGATCTTCATTCAGCAAAGCTATTGACCCTTAGCCACTAGGCAGACCTGCCTTCCCTGGAGACGGACAGAGTCTTCATTACATGGCCCATGGTCCCTTCTTCCATTTCCCAGGGCCCAGGACAGCCACACCCACATCCACTGCGGCCTGCTGTGCTCAGGCTTGTGGTGGCCGTCCCCAGAAGAGTAGCTGCCGATAGCTGATGGGGCCTCAGGGGTGCTCAGGCGCCTTGGCTTGGGGGCTGGGTCCGTTTCAACCCCAGCCTTGCTGTGTGAGCTTTGGTAAGCCCATTTCCCTCTCTAGATCTTAGATTTGTCACTGTCCAGTGTCTTATGCTCCCTGCCTTGCTAAGCTGTTGTAAAGGTTGAAGGAGACAATAGATATTTTGCTATGAAAGTTCAATACAATTGAACTCAGCAAATGGTGACTGGAGACTTCTCCATACTAGATGCCTCTGGGGTACTGCAGGGTATATGGGGGAGCTAGATCCAGAGCCTGCTCCCCTCTGGAGCTCATTGTCTTCCAAGGGGATAAGACACACACCCCTATGATCCATGAAGAGGTCTAAGCATGTCGTGGGTTGTGGGAGCGAAGAAGCCAGGCTCAGAGTACAGCAGAGGCAGAGTCTGGGGGCGAGAGGACAGCGCAGGTGCGGAGAACGGCCAGTCGCCCGGTGCGGCTAGAGAAGGCCTGTGAGAAGCGGAGCAGTGAGCCAGGAGGCTGCAAGTAATGAGGCCGTGTATCTGGCTGACAGTGAGGGCTTTGTCCCGTGTGTGACAGGGACAAGGAGTCCAGGGGAAGAGCCTAGCCCTGGGCAAGGGGTTATTGTGGCTGCTTCTCACAAGATGGATGGGAGGGGCTGAGCGGAGGCTTGGGCAATTGCCAGCACTAGGGCAGGATCTGTGGGGGTACAAGAAGGCCCATGAGAGCTTGGGTACAGACTGGCTGTGGGGGCTGAGGAGGAGATGACACTGGGCACAGACACCTCCTCTCGCCACCGCTTGTGTCCCACTGGCTAGGACCTCGGCCTCAGCTCTGCAGGAGGCCAGGCCAATAAGAGCAGCCCAGTGGACAATGTCCCCCCTCAAAGGTGCTGGGTCCAGCAGACTCATCAGAGCTCATATTTTGCCCTGATTGCCAGGTTCCAAGAGGGGTGAGCAGACACTGAGAGCCACCTGCCTCTCAACCATTCCCCTCCTCCCTCCTCGTCAACAGAATGCACTTTTGGCCAGGTGACCCCCTTCTTCATATCTGCCTGCGTTCACTACTGGCAAGATGGTGCCATATCCCCCTCAGTTAATGGCTGAGAGAAATGCATGTGATCCAATTCCAGCCAATGAGATGAGAGGGGTGGTCTGCCAGGGGCTGCAAAGGAGGTTTCAAGTTCCCCATAAAAGCCCTCTTCCTCTGGTCTTGGTCATGTCTAGATAGAATGCTGGGAACATTTTGCCCATGAGTTATTTGCCAGCTGAAGATGGCAATTCATGGGTGTTGGAAAGATTCTGAATCCTTGAGGACACTGCTGAGCCAACGCATCAGCCAATTCTGGGAACATCCTACGTGGGGGACCCTTGCAATGTGTGACAATAAATCTTAGAATTTAAGTCCGTATGAGGTGGGGTTCCTGTTTCTTGTAGCCACATGTGACAAGGGCAATGGCCAGGCTGGCCCCAGAGCAGGGCTTTTGGTACCAGGGGAGGGGCATCTCTGAAAGGGATGGAACCCATTTAGCTTCCACCCTAGGGTGGGCACTTTGCACAGATTAGCCCTTTAAGTCCAATAAGGTAGGCATCGGTGGGTCTGGAGAAATTGAGCAGCTTGCCAAAGGTTGCACAGTAAGTCACAGAGCTGGAGTCCAGCCTCAGACCCCTGCCCACGGTGCTTTGGCATGGTGGGCAGCCTGTGGGAAATCAGAGCACCTCAAGATGTCAGAGAGGCAGGTCCGAGAACTACCTAGCCCAACCCCACAGAGAGGACTGAGGCTCAGAGAGGGGATGGAGTGGGAGTTTGTGTGAGCTCTGAGCCCAGGGCTGCTGAGAAGTGTCTCTTCCAGGTGGGGCTCTACCCACTACCCCTGTGCCCACCTTAGCACAGAAGCTCACCTCTCACTGCTGGCACCTGAGCACCTCTGCCTGCTGCTGGTGAGCTATCAAGCCGGCCCAACGGCCATGGTACCGGGCAGCTTTCAGTGAGTGTTCTGCCGTGCTGGACCTCTGGCCTTGAGTCCTACACATGCAAGAGGCACTGAGGGCAAGTCTCTCTCTTGAGTAGTACCTCCCCTACCCAGACTAGTTAGGCAGCAAAGGCAGCCAGAGGGGGGCTGGGGGTGGGGAAGGGCTCGCTCATTAAAGCAACCAGTGCCTCCTGCCCCTTGGGACTGCCTGCTGATTGGTTTATCATTTTCTGGGCAAATGCAGGGCCATGTGTGAGATGACTCTGGGGAAATCAGGTCAAGGATTGGTTTGGGTTTGAAACCTCTGTCCCCAGGGTGCCCCTTTGTTCCACCCCTCCCCACCACCATCACTCTTGTCCGTGTCTGAGCCTTCTTCAAACGCCTTTGCCTTTAAATGAAGCTTAGGGGTCCAAAGGGGTGCTTCATCCTCCATTTGCCATATCAGGCATGAACATTGATAGGCAGACAATAGAAAGGATTTCCCAAACACCCCTGCCTTCTTTAAGGTCCTTAGGAATTCTGGAACTATCATGTAGGGCAAGCTCCCGCTACAATGCAGACCATAAGAGAGGATGACTCTGGTCATTTGCCTGGACCCAGCCGGGCGCTGCACACCTTTCCCTGGCATATTCATACACAGCGGCCCCTCCCCAGCCCCACCTTCACCCCCACCTCCACAACTGTGCTCTTGTTCTCAGTTCGCACCAAACCTCCCGACTAAAATCTCAGGTCTTATATCTGGGTGCCCAGGCTTCACATCGTTCTCACCTCTGATTAAAACAAATATTTTTTTTGTGATGAAATATACACAACATAAAATGTATCCTTTTAACTGGTTTTACATATACAATTCAGTGGCATGAAGTACATTCACAATGTTGTATAACCATCACCACTATCTATTTCCAAAACTTTTTCCCTCCCAAACAGAAACTACCATTAAACACTAACTCCCCATCCTCCCTGCTCCTCAGTCCCTGGCAACCATCCTTCGACTTTCCATCTTTCTGAATTTGCCTACTTTAGGTACCACATGTGAATGGAATCACAGTATTTGTCTTTTCCTGTCTTCTCTCCTCTGATTTTTACAGCTCTGACAATCCCTCCTTGTCTGTTGTTAAATTACACATTATCTTGTGTTGCTGTTTAACCTTCTCACCAGACCGAGAGCTCCCTTTGGGCACCTTCTCCCCAGCTCAGACAGCACAGCCCTGGGCACAGGGTGGGATCCAGTGAACAGCTGCCTGACTGAGTGACTGACTGAACACGCGGGTGAATTGCTAGAGGTCTGGGCCAGCGAGAGAATGAAGGAGGGAAGGAGCCATACCTGAGGGCACCCATTCTGGGTGACCCGAGGCACATCAAAGTTCATCACAGACGGGATAGGGAAGGAGAGTGGGGTGATGGGTAGCCCCAGGGAGGCTGGGTCCTGGTTCACCTGACTGACCCTGGGGAGGCAAGAAGACAGGAGTAAGAATACATGCACTTCAGGTGTCCAGCCCTCTTGCTGCTGTGCCCAAGCCTGGCAGCCAAGGACGCCCACGTATACTCTGGATTGATGGGAGAGAGGAAAGTGCAGGGGCCTACCTAGGACAGATAATGGACCATGTCCTTTTGATCACTGGTCAGGCCTCAGGAAAGCTCATCTTGGTTAGGAGATGGGCTGCAGCTCCCAGGTTCCCTTTCCCATGACTTCCTGTGGCCTTGGCCACATCTCAATGTCTCAGCTGCCCAGGTTTTAAAATAGGCCTTGCATCCCAGCCTCACCTTCGGAAGACCTTGCCAGAATGACCCTCCCTGTGGTGAGCATCCTAGTTTAGGCTTGGGGAGCATGGAGGAGGCAGGGTGGGATTCAAAGAGAGAGAGAGAGAGAGAAAGAGAGAGAGAGAGAGAGAGAGAGAGAGAGAGAGAGAGTTTGTGTGTGTGTGTGTGTACACGCATGATCATGCACGCACCTGGACTCTCTGAGCTCATAGAAGGGCTGGGAGTGAATGCATCAGTAAATTTTATTCCTCTGACCAGCAAGGAGGGCTCACAGGTTGTCAGAGCTCCACAGACAGTGCAGGTAAGTCACTCCTGGGCCATCGGTCAGCAGAGTGACAGAGGCAGATGGCTCCAGGGGATGGTGCTGTCCCAGAGGGCATATATATATATATATGTTCCCTGGGGAGCTCTCCATACTGTGTGGTCTCCAGTGGCTGAACTAGGCTGAATCTCCTCCTGAGGACTGTGAGTGCCCCAAACCCAAAAAGAGGTTTTGGGGAAAGGGATGAACCAGGGTTGGGGCCAGGGTGACTTTCAGGAGAGTAAGGGAGGGGACCCCTAGGCAGGGCTAAAGGTCATGAAATTCTGAGATGACCCTTAGGCTGCCTCCTTTGGGGAAAACCACCAGCTGGTAAACCACCTTGGCCCTGAACTCCAGTGGGAGGGTGGATTGTGGGTATACTGGGCATGAGATGGGGAGTTGGCTTTGGAAGGACTGAGGACCCCCTTTCTTCCTCTGTTATGCCGTTCCCACCAGCCTGCTCTCAGGAGAGGTCTGAGCTACCCCTTTCCAGGGACTGTGGGCAGCTTCCTGGGACCTCAGTCCCAGTGGGGAGGCTTGAAGGGCCTCATGGGAATGGCAGGTTTCTAGCCACCCCAATCTCCATTCTCTGTCCTTCCCTCCCTCCTTGCTCACACCACTTGGACCCTACTCACTTAAACTCCTTGTAGTTGGGAACCACCCGGGCAATGACAACCATGGGGCTGGGGTTGTTGACTAGGGGCTCGTTGATCCCCCGAAGAAAAACCTGGGGAAGAGAGGAGGCAGGTGAGCCCCAGGTGGCTTTGGGCCCTCTTGCAGACATGGTTAGCCCTCCTGCCTGCCATCTTTCCAACAGTGGGATCATTCCTGCCTCCCTAGAGTCTGCTCTCCTTCAGGCCCTGTGCCAGGCATTGGGCAGGCAAGGTGAGAAGACATGGGATCTGTCCCACATACCTCTACTGCCATCCCAGGCAGCTTCTGATCCTGCTCCAGGCCCTCACCCCTCATCCATCTATGGGCTCCCATTCCCCCTCAATCCTCACCCAACACCCCCCAAACTGAGATTCCTGTGGCTCTTTTTACTTTTCTGACCCCTCACCGGCCTCTATTCCTGTCCCCAACCCATCTGCTTTCCCAGGCAATTTGATACACAGTGGCAAAACTACCTTTTAAAAAATAATTTGGATTGTGTCATTCCCCTGCTGAGGACCCTGCGATGACCACCCCCCACCCCACCCTACCACCCAAAAAATGAATGTTATAATTCTTATCATGAGCCCAGCCTACACAAATTAGCTTGTCTTCCGCACGGCCCACATCTCCTGCTGGCATCCCATCTCCTCTTTCTGCCCTACCCTCTTTTGTTCCACTCTAACATCCCCACCTGCTTCTGCCTCAGGGTCTTTGCACGTGTTGATCCTCACCTCCACCCTACCCCGACCAACTCAGTAGCTAGCTCCTTCTCTTTCTTTAGAGATTAAATGTCACCACTCTTCTGTGACCAGTTTTACTAAGTAGCCCACCCATTCTCTCAGCCCCTGGATGGCCTCATCTGTAGCACTCATTATAGCTTGTGTTTATTCTACTCATCTTCTTGTTTATTTTCTAGACGAGAACCCAGTCTCCACAGGTGCAGGACATAGCTTCCTCATTGACTGCTGTATATCCAGCTTTTAGCAAAAGCACCTGGCCCCAAGTAGAAGCCTCCTGTGTGTTTGTGGAATAAATGAATGCCATTAACGAAGGAGGAAAAGGGAGAAAGAAGCTGACTGTGTTTATCAGGGTGAGAGAGACAGAGTGTAGGGGGCAGGAAGAAGGAGGAGACTGGCAGTGGCCTCAGGGAGGGGCTGGGTGGGGATCCTTAATACAGGTCTACTCCAGCTCATCCACTCACTATGTCTAGGTCACTATGTCACCATGGCCAGTCCCTGCTCCACTCTGGGCCTTGGGGTCCCAGGCTGTACACTGAGACATTGACCATACTCTCCCTGGTCCTTCTAGCTCTGAACCGTCAATGGGAGGAGAGGGCCTCAGAGTAGGAACCTATTCTGGATCCCTCTCCCTTTTCTCCTTTTCTCCTTCCCTCCTAAGCCCCTCCACCATGACCCATCTCAACTGGCTGCCAGCTAATTCCAAACAAGTGTGAGGTGGTAAAGGTTTAAAATAGTGCTAGGACCTTTCAGCTGTCACTGGGGCCTCTGGAGACTGAACCCCTTCACTAAATTCAAAGGATGAAACCTCTGATGATGGTATTTCAAATTTTGGATGGGGGTGGGGTCTGGGCCTGAGGGATTTCACTGGAGCGCTGTCAGGCTCTGCTGCTCACAGGGACACCAACAGGTCTAAGGGCTAAGAGGGGGTCAGTGAGGGGGAACTAATTTACCACTGTTCTGGTCTCGTGGTCAGGTGTGAATGAGGCACCTGCGCCAACACAGCTGTTCATGGCAGCCCTGTGAGTAACAGGAGCCATTTCTTCTGCTCTGCTCTCTGGTCTGCCCTCAGGACCCTACAGGGGCGGGGGGTTGGGGGGGGCATCTATGCTGGGGCAAGGGAGTGGGCGGCATACTGGAGGGTAGAGGAGCCCCGATTCTACAGGGTGAGGGTGGGGCAGATCCACAGTGGGTCCCCTGCAGGCCGTGTTCTGTGTGCAGCTACTGGTCACCCTCAGGAAAGGACATGACAGAAGAGGAGCAGGTCTGCTACATGCTGGCATCCATGGAGGTGGGGAAGCAGATGTGTGGGTCAGGAGCTCTGCCTTCCCACACCAGGCTGCTCTAGGGGCTCTGTGTCCCCAGCTGTGAAACGGGACTGAAGAACGCTTCTTGTGCTGCCAGCTCACAGTGTGATGGGGAGGATCAGATCACCCGTGTTGAGGCAGGGGAAACCCGAAGCTTGGGCCCTCCTGGCTCCACCCTGATCATAATCAGGCCATAGCTGGATTTGAATTAGTCAGTCCTGGGCAGTTTGAAGGCTGGGGGGAGAGGGAGAGGGGTTAGATCCCTGGACTATATCTTCCTGGAGCGTCAGTAGTCCTCCTGAGGCTGTGAATGGCCTAGGGGTACTTCTAATGGTGGGGATATGTGTGGAAGCAGGACCTGGCCCTGGCCTGGCTAATGGAGGAGGCTCCATAAGTAGTTGTTGAATGAATGAATGAATAAATACCTAATTCAAAGACCAACCAAAGTTCTTTAGAAACAGTACTCAAAGAAATGTAGGGTGCCGCTAAAACTTTCGCTTGGGGGATGTAGGCTCTAGGGCAGGGGTCACGACTCTAGGAGGGGCAGAATAGGAGAGAAACAGCCAGGAGATGTGAACAATGAGATCCAGACAGACATTGGGCTTTGGGAGACTTCTGCTTCCCTGCAGCACTCCCTGCATGGAGTATGAGGAGCGGAGTGAGGGAAGGCAAGGTTATACTGGGCTATATGCTGGAAAATGTCAAGCGTCATTATCCTCATCTCCAACTCTGTCAGCCCTGCCATCCTAGCGCTGCTTTTCACAAACAACTTTGGCTATTTTGAAAGGCCCGGTTGCTTTTCCCTTCTTGATTTCTTCCCCAGACATCTCTGCCCCACACTGTCGGGCCAGCCAGAGGTGGCCAAGGGTAGGTCTGGAGCCTGTCAAAGCTTGGCCCCTTCCCACCTGCCCTACCCCACCCCAAGGTCCCAGTCAGGCACCTCCAGAGCTGTGTGGTTACAGCCGATGCAACAGGGAATGAAGCTGCCCTTCAGACAACTGTTGTGTACAGTTGGGTCTTGGCAGTGGCTTCTTCAGCTTTCCCAGTCTCGGTGGGCTGGGGATTGGGTCAGGGAAGAAGACACACACAAAGGAGCATGACTAAGGAGCAGACCCTAGCCATAAATCCAGCTCTCTGCAGACGAGCGCTGGCATTGCTCCACTGGGGCGCTGAGCTGATAATTAAAGGGTCCCCGTGAGTCCTTCCAAGATCAATATGATGAATCTTCCCTTGTCTATTTGAATATTTCATCACCCTCACAAAGACCATGGCCTGCCGGTCTTTACATCTCTGTAAAGATGTGATAACTAGGCCTGGACAAGAGAGCCGGGAGGCCTGGGTGATGCTCCCAGAACTACAGCTGAAGTGCTGAGTCTCCCAGGCCAGTCACTAATCCCTCTGAGCTTTGTTTCCCTGCCTTGTCCTGAGGCCCTGAGTGTGGGGCTCTCCTTGGGGCTTAAGAAAGTTCCAGGCCCCTAAGATCATGGTTGAGGAGTCACTTGGAAAGCAGGTCAGGCCCTGACTGGTATGGCTTAGGTGGTTGGATGTCGTCGGGCAAAGCGAAAGGTGTCCAGTTTGATTCCCGGTCAGGGCACATGCCTGGGTTGCAGATTTGATCCCAGTTGGGGCACATACGAGGGGCAACCAATCAATGTTTCTCTCACTCTCTTTCTCCCTCCCTTCCTGTCTCTCTAAAAATAAATAAATAAATGAAACCTTTAAAAATTAAGAAATAAAGAAAGGAAGGAAGGAAGGAAGGAAGAAAGAAATCAGGGCTTGGGGAAGGGAGGGAGGAGGGGGACTAGCCTGAGCTGAGACCCTACTATGTGCTGAGCACCTTGCGAGGTGCTTTATGCCCATGATTGCACTTGATCCTCCAAATGGCCATGTTAGAAGGTATATTTTCTTAATTTTGTTGACAAGGAATGGAGGCCTGGGGGTTAAGCAGCTTCCTATGGATAGACAGCTAGCAAGCAGAAGACCGGAGAGAGGAACCCAAACAATCCAGCTCCACACTGTTCTTTACTCTAAACCACTGCAGGGGCCTGGGGTGCACAGTGGAGGAGAGGGAAGTGGTACTCCTGCTCATCGCTGGCCCAGTGCCTGGCACACAGTGGGTGCTTAATAAGTACTCGAGCAATGAGGGAATAAATTCTCCTTTCTACCAATCAGCCCTGGGAAGAGGGGGCAGGCAGGGGAGCTGGCCTGGGAGGTTCAGACCATAAAACAAGGGGCCTGAGGCCCGCTAGATGGGTGCATTCCAGGGAACACATTATCTCACCGCCCCCCCCCTCCCCCAACTCTCTTGGGGCTTCCTCCTGCCAAGGTAGCATATGGAAACAGCACAGAAAGAACTGGTTTGGGAGACAGTATGACCTGGGCTCATCCTTGACTCTGATCCTTACTTGATCTGTGACTCAGGATGGGAGGATTCCTCTCTCCTGGGTCCCAGTCCTATGCATGCAAAATACAACTTGTCTTGAGGATTAGAGACGGCATGTATAGTATCTAGCCCAGGACCTGGAACATAGCAGGTAGTTTGTAAATACTGTATTGCTTTGATTTTTAGATATAAGCCCACTCTTTCAACATATATGAAATCAGAATATATCTTTAGTTGATGTATTAATTTAATGTGGTAGAAGTTCTATGCCAATTGGGCTGTTTTAGGAAGATAAATTTGGAGCATTCCAAATTTTTATGGGTATCATTTCTGTCTCTCTGCCAGGAGCTGTTTCCTGAGCCCCCCATGGTCCTAGACTTATCATACTGCAGGGTGGGTGTGGATTCCCAGGGCTGCTCTGAGGGATTCACTGGGGGCTCTCTCCCTACCTACCCCAGGCCCACGTGGGCCAGGGCCCAGGGCTCTGACTCACCTTTACCAGTTCAAAGTGGTAGGGGTGGAAGACACGCAGGTACTTGATGGGGATTTGATAGGACAAGAACTCCTCTTTTTCGTTGTTGTCCACCACCTTGAGGACCACATCTGGGGAGAGAAAGAGTGAGCACAGGTCAGGATCAGGCTTAGCTGACCACCATCCCTCCCACTGAGGTGGGAGACATTGCTGAGAGTCAGGGAGCAGGGGCCACACTGAGGAGTCCACATTCATGCACACGTGTGGGACACACAGGCATGCTTCACAAGCACTCTCTGAGCCCCTGCACAGATCAAGGCTCTACGCTAAGTGCTGCTAGAAGCCACAGAAGCAATTCTCTCAGCGCCCCGCCCCCCCCCACATGCAGAACGGAGCCCAGCCCCCCATGGCAGCAGACGCACACGTGCATGCACAGTGACACACAAGCAAGCAGGAACAGCACCTCTTTCCAGGATGAAGCCTCCTTCCCTTGGCCACGAATTCTCACTCGTTCCTCAGCCAGGGATTCTCTCTCACATTCGCAGGTGGGGAAAAGAGATCTGCTCAAGAAATCTTTGGTACAAATATCAATAAAAGTCTACTCCAAGTAAATGAAAACTAAACAATAAGAATAATGTACCACTTAGAAAACTCCCTGCAAAGAAATGACATTTTGCAATAAAATGCATGAACTTTGGGATGAACTCCAAGGAGAACACCAATGACCTGTGAATAATCATGGCAGTACAACTTTGTGAATGCCTACTGTGTTCTAGGCATGGGGCTGTGTGCTCCTGAGCCATTATTCCAACGAATCCCCACCACAATCCTTTAAGTAGGAATCACCATCTCTGTTTGAAAAATGTGGACACTGGAGCTCAGAGAGGTTATATAACTTGGTCAGCATCACACAGTAGTAAGTGGCTGATGGGAGGGGCTGGATTTAGTGACTCTTGAGGCGTTTTCCCACTCTAGAGGTCTATACTTTGAAGAGGGAGAGGAGATGGGGAGGGTGGAAAGGAGAAGGATGGAGGAGGACTGGGGTAAGTGGTGGGGGAGAGGAGATAAAAGGGAGATCTAGAGAAGATTGGGAGGGAGAGAGGATTGAGGCGGACAGGTGTCCTCTTGGGTAGCCAGCCCCTGGCCTCTGCCCCTCCTCCTGTGACAATGACATTTCAGGACCAGGGACAGCTGCCCACTCTGCGGGCTAGGCATTCTGGGAGCCCAGTGCTGCTGGGTCACTCGGAGCTGGGTGCGACATTTGGGTGAAGGGGTGGGAATGGAAGCCGAGGGCTTTACTGATTACTCTTACTTTCTTCTCCCTACAGCTATCCTGGACACACAGTGAGGGAAAGACACTTGTCAGATTCCCTCAAAGCTGGCCACACGAGATCTGTGCTCAAAGGAAAGAGGGGAGCACATGGGCACCAGAAGGACATGAGGCTGCCTGGAAGAAAGTAGAGTAAGGCAAGGGCGCTGAAGTCAGCAAATCTGGGTTCTAGTACCAACACACAAACTTGCTCTGTGACATTTAGCCAGTCACTTAACGTCTCTGAGCTTAATGTTCCTGCTCTACAACATGTTAAAACTTTAGAAAAGAAAAACCCTGTCCCTCTTCTAATCTTGTTGTAGAGAGAGGAATGTGTTTTTCATGCTATAAAACTCTAAGCTAATGCTCCTCATGGTTGTCACTATTTTCCTGCTCATTAACCATCTGTACACTCCATACATTCACCCAGCCCTAAGCAGACTGAAAAGACTCAGCTGGGGGATTCCAATGTTTTCAGCCAAAGCTACAACAGTAGCTGCAGAGGCTGTAGCCCTTCATGGCCACTACACATGGGCCCTGAGTCCCCAAACCCGGTTGGAATTTTCTGAGGTCAAACAAGGGGTGAGTGCCCTGCCTTTCTCCCCCATACTCAATCTCTGTGTGGGCAGCCAGCAGGTGAGCTGCAGTTGTGGAAGTGGAATGTCATCGCTCCTGTCCCATCCCTCCCTGTTCCTGTCTCCATGCTACGAACACGCTTCTTCTCTAGGCACTGAGCCCCTCAACCTCACGCTGTCCTTTGTGTGACCAATAACCCATTTAAGCCATTTCTGCAGCCAGCCTTGGCCCTGACACAGGAGCTGCCACTCCCCTTTGCTTTTCATCAACACGTCACTGAGTTACCTCCTGCCCTTCCCCCATCTCTTGGCCTGTGCCCCATCTCCCTCACCCCCACTGCAGACGTCACCACAGCAACCGTTTCCAACAAGCATCCAGCTATTTCAGTCTGCAAAGAGGCATCTGCCAAAATTCCCTACCTGCCCAGGAGGGTCTCCATCTCCTGTCCCTCCTACAGTGAGTGCTGCACAGATAGGCCCAAGGCTACTATTCACATCCTTTCTTGTGTTGCTCCAGATGTGTAGAGCCCAGGGCAGGATCCTAGTCCAGGTTCACTCACCACAATCTGAACTTCCAATCAGCTGCACACATGCATGCATACAAACACCCCCCCACACACACTACACACGTGCATGCACACCCATACACATGCATGCCTACAAGCACAGTCACAAGCATATTTTTGCACATACGCAATGTTCACACATACACATGAACCACCATGCAGACATTCACAAAGACATGCACACATGGGCGCACATCTGCATTTGCATGAAATCCTAGGTCAATTTTTCCCTCCTCATTCACATTTTCTCATGTCATCCTATGAGCCTCACCCATCCCTTTACAGTGGAAAAAAATCCTCTGGCTTGACCCAGAGCTAGCCTCTTTCCCTTTTATAGATGTCGCTCTTCAATCTTTCCCTTTCTCCCCTTCACTGTCCCTTGCAGCTGGCTTTCTGCTCTTTGTGAGGTTCGGTGAGGTTTCAAGGAGAGAAGAAAAACCTGTCCTCTGAGAGAAGCGCTACATACAAGATGGGAGCCCGAGGTTCTTCTGACTAGATAAGACCAGAGACATGATGGGCCCCTGTGGGTCTGTGCTGA
Source organism: Furipterus horrens (assembly GCF_987537825.1). Lineage (NCBI taxonomy): Eukaryota > Metazoa > Chordata > Mammalia > Chiroptera > Furipteridae > Furipterus > Furipterus horrens. Next base: position 106,288,877 of record NW_028327173.1, read on the forward strand.
GTGTTCAATGCCAGTGCCCATGGCAGTCCTGGTGTGAGCCGGTCAGTACGCCTGGGAGCCCAGCCTGAGCTCTCACTGGCTCAGGCCCCCAATGGGGAAAACAGAAGTGTGCACACACATGTGTGTGCACTGTTACCTGGGCCTTTGTCAAGACATGGGGACTAGAAAAGCTCCCAGGGGTGGGGGAGTGAGTTATTATGTGGTTTCTCTGAGAGTAGACCCCAACTCTTGAAAGCACAGGAACACCACTCTGAGATAGTGGGCAGTGCCGGCGAGAACGAGGCTGTTCTAGGAAAGCAGCTAGAGTGCGGGATGGACATAAGAGCATGTAATGCCGAGACCAGCTTTCATTCACTGTTTGAGCTTGAACCAGTCACTTAAGTTCCCGAGCCCCAGTCTTCCCATCTAAGCAGTGGGAGCCGCATTGCTCCTCCCGGTGCTGTGACTCCTCTGAGCGATCCATGGCGACATGCCAGGAAATTGTAATGTGCCGTTTCAGTGGGATACGCAGTAATAACAATCATGAAAATAATAACAATGGTCATAAAGAAGATAAGCTTTCATTGTCTGGAAGATTCATTTATGTAGGACAACTCATTTTTCCAGCAGGCTGGGTAGATGAGGCATGACAGGATTTTGATTTTTTTTTTCTTTTAAGTGCTTTTAGCTGAGCCCAAGGAGGTGTTCAGGTGGCTTCCAGCCGAGTTCAGAGGGAGCCTGCTCCTGCCCTCTCTCACGCACACCAGGCCCACCCAGCCCTCCGCCTCACCTTCTCGCCCCACATCCTCAGCTTGGATCTCCACTTGGACTGTATCCCCCCAGGTGGGGGCTTTGGTGGGCTCCGAGGTCACAGATGTGACTGCCTTGGAGTTCTGCTTCTTTGCTTCCTCAGATGTGGTTGTCCTGGAGAGGGGAGGGGCAGGCTGAGTCAGAGGAAGGGGTTCCTGCCTACTCTTCAGCCCTCCCAACTCCACAGTCCATAAATCAGAGCAAAGAGCGAACAGAGAAGCAAGAGCTCCTTCCCAGGCAGACACTCACATCATCCCAGGCCCAGGGGACACCAGGTCTCTCTCTTCCACTTCTCTGCCTGCTTGGGTGACCACACTGTCTCGCTGGCCACTTCTGAGGCCTTCATGTGGACTCAGGCCAGAGCTCAGGGTGGGGTGGAAGTAGGGGAGACGCCTTTCGTGTCTGACTCCCTGCCCCTACCGGTGCAGAGCTCCCCAGCAGGCGCCTGTGTACACAGGCTCCCTGTCGTTGCTGTCCTGTCCATCTTCTCTAGCTTCTGTTCTGTGAGAGGAAGCCTCTGGGCAAGGCAGCTAGCTGTGTGGTGCTCCTGGCTGGCCTCGCCTTCACCCTTCGCTTCCCGAAGCTTCTGGCCCAGATTCCCAAGGCTCAGCTCAGCTTCCCCAGCTCTGAACCCTTTCAATGAAGCACACACATGCTACTGCCTTCTGCACCTGGAGCTGGGCCCGGCGGGGTGTGGTGAGGCGTTCCTGGCCCGCAAGCACTCACAGGTGGTGCAGTGCCAAGCCATCCACAGTGGGGTGGGAGCTCGGACCCTCTGCATCCCAGTGCTTTCCACAGGTTCAGAGCCATCCAAGAGCTCCGTGAGAGACTTGATCTCTGTTCTGTTGAGGAGGTAGTTAGGTCGGGCTGCAAGCAGTGCAGCAATCACAGGTAAGGGGTCATTCAGAGAGCCTGCAGCAGGGGGAGCCTCACCACATACTCAGGTGCCCAAACAACACCCCAGATAGAAAAGCAGAGGTGGAGTTCTCACCATCCCCACTCCCAGAAGTCCCCACAGGAAGTGTGGGCCATGGGAGTCAGCCCAGAAGCTTACAGCTAATCTGTCCCACGTGTTAGCAGCGCCAGCCTGTGCTCCTTCCCAGCCCAGCTTGTTCCTCTCCTCCATGAAGCCCTCTGGACCCCTGGCCCTCACTGCTCCCTCACTCCTCTGGACTTGAGTGACACAGTGGCCTGGCTCCTTGTTCCCTACTTGTCACAGCCCTACTCCTGTGGACAACCAATTTTATGGGAGACCTATCTCTGAGCTCACAGGTCAGATGAGCAACCCCCCTTAAACCATCTGGGTTCCAAATCCCAGCTCTATACCTTACTGGCTGTGTGACTTCGGGCAAGCTAAGTAACCTCACTGTGCCTGACTTCCTGCATGTGAAATGGGGATGATAAATGCAGGGCTGTTGTGAGCATGAAGTGAAATAATATGTGTAAAGTGCCTGGCATATTGTTAAATACCATGAAGTGTTTGTAATAATAATTTTTATTGTCCCAGGCCTGGTGTCTCCCCATTGTGACCCCAACTCTGGATCTATAAGTGGGGGTCTTTGGCTGCTGTGACCAAGGTGTGAAGTCCTAGAAAGAGCACAGGCTTTGAAGTCCCACGGAGCTTCAAAAACCTGGTGTTTCTCAAAGGGACCTGACTGGAGGCAGAGCACAGGCTTTGAAGTCCCACGGAGCTTCAAAAACCTGGTGTTTCTCAAAGGGACCTGACTGGAGGCCGCATTAAGGGGAGAAGGGAAGTGCTGAGGGAGGGCTGAGATGAGAGGGGTTGGTCTCCCAGAGAACTGGCGCCCAACTCAGACACAGGGCCCACCCTGCCACGGGGCTGCCAGGCTTGAGAAAAGGCATCACAGCTGGAGGGCCGAGGAGCTCAGCCTGCTCCAGCCTCAGGTCCCTTCCTCGGGCTCTATGATCTCTGCTGACTTGGAGGGTGCCATCCATGCCCCTCCTTCTGCCACTCTGTGCCCTGGTTCTCTCTCCTGACAACTGCCCTCAAACTCAGAGGCCTCAGAGCTCTCAGAGCTTCTCACCAGCTCTCGCCTGCCTAGAGGGCACCCCCACCGGGTGTTCCCCTCCACTCTTCTGTGGAAGCACTGCGGGAGGGGGTGTTCCAGGAAGGTTCGTAAGGAGAAAGTCAGTCCTGCTCCCACACCACGCAGCTTTTTGTATCCCCTGGGAGCTTCCCAGTGCACTAAGAGTGAGTGAGCAGTGTAGTGACAGAATTCAAGTTGGAACTCAGGACCATCCTTATCAGCCTGTCTTCCATCCTCCTGATATCTTTGGCCTCTTGTCCCCTCCCCTTCTCTTCGCAGGTGGAAAGACAGGAATGATCATGGGCAAAACCAAGGGATCCTACTCCCAGTGCTGACTTTACTTAGGCACAGAAAGAGTTACGCAGCATCTCTCCTTCCTTCCCTCTGACACACACCAGAGAGGTGGGTTAGGGCAAGGTGAATAGGGATGAAAGAACTCCCAAGGGTAAGCCACCGCCCCCTCCCCCCAAGGAAGGAGCTTTTAGCAGGTGGAAGGAGCCTGTCAGGGTAATGGTTTTTCTTGACACAGCTGACTCCTCCGGGCCTTGATGCTGTTCTAGAAACTGAAGAGCTAGAAGGGCATCTGATTCTACACAGAACTGGAGAAGGAGGCCAGCTCACATCCTGCTCTGAGCCCCTATTCTTTGCCCACAGCTGGGCACAAGGCAGGCTGGGTTCTAGGACCCTAAGGCCTCTGAGGGAACTCAGGTCTCTCACGCAGTCTCAGAGCCCAAGGTCCTCTCCAGGACCTGCCTCCACACAGCCATCTGCAAGACTGATATCCGCCTCTCTGTCCCTGGAGCCCTGGCCTGGCTCTAGCAGGGCCTTGGGGGAGCTGCCCTCTGCCTGCTCTCCTGGGGCTCAGACTCAATCCAGCCATAGTGGGGAGGGCAGCCACACTAGAGTGGAACTAGGGTTGGGTTCAGAGGCACAGTGCAGCAGTCCTGGGTCCCAAGCTGCTGGGAAATATCACCCTGCTACACACGCCCCAGCTTGGCTGGGTGCCAGAGGGGTATGTGTGTGTCTGACAACCTCCAGCCATGTACCCCTGTGGAGGCCAGGCCCAAGCACAGCTGTCAGTGGGAGGGAAGAGAAAGGTCTCTGCTGTCCTTCTGTAAGGTCATGACTAAGGCAAATGTGTAGTCTGGTTCCCAGGGGCTGCTGTTGTGAGCGGAGGTCAGTGGTGGATAAGCACAGGACACTGATGGAGCATGCACAAGCTCCCCGCCCCCCAAACTGTCCTCTGACCGCTCTCCAGGGCATACACCTCAGGGGTGGAACCTGTGTGCCACAGTCCCTGTCTATGCACACACACACACACACACACACACACACACACACGACACACACACCACACACACACCACACACACACCACACACACACATACACCACACACACACACACACCACACACACACCATGCACCACACACACACACCACACACACACACACCATGCACCACACATACACACACACACACACACACCACACACACACACACCACACATACACCACACACACACATACACCACACACACACACACACACACACACACCACACACCACACACACACACCACACACACGCACCACACACACACACACACACACAGCCTCAGAGAGGCCTGTGTGCCACACTGTACCTGATTTCTGATCCCACTCCCATCTACCAGCCCTCAGGCTGCCTCTGAGGTCTCTAAGGCTCTCTCCTACACCTTGCCCAGTCTGTCCTCTTGGTCGTCCACATTCCTGAAAGCCTCAGAGCACGAATAGCTGTCAAGGTCTGGCTTCCTCCAAGGCAGGGCTGTGGAAGCCCAGGATGCAGGCCACCTGGCTTGTCCTGACTGCCAATCCCAGGCAGCCTGCAGAAGATCAGGACATAGGAGAGGGCCCCAATTCAGGTCTGTTCTGGCTGCTGAGGTCCTGGAGGGGCAGACCCTGGAATCTCAAAAGACCAGAGGGGTGTCCCTAGAAGCTCCTGTGGAAGGGGGTGACTGGGCAGACGGAGGAGGATGTGTGCCAGGCAGAACTTCTAGATGGATGGCGGTAGAATGAGAGGTCTTGTGACCTTTGACCGTAGCCCTGTTGCTCACTCAATGGGGAAACTTAGAGGTGGGAAAACAGGTTCAGATGAAGATTGTTCCAGGCCAAATGCCAGGTGTGTCATGACTGGGCCTCATTCTGTTCTGAGAAGGCAGGGCAATTCCCCTCTACTTGTACCCTGCATGCTGGCCTCTGCATCAGGAAAGCCAACCCCGACCCCCAACAATCCTCTAGAAGGCCCAGAGGCAGCCAGACTCCCAAGCCACAGACCTACCTCCATCCCCAAAAAGCACAGAAAAGCCCCAATCACTGCTTCTTGACCCAGCCTTATGCAACAGGGACAGGATGGGAGAGCTGGCCTCAGCAGGAACAATCACCTGAGCAAGGTGGGCAAAGGCTGGCTTCTTGAGTTTCTGAACCTTCCTGAGCTGAACACGGGAGGGAAGGCTTCCTGGAGGAGGCAGGGCTTGGCTAAGCAGAGAGGAGATGGCATGAGCCGGCTCCTGGGTAGGTCTGGGGAGGGGCTGGCTGGCTGATCCAGGCCTGTGGTTTGGGAGCATGTGGTGAGGTAGTCAGAGAGGAGAGCAAAGCCTGTGGTCCTCTCTGACCTGTTCTCTCTCCAGCCCCCTTCTTTCCAAGCCCAAGTGCAGTGTCCTCTGGTCTTGGCTAAGCTCCCCTGGGATTGCTGGGTGAGAAAATGTGGCTAGGGGCTCCTCAAAGGCAGAGCTGAGATGGAGGCAGGGATTCGTCTGGTCTCCCACTTCCCCAGACAACAGCCCATCAACAACACCCCCACCCCATGCCTGTGCCTCCCCCTAGCCCCCAGTGCAGTTGGTCCTTGTGGGTTTTAAGCTCTTGGGAGGCTGCCACTTAAGACATGAGCAGGGCTGTTATTCTTAGCAACGTGATGGGCTCTCACCCTGGGTTTCATTTATTAATTGGACTCCAATGAACCGTCACTACTTGCTGATGGTGCTACACCACTACAGATGGGCCTCAATTAAAGATTATTGACTCTGGAGCAAGAGGCCAGCCAATTCCTCATGCACGGCGGTGTGGCTCTCCCCCAACTTTCCTGCAGGGAGTGGGGGCAGCTCTGCAAATCAGACACAGCACACCCCAAGAAACTCTGCGATGAGCACTCTGGCCAGGGAGATGTCTTTCTGAAGAATGCCTCTCCATATATCTTCACCCACACTTTATCTGAAATAGCCCCGCTGTCCTTAAGGGATCCACTCCTGGGCAACAGGCACCCCTGCCCATGGCACCTCCCAGAGGCACAGGCAGGGGTGTTCTTTCCATATGGCCCAGGGGAAACCGCAGGCCACACAGAGCTGTGAGCACTGCAAAGTGATATTCAAACCCTGTCTGTGGGTATCATCACACCCTCTTTCCTCTCCTGGGGGAGCTAGCTTCCTCATTCAGAGAAACCTTTGTTCCCTCTTGCGGCAAAAGATGGAGCAGGGTCAAAAAGGGCCCATGACTGCACCATGTGTCAGCCAGCCTTTGGCGTGTCTGGCAGTGGTCTGCCCGGTGGCCTAGCTGGGTGAGGGGCCCTGGGAACCATCTTCTTAGGCAGAGGGGGAAGGGCCAGCTCTAAGTCAATCCCATGACCCTAGGGGATGGAATGACAGTCTCCTTGGCAAGGTACAGGCCTGGGTGAGACAGTTCTGGAACATTTTGCCATGAGTTGAGATCCTTCTCAGTGAGTCACTCTGAACATCCACTCCTCTGAATACCCCCTTTCTCATGAATGCAGCCTTAGAGCAGGAGGAATGTGGGCAGGCGCAGAGGTGAACTTCCTAACCTCACAAGAATCACCCAAATCACTGATTCTAGTTCTTTGCCAAACATACGTGGTGTTCAGTTCAAGTTCTGAGGTCCGAGGCATCACAGACACACAGACTTGCTTCCTGCCTGCTTCCCCAAGACCAGCCTCCCTGAGGTGTCCTGGTACCCGAGTATGGAGACCTGGAGTCTGCTAGCTGCCTCCTGACTTGGAAGACTGGGCAAAGGATGAGTAAGTGAGATTTATCTGTTTACTTGCCACCTCTACAAAACTAGCCTGGCATAGACTGCTGGATCCTGCTCCACACAGGCGCTGCTGCTCTACTTTACTGCCCTAGAAGAGGCTCCTGGGCTGGGAGGAGGGCTCAGATCCCCCAAAAGAAAAGAAGGGGGTGCCTCTCAGACACATATAGAGGACATGCAGCTATGGGGAAGTCACTGGCCCCTGGGAGAAGAGGACAGCCAGTGAAAATGAGTGGGTTGAGGGTTCAGGAAGAGGAGGTGATTAAGAAAGGCCCAGAGATCCTGAGCAGAGGCAATTTGTCTGCATGTAAAACTGGTCGATTTTACACAGCAATCCGGATTTCTGGTTTCTCTTGAAAATTTGAGAGGGCTGCCTGCATTCCTCCAAGGCAGAAGTCAGCAGTGGTGGCTCCAGCTGCTCCTCCAAATGACCCGTGTGCTTGCCAGTTTGCCACTGTCCCCTCCACTGTCTATTGCATCCCACAGCTGGCTGACTTCAGCATTTACACAACTGGCTGGAGCCCTGAAGGCACGACTTGGCCATCCCTGGTGCCATTCCTTCTGACAGAAGCACATTGCATGTGTAGAGCCACAGATGACAGATACGGGAAGAACACAAGCAGGAGGAAATGGACTGGAACCCAAGCCCCAGCTTCCTGCCTACTCTTTGATAGATGCTGGACCATGTAGCATCTGACCCTGAAGCCCATGGGGGTACTGGCAAGGGCAGAGGGAAGCCAGACAAAGCCTGGATAGAGGATCAAGCCTCCTGGCTCCTCCTGGTGTCCTGGGAGGCAGGAGGAGCCCTGCCAGCAGCTGTGCCCGTGCTCGGAAACAAGCAGAAAGCCCGGGTGGAATGCCATGAGGACACCAGGAAGGCCCCCACTGGCCAGCCTCACTGCCTGAGATCTCCCCAAGAGTACTTACTTCTCTAGGTAAACACTGCCCTGTTGGACAGCTCCTCCAGGATCCTAGTGCCCCTCGGGGACAGCTCCTGCCTTTTGAGTCTGAATAAGTGTTTCAGGCATAAGAAGAACTGAGGGGCCTGGGCATCGCTGACAGGGGAACATCTGGAAAGAATTCTTTTGGCTTCAGTCTGGCTGGGGATCACAAGTCAACTCTCCTTTAACCACTGATGCCAGCTGGGTTTATAGCTCTGGGATATAGGGATGTTCTCACTGAACAAAAATTCTGAAGCTCTGAGCCTGGAGGGACCGACATCATGGGAGGGCCAGGCCGCACTGTAAGCTAGGGAACCTGTAGGGTGAATAAGACCTTGGATTCCCAGGGCCCAGGGCCTTCTCCTTCACCATGTGCCTTTCCCGACAGGCATCCTACTAGAAGAAGGAAAGTGCTTTGGCCTCTGCCAGACCCAGTGGCCAGTGGCTAGATGAGGATGGTCATCTTCATGTGCTCCACTCCTACTGGTCAGCCATATAACGTCAAACAAGTCCCTTTGTTGCCGGGGCCTCCTTGGTTATCACATGGAGCCAAGGCAGCCTGCCTCCAGGTTGCGGCATTCGGGTGAGTGTGGAGGACCACGCTCCGAGTTAGCGCAGCACAGGACTGCATCAGCAGTGGGGCTGCTCTCCTCCTGTGCTGCCCATGATCACTGTCACTGTCATGTTGAAAATTATTTATTTATTTTTTTCTTGAGCTCAACATGCCAGACCTCCATCCACTCCACCCAAGTCCCTGGCCTCTGAGGCCTTTTGACCAAGGCCCCTAGCCAAACAGAGGAAGGTGTGGGCAGTCCAGAAGGACCCTCAGGGGTCCAGACTGGTCACTGGATCTCCTTTGGATGTCTGGTTTAGGGCTCTGATGCCAACAGTCCCCTTTTAAGAGGCCAACTGATACGTGAAGGCAGGGATGAGGTAGAAAGAACTCTTGGTTTTGGAATCCTGGATCCAGGCTTGGGTATTTACTAGTTCTGTGACTTTGGACAAGTCACAGAAATGCTCTGAGCCTTAGTAACCTCATCTATAAAATGGGGATAATATTTCACCTAGCTCACAGGACTAAGCAATAATTAAATTATGCAAGAGAGAGACAGACACACATGCTTAGCACATCTGCCAGGTATATGGCAGGCACTAGATAAATATAACCAACTTTAACCTTCACCCTTCCTCTCTTACCAGAACCTTAGACAACTGTCCTACTTTCAATATCTTCTTCAATTAGTCACCAGGGTCAGAGCTCAGTCTGTGGTCAGGATCAGGGTTCGATATATGATGAGGGCTATGACCAGAGCCAGGACTCGGTCTTTAACCAGGGCTTGGTCTATGACCAGGGTCGGGGCTCAGTCTGTGACCAGGGTTGAGGCTCAGGGTGTGACCAAGGTCAGTCTCAGTCTGGGGCCAGGGTCAGGGCTCTCAGGCTTATCCAAGAAAACCAAAGATCCTCTGAGTATGACTGACTGGCCATGATCCGTGAGCTGCCCCTCCCACCTGGGCCTGAGCCAAGCACGCCCATGTGCACAGAGGGAGCAGCACTCCCCTCGCAGTATTGACTTTGTCCCTGCTCATTGGCTCTGGGCAGCAGGCAGTTAGAGAAGCAGCTGCCAACTGGCAGCTCAGCCATTCAGCCTTTGGCCAATGGTCAGAACCCCACGGATCATCTCTTGGCCAGCTTCTTTTCCACACCCTGCCCACCGGGGCACCCCACCTGTCAGAGCCACTGCCTTCCTGGTCCCTGCTGTGCTCTGACTGGCAGGTGTCTCTGTGCCAGGCTTGGAGGCAGGTGCTGGGGAGACTCCAGGCCTGAGCACTGTCCTAGCAGGTCTGGGTGTGGAATCTGTCTTGGGTGATATAGCTGGGACTCTTACTGCCTCTAAAGAATGAAGATTGTCTCCCAGGCCAGAGCACAAACCAGCCTGCAAGCCTGGTGCAACATGGAAGCCAAACCTCACATCCTGACCATGGGAAGATTGAGCTTAGAGACGGTCAGGGACTGGTCTGAGGCCACACAGGGAGTCAGGGGCAGTGGACCAGACTCTCGGATTTCCTGATCACGTTCTGGCTTCCCTCTACTGTGCTGAGGCTTTCTTTTGGTAGGTCTCATGTGCCTACTGTGAGTGCTATGAAGGATACCCTCACCTCTGTATCACACTTTACCTGTCAGCATCTCCCCTGTGTGGCTCCACCATCTGTATAGTTCTTTGAGGCATGTTCCCAGGTGAGGCATTCAGGCATTGAAGGGTGAAGTTTCCAAAAGTCACAGAGCAAGCTAGAAAAGGGTCTAGATTAATTCATTCATTCATCCATGTATTCATTCAGTCAATATTTATTGACAGTTTCCTATGTTCCAGATACTGTGTTTAATAGTAGGGATGAAATGGTGAGCAAAACAGACCTGGTGGTTGCTTATGGAACTAGTGGAGCACAGCAGAGGGAGGGACTGATGAAGAATAAGCCAATAATCACATAAAAGCACACAAAGCATGTGAACCTGCAAGAGCAACACTGGAGAAGTGCATGGTCTCATGGAAGCATGTAATTGGGGCGGGGGTAGATTTAGCCTGGTCTGGGAGGTTTGGGAGGGCTTCCTTAAGGAGGTGATGAATGAGCTGAGAAATAATATTCTGGGAGAGGGAGTGTACAAAGGCCTAGGATGGGAGGGACTAGGGTCTTTTCAGAGAACAGAGAGATATCTGGAGTGGCTGAAGCAAAGGGGGGCTGGGGGTTCATGTTGAGGAGGCAGAAAAGACCCACCCATACTGGACCTGAAATCATCTTTACTCTGGGAGAAATGAAAAGGCATTGGAGGGTTCAGAAAATGGGTTCTTACCACAGTATCAAATAGTAACCTGCCTTTGAAAGAGGTTTGAAGAGGGGCAAGATCGGAAGTACCGAGAACAGAAAAAAAATGCAGTAGCCTAGGGTGGTGGAGCTGGTGGAGAGAAGCAGCCAAGTTCAAGATAGGAGAGAAATTAACATGCTTGGGGACGGATTTGATGGGGGTGAGGGGATGATTACTGATGACCAAATGGGACGAGATCATGTAGATAGTATAGAGAAAGAAAAGTAACTGAGGGTCGAAATCTGGGGTAGGTCGACATCTAATGCTAGGTAGAAGAGACAGAGGGGTGCACAGAGAGGAGAATAAGAGAGGGGGCACCTTGGACCAGGAAAACAAAGAACTTCAAGTAGAACGAGTGTTCCTGAGGGGCTAATGCCACTGAGAGATCACGAAAGGGGATGTGACTATGGGACATAGGGTCAGGCATAAAGGTCACTGGTGACTTTAGAGAAAGCTGTTTTGGTGGAGAAGTGGAGTCAGATTGGAAGCAGGTCAATGGCTCAGATGGAAAGCAGAACCACAAGATGAGCCAAGTGGACCTGTTGGCTTGGGACAGTTGCTACTGGAAGTTGCATCTTATTACTAGATTGGCTCAAGTTTGGAGCCTGCATAGTGGTGAAGAGGCCACATCCCACACTAGGGAAGCCCCATCTTTGGACCTGAGCCCTCTTCAGCTCCCCACTAATGGGCTGAATGACAGACTAGCTCTGGCCCTTGTGCTTCAACCCCAGCTCCACCCCCCACCAGCATGAGCTTCCCTGCTGCGGATGCAACAAACCCCGAGAGGAGGGTGGATGGGCAGACACAGGAATCTCCGGTGTCCCCCCTCGGATCTGACATGAGACAGCGCGGGATGGCAATGGCAGAGAGCAAGAAGCTAAGCCAGAAGCCCAAGCTGAGGGCAGCAGAAAACACAGGCAACAGAAAGATGAGGAAAAATATTTTGGAAGGACATGAAATTACGTATATTTAATATATAAAAAATGTATTTTAAGCATCAAAATACTCATCGTGAGAAAAATACAAACTTAAGTGGACTGAGCAATGACCACTGTATGCCTTGTTACTGAGCATTTGGAATCAGACATACGGGGACATCATGTTCTTTCCAGGACTTAGGGTTTCTGAGGGCCTCGGCCTTCCCTCTGCGGTTCCTGCCTGGGGCTGGGGGCTCACACTGAAAGCTCTTTTCAGGTTTCACCAGCTGGGCCTTCTTCCTCAGAAGCCCTCCCTCTGCTCCATTTGCATCTCATTAGCACCGTAGGCTGGTGGCCGCTCAGCCACCAGGAGGCCTGGAACGCCACGGCCTGCCCCCTCCCCGGGTGGAGATCGGCGTGGCGATGCGCTACCCCCGCCCCCACACCCTACACCCGGGCTCCGGCCCGCTTGGCTCCCTAGGAGTGTTCCCATGGCAACCGGGTGAGGGCGCAGGTCGCGAGGCCTGCCGAGGAGCCGCGCGGACGCCAGTTCCCCGCCCGCCGCCGGGCTGGATTGGTGATAGGCAGGGCCTCCATCTCCCGAGATGATGGGCGATAATTGGTTTATGGAAATAGCTGAGCGGAGAAGGCAAGCTCCCTGCCAAGCCCGCTCCTCGCCACCTGGCCTTTCTCGCTGCAGAAATGGAGCTGGGGGAGGGGCCGGGAGAGCCCGAGCGCTGGGCGGGGGAAATGGGGCTTTTGAGACATCAAGTGTTTCACCTGTTGGTCTCCAGCACACCCTCTATCCTCCTTTCACTCTGTGTGGATGCGGTAGTTGTTGTTATAGTAACCTGATGTTCGCCTCAGTTGCTCCTTGGCCCCTAAGTCTGTGCTCGGGCCTATGTTGGGTGCATTGTTGGGGAGAGGGAGAAGAGAGAGAAAGGACCCGGGACCTGTCCTGGGGAACCCGCTTTGGGGGACAGAGGAGCAACACGTAACTTTATTTGTATGAAGTGCCTCTGCCAGTGTTGACACTGCTGTGGGGCTCTTGGGAAGGGAAAGCAACTCTGGTGGCTGCTTGGAGGAGGAGGCATCATGAACAAGGCTTTGAAGGTAGGATTTCAGCAGGTATTGGGGAGAAGGCTGGGTCAGGCACTCCCCAAAAGAAAATGTGGGGAAAAGCCAGTAGGGAGGTACTGAATGATGCTGTTATTGGTGGAGGAGGGGAGGTGTAGGGAGGTGGAGTGGGAGTCCCTGGTGGCTCCCAGTCTTGGGAAGGAGCACTGCACAGTGCTTTACAATCAAGACTGAGCAGATGTCCAGCATCCATATGGAAGGTTAGCTGGAGACTGTAGCCCTTTGATGCCCTCTGAGAGAAGTGAGGTCCGTGAGGTGGGCAGCAGACATGGAATGGCAGGCCTCGCTCGGATATCAGGCTGTGAGGAGTGTGAAACCCAACTGCAGCTAGCTGGAGGGGGGATGAGGGGATGCATTAAATGACAAGAACTAGGGAAGTCCTTACGATAGAAATGACTAGAGTGTAGTGGGGGCCAAGGAGGAGGATGGTCGTGAGTGTCTTACCCCAGGATTGGGTGTGGTGGGGTGGGGCGCCCAAGGCAGGCCCCAGGTCTTCTTCCCTTGACCACCCTCCACCCCCATGGAGCCTTAGCCCAGGCCTCTGCACCCAGGGGCCCTGCCCCCTGAGGTCAGGTTGTGGCCAACCCCTGCCCATCGAGCTGTGGGATCAAGGAGTGGCCCTTCCTACCTTCCCTAGCCCTGGTGAGCAGCTTCTGTGCAGCAGCAAGATGGCAGGCCTCACATTTGCAGAGTCCTCAACCCCTGTGTGATGCACACTTGACTCTTCCTCTGGGTATCACAGTCCCAGCCTCAAACCTTTGGGTGCTCATCTTCCAAGTATCCATACCTTGGTTTCTGCTCCACGGGACACCAGGCCCCACCCCACTCTCAGTAGCTACTTACACTGCCACGTAGGGCCAAGGCTCAGAGCCATCCTTGCAGGCAGGGAGGTTGGTGGCCCCATGGAGAGTGACTGTGATGCTCTCCTTATTGGAGGGAGACAGGGGGCTGATGACAGATTCCACAGTCTGGGTGGTGTTTGGGGTGTCCTCTGAGCCCTCGGCGACCTGTGGAGAGAGCCAGGGCTGAGCGGCTCTTCTGGTGTGGTCACCTCCGCTTACTGCCTCTCTGTAACTCTAGTCCTCTCATCACTCCTCTCCAAGCAGCTTTTTCCCTCTGTCATTCACCCACCCAGTCTGGAATTACAGGTCCCAAAAGGCAATTGTCTTTGACCCCATTTTCTTACTACCTCTGTCCCACACCCACATCTCTCCCAGTTTCCTTCTTGCCTCCTCCAGTCTTGTATCCATCACTTCCTGCAGAATGAGATAGGCCACTTCACCTTTCAAGTCCAGTCCCACCTCTAAGCCCTTACTTTTGCAGGTACCCTTGCCTGTAATTTCCAGATTGCTCCTGGTTTTGAGGTCCTAACAATTGTCCTTCTGTCTCTCCTGCAATCTCACCCCAGTTCACCTCAGGTCCCCCCAGTTGAGAGCACTTTACAGTTTACAAAACTTATCCATGGAGTCACCCAATGCATTAATGGAGATGAATGAATGTGTCTGTCCCAGATGCCTCATCCCTCTTCAACCCAGAGGAGAGAGGTGCCTGCCCACACAAGGCCTCCTGGGCTGGTTGCCCCAAGCAGATCCTATGCAGGGGCTCAACAGCTCAATAGCTGTGGATTCATGGCCCAAAGGAGCATGGTGATGCGAGTTGCTGAGAGGAGACAGAAGCTTCAGCCTGGGACAGTCAGGGAAGGTAGCTGGGAAGAGGAGGCTGCAAAGCGTCGGGAGAACATGCATGGGTGAAGCAGGGAAGACAAGCTGGAGAGCAGAGCACTGGAGCAGAGGCAGCAGAGTGGGAAGGGGAGGGAGCATCGGGAGGCCCAGGGCAGGCAGAGTGTTTCTGAAGGATTCAGGGAGTTGGAGCCTGGCAGGGTGTTTTTAGTGGATTAAACACTGGGGTGGGGAAGGTGTGGACATGGGGCTGCTGTGACTTGGGGTATCCTGGTCCTCCCTCTGCACTGAACTGCTGACTTTCTCCCAGTCCCTGGAATTGACATTGACACAGTTGAACCCTTTGTTCCTCCTGCTGATTCATTGGCACAGCTGATGTGAGGGGCTACAGAGGGGCCCTCCTGGGCTTTGGAGAGGAACGGTGGACCTCTTCAGGTTGGAGATGGGGCCTGGAGGGGGCCACTGGGAGCTGACCCTCTAATCAGGAAAGCTCGTCTTGTGAAAGCCTGCATTTCAGGGCAGGCCCTGGTAAGGGTGCAGGAGTCCTCAGGATGGGAAGGGTCTGTGGAGACCGTTGAGAATAATGACCTGTTACATAGAGGGGAGACTGAGTACTGGTCCTGGGTGGGCTTTGCACTGGTGGCAACCCCAGCAGGGAGGGTACCCTAGCTCTGTTCTGATAAGTTTCAGGAGAGCTGGGTTTAAACCCCAAACAAGTCATGTTCTGAGAGTCGTTTTTCAACCAGACAATGAGGGTTTAGACCAGCCTGCCTGGAACCCACCCTGCTTCCTATGTGATGGCCCAGGTTCCCCACATACTGTCTGTTCTCACCTTGAGCCTGGGGGTCCCAGGCACAGTGGCTTCTGGCAGCTTCCAGGCAGAGGGAAAGGGAACGGCTGTTATTTCATTGAGTTCTCATGACAGTGATATGGGGTGACTACAGATATGAGCCCCGTGCTAGTCCAATCCATCAGCATGTCCTGCCAGCCCTATTTTCAAACCATGTGTACAATCTGACCCCTCTGTCTCTTGGGTCCAAGACACCGGATTTCTTTCCTTTTTTAAAGTATATTTTATTGATTATGCTGTTACAATAGTCCCAATTATTTTTTTCCTTTACTCCCCTCTGCTCAGTACCCCTTTCCCTCCAGCAATCCCATCCCCTTTAGTTCGTGTCCATGGGTCATGCATATAAGTTTTTTGGCTTCACCCTTTCCTATATTATTCTTAACTTCCCCCTGTCTATTTTGTACCAACCAATTATGCTTCTTAATCCCTGCGCCATTTCCCCATTTCTTCCCCTGCCCCTTCCCAGCTGATAACCCTCCAAATGATCCCCATACCTATGATTCTATTCCTATTCTAGTTTGCTTAGTTGGATTTAGTTTTTATTGTTAGATTCAGTTGTTGATAGTGAGTATGTTGTCATTTTAATGTTCATAGTTTTGATCTTATTTTTCTTAAGTAAGTCCCTTTGCCATTTCATATAATAATGACTTGGTGATGATGAACTCCTTTAGCTTCACCTTGTCTGGGAAGCACTTCATCTGCCCTTCCATTCTAAATGATAGCTTTGCTGGGTAGAGTAATCTTGGTTGTAGGTCCCTGCTTTTCATTACATTGAATACTTCTTGCCAGCCCCTTCTTGCCTGCAAAGTTTCTTTTGAGAAATCAGCTGACAGTCTTATAGGAACCCCTTTGTAGGGAACTCTCTTCTTTTCTCTTGCTGCTTTTAAGATTCTCTCTTTATCTTTAATCTTTGGCATGTTAATTATGATGTGTCTTGGTGTGGTCCTACTTGGGCCTAGCTTGTTTGGGACTCTCTGTGCTTCCTGGACTTGTATGTCTATTTCCTTTGACAAATTTGGGAACTTTTCCTTCCGTATTTCTTCACATAAGCTTTCAATTTTTTGCTCTTCCTCTTCTTCTTTTGGCACCTCTATGATTCGGATGTCAGCACTTTTAAAGTTTTCCCAGAGGTTCCTAAACCTTTCCTCATATTTTTCAATTCTTGTTTCCTCATTCTGTACTGGTTGACTGCTTTTTTCTTCCCTATGTTCCAAATCATTGACCTGAACCCTGGTTTCCTTCCCTTCACCATTGGTTTTGTGTGGATTTTCATTTCATTTAGCATAGCCTTCACTTCTTCCCTTATGCGTTTGCCGTACTTAAGCATATCTGTTAAGTTTGTGAGCATCTTTATCACCAGTGTTTTGAACTCTATGTCTGTTAGGTTGGCTATCTCCTTGTCGCTTAGTTCTCCCACTGGAACCTTGATCTGTTCCCTTTTTTGGGTTGTACTTCTCTGTCTCCTCAACTTGATAGCCTCCTGTGTTTGCCTCTGTGCCTTAGGTAGAGCTGTCACTCCTGTTACATTGTAAGGAGCAGAGCCTTAGGTATTCATCAGTATGGGCGACCCATTTCACCACGTTGTGGCACTGTTGTGGGGGAGGGGTCTGAGAGGGAACAATGCCGCTTGCTCAGCACTTGCCCCTTTTCCAGGCACTTCTCCCACTTCTGTATGGGACTGTCGCCCCTCTAGCTGCGGCCCTGGCCA
This sequence comes from Furipterus horrens, assembly GCF_987537825.1. NCBI lineage: Eukaryota > Metazoa > Chordata > Mammalia > Chiroptera > Furipteridae > Furipterus > Furipterus horrens. Next base: position 106,305,881 of record NW_028327173.1, read on the forward strand.
TTGTTCCTAGAGTGTGTGGGTCTGTGGATGTTCTAGGACCATGGGGGCTCTTGGGGGCCCTTTAAACAAGTGGACTCTACTGAGACACCGGCAGTTTCTTCCTCTACCTCAACCCCCACTGGTTTGCACAGTCGGAAGCAATGAGGCTTTATGTTCCCCGTGGTGGCACCAAGAGCAGTGTGGTCTGGTCTTGCACGGGGAGTGCTCTGCAGGTGTCCCTCCCTATTTTTTAAAAGATGTGACTGTGCTTTCCACCAGCCTGCTGCTGCTGCTGCCACCACACCACGTCCTCTCCGCCCCGGCTCCACCCCTCGTACCTGTCTAGATGAGTATCTCTTCTTTATATCTTTGTTTGTTGGACTTCCATGCAGCTCGGTTTTCTGGAACTTCTGGTTGTCTTTAGTTTTGAGGTATAGTAGTCCCTCTCTATATTGCAGTTCACTTATCACGACCTCACTGTATCACGGGACTTTTAAAAATATTATATTTAATTATTTATTGCAGATTTTTCGCTATATCGTGGGATTTTACAGTACCATATGTATGTTGTTAAAGTTACATAGGTTTAAGAGTGTAGAATAAATGTAAGGTTCCTACTTTGCAGGGGGGTGTCTAGAACGTAATACCCACGATAAGTGAGGGAATACTGTAGTTGTATTCCTTCTTAGTTGTGGAGGGAAACGCAGTGTGTCTGTCTAGGCCTCCATCTTGGCTGGAAGTCCAAGACACTGGATTTCTGCACTTGGTTCTTAATTGTGTTCTTGTTACCCTCTAGCTCTCTTCTGCTCTGCCTACCTCCCAGAACAGGCATAGTAAACCTTTACTAATTTCAAGCAGACCGTATCACTCCTCTGCTTAAACCCTGTAGTAGCTCACTGTTTCACACAGAGCCTCACATGCTGTAAGGGCCTGGGGGCTATAGCCCAGGAAACTGACCTCATCTCACCCCTAGGCCCTTTGCCCACTCACTCAAGCCATACTAGCCTCCTAGTGGTTTCTCATAGCCTTTTCCCTGGCTGTCCCCTCTGCTTGGCCTGCTCTTTCCTCTGTGACCCTCTCTGTGCCTTGCTCCCTTACTTCCTACAGGTTGTTTCATCAGAAAGGCCTTCCTGGTGCAGGCTGGTGTCCTTGCCTAACAGGATGACTAATTAGGAGGTGAAAACCCATTCCCAGCCCCAGAAGTGCCAGCCCTACAAGGAGACCCCTCCCCTAGATTGCCCCCCCCCCCAACCTCAGGACCCAGCTGGCCCCTGTCACCTTCTGCAGAGGTGTTGAGTTACCTCTTCTCCTCTCCCCATTCCTCTGCCAGGCCAGGGTAGAGGAGGGGGAGTGAGGTCAGCAGAAGGAACCCCTGCCTGGTGGAGGGGGGAGGGGAGTGGGAAGGGGAGGAGGAAGGGGAGGAAACAGCCATAGAGTCACCTCCTCCCCTCATAGTCAGAGATGCACCTTTCCAAGGTTCCACTCTCACTGCTACTCTATAGCCCCCCTACTCCCCAGCAGGTTTGCCCTCTTGGTTTGCTGGTGTCGTCGGCGGCGGCGGCAGCCGTCCGTCTCGAGAGACGATGGTGTAGCTTCTTAAGAGTCTATCTGCACCGCCGAGAATGGCTGTGCAGTCCGACTCGGGAGTGACATGGTATCTGTCTCCTCCCGTGTTGAATCGACATCTTGTGATGACGCTGGTGTAGGAGCAAGAGTAGCAGCCTGGGGGTCCAGAGACTGAGGTTTAGCACAGCTCTGCCCCCAACTCTCTGCATGACCCCTCTGAGCCTTACTTTTCCCAACTGGCCAGTGGGTATATCTGGAATGGTTTGTAATGCAGTCTTCTCAGTAATTAGCCTAAGGTTCTTGAAATGAGGTCAGGAGAGGCAACTAACTTCCTTCCCACCCCTAGATTCCCAGGAGCAGCCTTCGATGGTAGCCCTAGCTGGTCATTGCTGTGAGGGCACAGGGCCTACCACAAGCACCCTATGGCCCCAGAAATGAGGGCTGAGCTGAATGGCAGGTGCCTAAGAGCCCTCGCTGACTACCTGGCAGCCCCAGAGCCCAATCAGGCATTTTGCAGACCAGACCATGAGTTGTGCCCTGTCTCCGTCCTCTACATCCTCTAATTCTTCTGTGCCTTCCCATGTGGGACAGCCTTCTGGGGACATAGAATTTGCAGGGGTGTGGGAGGAAACTGCCTGTGCTCCACTTCTAGGCATGAGACCAGCTACTGGGCTGGGGCCTCATGGTGAGGCCTGCAGGCATGTGCCCTCTGCGCAGTCTGGGCCCTGGGGTCGGGAGGCCTGGGGCCAAGTGGGAGGCAACGAGGGGATTGAGTGGGTCGGTGGGCCAACCTTCCTGCCTTCCCCTGAATCAGAACCAATGTCCTCTCCCACCCCCACCCTCCTGAGCCTGCATTGGAGAAATTATCAGGGAATAGATAATGCACATGCTGAGTTACCTGTTGGGGAGCAAGTAAACTGTGGGTGATGGTGAATTCCCCTCTCAGTCTCAGGTCCCACAGAGCCATCTGTGGGAGTGAGAGGAACCCTGGGGAGGCAGCTGACTTTCCTGAATATACTTCCTGAGGCTGGCAGCAGAGCTAGGTGCATACCACCCAACACTGCGGGGGTGCAGACATCTGGTGGGCAGAGGGTTACATTTGCAGGTAGGGGTTTGGTCAGCACACAGAGCAACCCTGTCAGCTCCTCCACCAGGGCCTGGCACACAGCAGGCTCAGAATTACTCATTCCAATGCCTTATGCTCCAGATAGTCGGCCTGTCAAAATAGGACGTGGGCTGCCTATTTTGGGATGTATGTGCTGGGGGAAGGGGACATGAGTGAGAGAAGGAAGATTGGACCTGCAGTGAAGGAGTTAATGGCCCATCCATTCAGCTTCCAGGGCTGGGGCTTACCTTGTTCCTAGTGGGGAGATGATGGAAGGAGATTCCTCCACCCCTCCAGATCTTGTCCCCTGCCACTGAATCTGTCCCAGCTATCCGGGCGGCAAGGAAGCCCAGTTCCACCTCTAGGAGGGCCCTGCATCTAAAAGCCAGGGGCCAAAGGAAGGGGTGCTGGGCTGGGAGGCATGGGATCTGGCTGCCTCTGATCAGTAATTTGGACAAGTTATTAGACTCCAGGGGCCTCAGTTTCCCCAGCTGTATCACAAGGGCTTTGAGTTAAAAATGGTCCCTCATGTTCCTTCTAGTTTCAGCCTCTAAACTTGCCTGGGAGTCCTGGTGGCCATTACGGCTCTTTCCTAGCCTCCTAACTGAGGAAATAGGTGTGCAGCTGAGCTGGAGGGCACAGTGGGAAGTGAGGCCAGGCCTGTCTGTCTCCACTCACTGCTGTCCCTGATCCATGCTCACCAGCCTTCTTCGGATGTTGTCAGAACACGGAGGCAGCTAGAATGCACACCTTTTATCACAGGATGTGTTAATGGCTTAGCCCTGCCGGCAGGATTTGCTAACTAACCTGGTGGGGGGAAGAAGCAATGAGATGCAAATAACCTACTCAATATATTAATAAGCAAACCCACCCTCACTGAAATGCGAGGCTGGCAAGTTTAAAAAGTGCATCTGCAGAAGTCTGTGTGGGACTCCTATGGGCCCACGAGGAGGACTGGGAGTCCCCATTCCCCGTTCCCTTGCTCCCCATTCCCCTTGCTCCTACAGGCCCTCAAAACGGTCTGTCCAGGAGCTGCCTCTCCCCTCCATCCACTTCCCCCTTTTACCTCAATAAACCCACTGCCTGATCCCACAGTAGTCTCTGGGTGATTTCTCAGAGCAGGGCTGCCCTGACAGATGTAACCTCTAGGCCACAGTGTACACATACATCCTTAGGCTCATGACCCGGGGAGTCAGTACTCACTGGTACTAGCAAGGAGTTGTGGTGTGTGGATCAGGAGAGGCTTTTCAAAATTGATGACAAAAATGTCGGAAATAAAGAGAAAGATTGATAGATTTGATAACTAAAAAAATCATACAAACTTCTCCAATGGTCCAAAATTCATTACAATACAAAGAAAAAACAAACAGGAGAAAACATTTGCAATTTATATAAATGTATGAATATCCCTAATACACAAAGAGCTCTGAAATCCATAAGCATCGCCATGATAAAGAGGCATGAATATGACTATGTAATACTATATACACATTATGAACATTCTATAAGATTCTGTTTCCTAAAGCTATGGATCAAATAAATCTGGCTCCTCTCAGGGCACTCTTCCTCCCACACACGTCTGTCTTGAGTGGGCAGGTGGCAATGAACTTCAGGAACCAGTTGGCAGCTTAGGGTCCCCTGGTCAGGCCAGCCTAGTGCCTGACCCCAGCGTGTGCCTTACCAGATGGATGCTTAAAGGGGGAAGGTGGAGTCAAAGAGAGGAGCTGGCTACAGGTAGAGGACACCCAAACCACAGACACCAAAGTCGAGGGTAATAGAGTATAAACCGCATTGGGACCTGGATACCCCTAGCTATTTGGTTTATTTGATCTAAGATTGTAACTACGAAAAGGGTGTTCCCAAGTACCTGTGTGTCCTTGGTCTTAGCTCTCTCCGTCATCCCTGTTGGTGACACAGTCGAGGGCATGGGGTCAACTCTGCCAGTTAGCAGAAGGTAGCGGAGCCCTGACAGGGAACTGTTTCCCTTTCACTGCACTGAGATCCCGTCTAGGCAGGGTCACAGCTACCTGTTAAGTGCCTACTATGTGCAGGCACTCTTTTGAGTATTGGGGATACAGCAGTGATGGAAACAGATAAAAATTCCTTCTTTCCAGGAACTGGGGTCCCTGTGACCTGAGGCTGGGGCTGGGTGAGGGCTGGGAGGGTGTGGGACAGTGGGGTGTGGCACTGCCAGGGCTGCAACCTGTGGAATCCCCCAGAAGATCTTGGAGGGTGATGGTGAACCATCTCCTTGGGGTCTCTGAGCCTCTGTGGTCTCAACAACAGGAAGGCAGAAACTCCTTCCCAGGTTACGCAGAGTGAGACTACTAGTTCAAGCTACTTCTCTCTCTGGGTCATGGGGAGACAGGCAGAATTCACCAGGTAAGGGTAGTAAGATTGATAACACATGTGAGCATGCCACCTTTCAGATTCCATGTGACCCAAGAGGATAGGACACCTAACCTGGAAGAGTCACAGAGATCACCCCAGTCCCCATTTCATAGTTCTGAAAGCTAAGACAGAGAAGAAAAGCTTCTGTCATGGTTTAGGAACAAACATACATGGGACTTGGAAGGAGAGGTGAGTTCATGTGGTGCATGCCCCATGCCCCCAGGCCTCATCGTTTTTTTCCCGGCCCATCCCTTTGGGGGCCGCAGTGTTTGGCCTTGTTTAACAATCTCAGGGACAGAACCCAGTGGTTGGGGCATCAGATATCAGTCCTGCCCAGACAGCTGGTCTGGGTACCTTCCAGACTTTGGGGGTAGTGAACACAGCGGAGTGTCATTGTGATCTCAGGAGTGCCATACACTGGCTCTGGGAGCTGAACCGGGAAAGGGAAGGAAGAGCGGGGCAGGGGTGGGGGCGGACAGGAGTATGGAGTGTTCTCAGCAGAGAGACATACTGTGATTGGAGATGCTGTGGGGCATCTGGGCCATGGCCAGCCAGCCCAGGGGTCAACAGCTGGGCAATGGGCTCCTGACACCCCCGGGAAGGTAAAGCAAGGGGTGGCCCTCTCTCTGCTCAGACCTGGGAAGGTAGTGAGCTTTTCCATCCAGCCGGGTCACCTGGGCAACAGTGTGTGATGTCACAGGGCAAGGCGGAAGTCACACAGACACCTGTCCTGCTCTATTCCTGAGCTGCACCCTGCCTGCTCTCCGGAATGCAGTCCTCGTCCTTCCCAGTCTGGATACCCCAAGCAGCCCATTAGTCAAGATTCACCAATACCCTGTGTGTCCAGCCCTCTGCTGGTAACACTGCAGGAGAGGAGGAGACGCTGCCCCCAAAGAAGTTGCAACTTGGTTGGTAAAACAGCTATTTCTCTTTAAAAATCTGCAGCCATCTGCTTCTTTGAGTGTCTATAGCCTTTCATTTGCTTAATAATAAAAAAAAACATAAAGTTCAAGAGAATGGTTTCTGCTTGGAGTATGGGTGGGAAGGTGGAGGAGAGAATTGGGATTGAGTAGATCAGTCATTGTAATGTTGTCTCTTAGACTGGGTGGTCAGTTAATGGGTGTTCATTATATTACTGAAAATAAATTGTAACTAACTAAAGAGGACCATGTATGGGTCAACTGTGGTTCTAGGGTGTGGAGCAAGGATTATGCCTAATCCAATTCTGAGCTCCACAAGAAATTATTACAAAGTTAACCCTTTTTATCTTTGGCACCTCCTACATGACAGGTCTGGTTCTAAGTACTCTTATGTGTGGAGAGATGCCGGAATGAGGATGACGGGCGCTTAGCCAGGAGTTGGGTCTGTTCCATGGGGGTGAGTCTGAACTGGACCTCTAAGGATGATCAGGAATTTTGGACTAGCAAAGGTGAGGTTTTGGGTACTGGGTGGGGTTGAGAGGTATCTGGAAGACCCCTGTGGCCTGCCTCATACTTCTGCCAGCTGTCCTAGACCCCATATTCAGGCTTCTTCTCATCTTCTTTGGTGTGGGTACCAAGAGCAGGCCCACCTGGCAGCAGGAGGCAGGAAGCCTCTAGCTTCTCTTTCTACCCCTCCACTAGAGAGAGAGAGGCAGGGAGGAAGTAGTTCCCCCAGTTTAGACGGAAAGACTGAGGCCTCACCTTTGTTACAACAGAAGGACCTGCCAAAGTTATCCAGACATTCGGAGATGGAGGCTGGGAGGCTTGCTCCATTTTCTTCCCCTCCAGGATTGCAAGGTGGTGTCCCTGGCTCCCAGGCCAACACTGTCACCATCCTTCATGTGCAGAGAGGGTCTTAGTGGGTCCTTCCCCAGTCTCCCTAGAGTTCCCCCACTTCCTCCCAGCTGTGATGGCTGCAGCTGCAGTTTGGAGGTGAGGGGACTCGTGCTGCCCAGTTCCTGCAGGAGCCATTCATGGCCAGTTCAGGGCCAGTGCAGCAGGGCTGGGAGAGGTCAACAGGGTGCTTAGGGAGCAAACTTGAAGAAGGTCCTGGCTTTCAGGGGTATGCCAGTGCTCCTGCCACTGAACCTCCTGAAATTCTGTGCCCTAGCCATCTTGCCTGCATCACTGTGTCTCCTGCCCTGCCCTGCCACTCCTCCCAGCACCTAAGCAGCCTCCCTTGGGCCTCCTCTGGGCTCCAGGCTCGCATTCTGCTGTCCTACCTAGCATCTGAGCTTTCTGCCATTGCAGCCCCCAGCCCATTGGCCTTCCTGCCTAGGAAGAAGATAATGCAGGGGGCTGGTTCCAGGCTGTCTGGCTCCAGAGCACTAAGCTAGCGAGCTCTGCACACTCAGCAGTCACTAGAAGGAGGGCCTTCCTTCCACCTCACTTGCTGGCTGCCCAGCTCTCTGGACCATGGACCCCTACCTCAGACACTCACTCCTATGCTGCACTAACCTTCCCCCAGAACTGCTTCCTCTTCACCAGTGAGAGGACTGGTGGCCTGGGTGCTGACTGAATGTGGCTTTCCTACTTAGCTACTTTGCCTGCCTCCCAGCTACTCCGCCTGCCTCCCAGATACTCTGCCTGCCTCCCAGATACTCTACCTGTCTCATTCTCCTTTCCCAGGAGGGGAGCTCTGCCTCCCCCAACCAAGGGAAATGAGCCTTCTCCCAAATACCCAGGGGAAACTTTTGCTCCCCTGCCCAGGGACCAGCCCCAAGCTTTGATGACTCAGGGCGATTCCAATGTTGAGGGGAAGCAGGTAATGACTGGCTCTTGGGAAGGAGGGGTCCTGCTACCTCCCTGGCTTCGGGGGAGGCAGCCTGTTGGCCTAAGTGTCCCTGCAGCAAGTTCCAGGGAAGTGTGTCTCCACAGCCCACATACCCAGCCTTCCTTCTCACTTAGGCCCACCCCACACCCCATGACAATGTCAATTCCCTGCTATCCAGCCTCTCCCCATGCTTCCTCAAACTTCCCCATCACTTTCTCTTCATTTCTTTTGGGCAGCTGAATTGGGCTTCTGGGAAAGGGAAGGGATGAATGAGGTAGGAAACAGTGTAATTTGTAGGAAATGGCAGCTCATAGCTGTGTGATCTTGGTTCAAAAGCTAATCCTCTCTGAGCTTTGTTTCCTCTATACAGTGGGGAAATCAGTTCTGCTCTGAGGACTGATTGAGAAAAGGCAGGTAAGGCATTTAGCACTAATATTCATGTAAGCGCTCCAAAATCGCTTGAGTTTTCCTGCTAAGCAACCTTGGACTTGGCAGGTTCTCCCCAGCAGAAAAGGGCCAAAAAAGCAAACAACATATGCAGGGTGATCGTACTAGTGATTTTCCATTTTTTCATCCCATGACACACATATTAAACTAATTACTAAAATTCTGCAGCACACCAAAAAATGTAATTTTTGCCGATCTGACAAAAAATAGGTATAATTTAGAGATCCAGAGCACGCTGGCCACTCACCTACCTCCTGCTGTACAGTCCAGGGGGTGGGGACCCCTGTCTTAGGGGGTCTCTGTGCTCCCAACGCCATTTCCCCTCAGTCCCAGCAGGTGCTCACTTGTTGATTGAAGGATGGCAGACTCCAAGGAAGGTCTTCAACTCTGATGACAGCAGTGAATATACAGCCTGCATGGCTGGGAACTTTGGAGCCTCTCTAACCTCGCATCAGCTATAAGGCTCCACCTGAAAATTTCTAGAGAGATCTGGGGAGCTGGCTCTGCCTTGAGCTTCAGTTATGGCTTCCATGGGGCCCCCCAGTTCACACCCTACACCTTAAGGTTGGGCTGAGTCTGAGCTAAAGTCACTGCTGCCAGAGCTCTGCCTGGGGAGTGTGGGGCCACCTGAAGCCCCTGTCTCTATGGTTCTTCCCCTCCCACCTATCCTCCTTCCTGTCCTGAGTCCCTCCCACACCAAACAGTAGCCTAGGACTGACCGTCTGCTTCCTCTGAGAGTTCAAATTGGTGAGCAGTGTCACAGCAGGGTACAGCTGTGGCATCTCCTCTCACCCACAGTGTGGAGTGTCTCCCATTTGTACTGCAGATCATTCTCCGTCTTCTCTCCTCGTCTCTGGGCCCTGGGAGGCTAACCATAGTGGACATCAGTGGGTTCTGGTTGGGTGGGGTTTACAGAAAGGCCAGCAGGTATCTAGGAGGCCACTCCTAGCTGGTTCTCAGAGCTGGCTGGCCGTTCTGCCATAGACTCCCCTGCCTGACAGGTAGCCCACTCCACGCAGCTGCCGCTGGGCTTGTGGTCACCATTCCTCCTCACACCTGTTCAGGCCTGGGGTGGTGAAGGTTCCTCTCGTTAGCTCCCAGGGTACTGCATCCTCCCTCTTGTTTTTCCTAAACCTACCCTCAGCTTTGCAGAGTCCCTCTATTAAACTCCCCTCAGATGACCAAATTTGAATGCCACCTTCTTCCTACCAGGCCCCTGACTGATGCACCTGATATATCAGCCCTCTCCTTGGGCCTGAGCTCTCACTTGGTATCCTGGTAGGCCACCATCATCACTGCCACCAGCACCTTTACATGCCACCAGCATTTAGTAAGCACTTAATATGTGTCAGGTGCTACACCCAGAGATTAACTGAAGTCTCATTTAATCTTCACATTCCTGCTCCCCAGGAGTTATTGTTTCTCCTTTAAGATGAAGAAACAGATGTTCTGAGCAATGAAAGGACTTGCCCAAGCTTTGAAACAGCAGAATTTCAGGCTCCAAAGCTTGTGGTCACAACCACCAAAGCATATTGCCTTTTTCTTTAATTCCAGGGGAAGGAATCACATCTCTCCTTCTTCACTCCTGAAACTGGGGCAGCATGGAAAAGGTCAAGTGCACAGATGAAAACCCCCGGCCTTTTGAATGAGGCTCTGTGGCAATGCAGCGCACAGACACTACCGTCAATGGAGAGGGAAGTGGAACACCCTGGAGGTGCACCTGACACGGCTGGGGCAAGTCCCCTGTAAGCCAGGGCAGAAGCCAGGGTGTCTAGAGGAGGCCATTCTGTTCTGCACAAATGGGTGGCAATTTGTGCCGTGGCTGAGGAGCTCAGTCAGTTGCAGCATTGTCTCGATGCATCAAAGTTTCAGGTTTGATCCCTGGTCAGGGCACATGTAAGAATCAGCCAGTGAAACAACAGACCAATGTCTCTTTCTCTCTTCCTTCCTCTCTCTCTCTCAAATCAATTTTTAAATAACGGGTAGCAGGTTGTTTGGTGGGGTCACAGCACCCTGGGACTATGACTGGGATCACTAATGGGAGCTTGCTTCCAGTTCCACCAAGCCCCTTGTATGCAAGCTGCCTGCAGGCTGAGTGGGCCAAGTTGAGGTCCTAGAGGTGCTGCATGGCTGCCCCTCTGACCTTTCTTTGGTCCTTTACTGCACAGAAGTGATCTGATCAGCTCCTGGGCTGCATGCATGTGTCTCTACATTTTGTCTTTTGGACTTCATAGTCCTGACTCTGTCCCTGTGACCTAGTCCTTGCGGGTCCCTGGGAATGACTGGTTTGGCACAGCACCACCATGATGGGTATCAAAAGGGTATGACCACTTGAAATCTGCCAGGTCTGGCTTTAACTCTGGCTCTGCCATGCCTCTCAGAGAGCATCTGAGCAAGTCCCTTGACCCCTTGGGCCTCAATTCTTCATCTGCAAAGCAACAAGAATAATCCTACCTGGGCGGGGTATGGGAATCAGGTGAGAAAACAGGTACCTGGTATGTGGCAGACAGCACCAAAATGAGCTCTCCACCTTTATGCCAGTTTGTGCCAGTCTGGAGCCCCTATGGCCCAGATTTGCAACAGGAGTCTTGGGGTGACTATTAATGGACATACTGTTTTCCTTGTTGGCTGACAGCATGTCCATTTATTTGCTCAGCGGGTACATTCATCGATCACCATACTGGAGGAGTCCTCTCAGCATCTGGTAACCAGAGCTCTTGTTTGCGGCCGTCCAGGTCCCAGCATCATGTCATGAATCACTTTACTAAAGATGCAACATGGCTTTTGGGTGTTTTCCTTTTGCAAAATCAATAACGTTAAGAAGGGACTGGATAAAGGGGTAAGCAATGAAAGCTACTTGCCCTTCCTTCCAAGGGGTGGTGGTGGTGGTAGAAGCAGCACCCTGCCAAGGTGAAGTAGTGGGGGCGGGGGGTCCACTCAGGGCAGAAAGCCTGGACAGACCGTAGGCTCAACCAGTTCCCTCACCACTGTGCTTCCAACCCACAAATCTGACCCAGTCACTCCTCTGCTTCAATCAACACTTCAGTAGGGCCCCACTGCTCCCTGGAGACTCCTGTAGGCCTCATGGTCTGCTCACCCAGTCCCTCCAGCCTACTTGCAGCCTACCCCTGCCTCACACCCACTCTCCGTCAACATTCCACACCTGTGGTCCCCTGGATGGCTCAGGTCTCGCTAGCCTCTGAACTCCACATATGCTGTTCCATCTGTAGGGACTGTCCTTTTCCCTCTGCCAGCTGGAATAATCCATAGTGCTTCCCCAAGACACAGATGGAGCGGCTGGCAAAATCTTCCCTGAAACCTTCCTTCCTGCCCCCACCCCACCCAGAGGCATCGGGTCCACAGCTCCTGGGCCTCTCCATGCCCTGGCTCGTGACTAATCATTGACTTTTCTGGGAGAGAAAAGTGTGTCTGTCTCCTCTAGGCAGTGCTATTGCCTGGCACAGTCGGTGCCAGGTGGGTGCTCACTGAGTGAGGTGTGGCTCTCACATCAGATGCCTTGCTCCTTGCTAGTTCCACAGATGCTCCACTTCAGCCTGGGACAGTGGTACCTGCTTCCCACATAGCCTTCCCTCCTCCCGGGTCCAAGCCATCAGGGGCCTTCTCCCCACTTCTAGGGCACCTCATGATAGAAGCTAACAATTAACAAGAACATGTTATGTGCCAGGTACTATTGTATGCATTTTTACATATGTTGACTGAGTCCTTACAATCACACATGAAGTAGGTACTACTGTAGTTACCATTTTACAGATGAGAAAAATGAGGCAGAACCAGGAGCAGAAGAGCCAAGCTTTGGACCCATGCCACCCAGCTGCAGAGCCTGCCTTTGTAATCTCAGCCCTCTCCCTTATTTGAGGTCTCATGTGGGGATTTAGGGGGTGGGGGAGACAGCCCAGAGCACCCCATCCCCCAGACAGGGCCTCAGGACTGGCTCTGGAGCTGGGAGGAGCCAGCAGGTCCTGGGGGCTCCAGTTACAGGAAACTGTTCCATCAGGCCTGGATCCCTGACCCCCTTCCTCAGGTTCCTTGCTCAGCTGGGCCCCTTGCCCACCCCACGCTGCCCACCCTCGTCTCTCCCAGAGAGCAGAGGCTCTGGCTCTAATCTCATCTGAGGCCATGAAATCACATTTGCAGCGTATTAATGCAGCACTGACATGGTCTGGGCCTGCCTGTCTCCTGGAGGAGAGGAACCTGGAAAGCAATCTTGTGGGGAAGCATCTACTGGATCACCTGCTGACAAAAAGCAATTAAGCTTTAAGAGGAAGATTAAAATGATATCTACCCCTCCCTCCACGCCCCCCCCCCCCCTCCCACCAGACCTCAGCTCTGCTGGACCCCCACTGCCTCCCAACTGTCATTCAAGGGCCAGGCTTCCTGCGGGGGTGAGGGTTGGGGCAGGTTCAGGCGTCTCTCTCCCAGGTGTGCCTCCATGGCCTGGCCCCTCACCTGGCCCCAATCTTCCCCACAAGATTGCTTTCCAGGTTCCTCTCCTCCAGGAGACAGGCAGGCCCAGACCATGTCAGTGCTGCATACCCACCACCATTTACCTCCCTCAAGTACCACTCTCTCACAAGCCTCTGTGCCTTTGCCTAAGCCATTACCTCTGCCTAGAATACAGGCTTCCAAACCTTGTCTATACGGCAAGCAGCCATCCACCTGGCAAAATAATCAGAGCTAATGTTTTGTGAGGGTTAGTATAGTCTTCAAATTTACTACACACTCAATTCAATGATTCTGTCAGGGGAGTACTGTTATCATCCCCATTTTATAGACGAAGAAAGGAGGCACAAGGAGGTTAAGTCCCATGTCCGGAAGGTGACAGAGCATGGGTCAGGCCCAACGGCTACCCCTCCTACATCCAGTGACTGCAATGGTCTCACTGTGCTGTCTTCCCGAGAGCTCTGAGAGGCCAGGCCTGGCAGAGTCTGGGCTTAACGAACACTTCTTGTATGGAAGAATCGATACACACCCTGCAGGGATGGTATGGGTACGGATGTGTGTCCCACTCATACCTCCATAGCTGAATCTGTGGTGCCTTCCAGGGTGGCTGTTTTCTAGGAGTCTTTGGAATCCCCTCTCCTCCAGGAAGGGTTCCTGGACTACAGTCAGGCTAGCATATTATTTAACCCTCACAACCACACTGCAATATAGGCATCATTATCCCCATTTTATAGAGGAGAAAACAGGGTCAGAGAAGTGAAGTGACTTGCTCAGGAGCATCTGGTATGAGGCAGAGCAGGGATCTGAATTCAAGCTAAAGTCCATATTCACTCACTGCACCTTACTGGCTGGAATTCACTTTCACTCCTCAGGGTGGGCAAAGGCTTAATTCTGGGGCTGTTTATGCAACATTTTCTCTTCAGTGTCATCAGCCAACTCCACTGGGCTGGGAGGTTTGCCTGGTGACTGACTCTGAGTCATTGACAGCTCCAGCCCCATCCCCGAACCACTCAGGACAATGAACACTCGTTGTCAGGGTCCGCTTAACACTGAGTAATTGTCTTAGCTGGACTTGGTGTGATATGGGGCCACCAGGCAGAAATCTTTCCCCCAAGACTGCTTCCCCCAATCCTGTCACATTGCCTAGAAAGCCCATTAAAATATGAGTCTCCCTGGGAAAGACTGCTGAAAGTCATTCACCTCTGTATTGATACCTTATCAGAAAAACACAAACTATATGGTAGAGACTTCCATTCCAGCCTGGCTTTGCTATTGACTCAAAGGGAAGCTGTTCACCTCCTCCAGGGGCTTATTTCCTGCTTCAGAACATGGGCATCATCAAAGCTTCCCTGACCGCCGCCCAGGACCCACTCGATGCTGCAATGGGCTCTGTAGGTTCCCCCTCCGCCAGCCTGCCTCAGAGCAGTCTGGGCAAATACAGAATGGCAGAGGGTTCAGAGCTGGGAGCTGGCACCTCCCCTCCGTCCCCTTGGCAGTCCCTGCAACTCCTCATCCCACAAACATGCTCTCTACATGTCATCCTTTCTCCCCGCTTGCTGTTCCCTCAAACACGTCCCCATTCTTGCTCCCACACCATTGTCACATGGTCCTCTCCACTTGAAAACCTCTCTTCCCAGCCTCTACTGGAACCCTACCTGTTCCTTGAGGCAGGGATCAGATGTCCCCCCTGATGACATGGGTTTTAATAAACTGAGCAACTTCCCAGCCTCTTGCCTAGCTGAGCCTCTCAACTTCCCTGTCAGGAGACACTGCCCTGCCCATTGTACAGCTGAGGAACTTGAGGCCCAGGGAGGTAAGTGATTCGTTCCAAGTCATACAGCTCTAATGCAACTGTGAAATGAGGTCCTAAACCAAGGTCTTTCAAACTGGTTTCTCTACAGCCAAAAGAGTTCTTGGTGACTACTCATGCCCATCTTGTCTCCCCAGCCCTCACTGTCATCCGGGAAAGCTGTTGTCTTCCAACTCCTCCTACTTCCTCTCCCTGCCCAGCCTGGCAGTTCCCCAAGGGCCGGGGGATACAGCTACCTGGTTGAGTGCTGAGTAAGTGGCTGGCTGGCTGGATGAATGATGACCACCCATAGGACCCCAGGGCAGGCTATCTGATCCAGATGGAGGAAGGATATACCCCACTCATCCTTCCTTTATTCTGAGAAAGGGACTGGTATTATACCTGCTGGACTCAGCTGCTCTGCCAAACGAGTCCAGGACCCAGGTTTGGGTGTCTTGGCTGACTCCTGACAGGCCAGCCCCTTATCAGGATGGGATGACTGGGTGCTGTCTGCCTCCCTTCCCTGCTGCCTACCTTTATCTGCTCTTAGAGTTTTATTAAAGATCAGTGATTGAAGATTGGTTTTGTATGGAGCTTTAATTTTACCTCATACATCATACATGCCATGTCACCGGAGCCTCTTTTCTTTCTCGTGGAGACTGCATTTGGGATGGGGGTGAATTTATACAGGGATGAAGCCAGGCCAGGAGGGTCCCAAGGATGTGGGGACCTATGTGTGGGTGGGTGTGCATCTGCTATGTGTCACTGAGTCAGTGTGAATCTATCTTTGTGAGGGGGTGGGGGGTCTCTGCCATGTCCAGGGTGTGGTAGGTATGTGTATACCCATACATGTGTGTCCCTGTGCATTGTGAGGATAGCTGTGTTCTGGTGTGTCTGTTGGGGCACATCCACTTTCCAGGGGTGTGAGGAAGAAAAGAGGGAGATGATCTAAAAGGCCATGGAAACTGGACTCTCCTGCCCCTTTCCCCTCCTTTTTTCACCAGGAAGGTAATTTCTAGAGATGAGAAGGCCACCACAGTCCCCTCCCCTGGAGCCCATTGGATGCTCATTGGTGCCGGGCCTCAGTTGAAAGGACTGCAGATACGAATACCCTCTTTCTTCCCATCTCCCTCACCACCCACATCATACAGTCACACATACAGGGCCTCCAGGAAGTGTAATTGGGGTGGGGAAGGCAGCCCAGGAGGGACAGCAGGGCCATCTGGCATACTCAGTTACAGCAATCTGATGACAGAGCCTCTTCCCAGACAAACATGCAGGCTGGGCCAGCCTTCTCCACCTGAAACTGGGCCCTGAGCCCCAAAGACAGTGGGGCTCACCAGTTCTCAAGAGCCCTCCTCTGGGAGGCCCTCTAAGCAAGAAGGAGCAGGAACTGAGACCCTGACTCATCTGCTTTGCCCAGTGTAGACAACCCAACTCATTACTAGAATGGCAAGCATTATTATGCACTTCTGCAGGGCAGGGCTATCCTACGCTGACTCATGTCATCCTTCTGGCAACAAGGACACAGAGATTGCTCTCCTCCATGGTACAGATGGGGGAGTGGAGGCTGAAGGACGTTATCTAACCTGCATAAGGGCACACAGCTACTAAATAAGTGCCAGTAAATGGTCTGAACCCAGACCCACCTGAACCAAGAGCACCTGCCTCTTGATGTAAGCAAGTCGAACCCCAAAGCTCTTCTCTGGCTGAACCCCAAAGCTCTCCTATCCCCCACTGCTGAACAACAGGCCCAGACCCTGAAAGGACTCCAAAGGCATATGCGGATGACTTGGAAATCAGGCAGAGTAGGGGTGAAAGGACAGGCTTGGACAGGGACCAGAATAGGAGATCCCGCCCCCACCCCACTGCAATTTCTGTATTTTCTTATCCATTAGATCCAGGGACCTCTGAGGTTTCCTTCAGGGGCCCTTGAAGGCAGAAAGTCTTTCAGTGCCACCTAGGAGGAAGAGGAGACAGCAGGAGGCCTGCAGGGTAATTGTGGTACTTTTAGGGATGGCCTTTCTCTTCCTGAGGGGGCTGGCCATGACCCCCACCTGCCCTCCTCAGAGCCGGCACCAGCCAGCCCTGCCTCTCTAGCCAGCCTCAGCCCTCTGCTATGCTGACAGGGTGGCGGCTCTCCCCAGGGCATGACAGCCTCTCTGGAACACCATGACAGTGCCTTTGTTCCCCTGAAATAAAAGAAAATAGAGCTTCAAAGGGAAACCTCAGGTAGCTTTTAACGGGGCTCAGCTGCCTGGGGCAGAGTGTGTTTAAGCTGGAGGCAGTTGTCAGAGGAGCAAAAGGGGGAGCCACCCGCAGTCCCCCTCCTCCTCCCCTTTGCCTCATGATTGAGTTTACTCAAGGAAGAGGCTCTTCCCAATAGCAGCAAAGGAGAAAATCAATGAAAATTGATAGAGAAATGTAAAGCAGCTGTCTACCCTCCGTGTGTGTGTGTGTGTGTGTGTGTGTGTTGTGTTAGGCACAGCAAAAACTTGCTGCCTGGACCCAGGTTGACCTGCTCTAGGCTTGAGGGAGGGAGGGGCTGGGAGTCACCCCCTGGCACGTGTTGGTGGCTGCGGGAGGGGCAGCAGCCGACATCTTCAGTCAGTTAGGACAGAGATTAATATATTCAATCCGCTCAGTAATTGAGGGAACAATTGGAGTGTTTTTCTAAAGCCCATAAAACTGCTTCATTGACAAGGAGGAGCTGACCTGCTCATATCCTTTGCATTTGATGGAACACAGGAACGGAGGAGGAGGGTTGACACTGGGTTTCCAAAGCAGAGGATCTGGGGCCTGGGAGGGGGCTAGCTGTCCTAGTCCAATCTGTTCTCACCTCTCCCACGTCTTACCACTTTGTTGGTAGCAGTCCAAGCACCACCTTCCACCACCTGTTTTACCCCACCGGTGAAATGGGCTGGGGCACTCCCCCTACCAGGAGAGGGGAGGGAGCTGCACAGGAGGAGGCAACACAAGACAGAGGTGAAGGGGCCTGAGCGAAGCATGCCCAGCTCCCCACCTCCACCCGAAGGCGAACCCGGCAGTAAAGTTAACGAAATCCACGTGGTGTGCCTTTCCCCGCTTGCACCAGTCCAGCCTCCAGGGCAACAGAAATTGTATCTGCAATAGGAAGCAATAAAAGGCATAATGAATTTAAAAGCAGAGCGAAGAGGGAGGGGAGGGAAGACCTGGAGTGGGTTGGGCCCAAGGCAGAAGGACGCCTGGGGCTGCAGCCGGACTAGGGACCAAAAGAATCGGAGGAGGGTTGGGAGAGGGAGCAGGAAAGGGAGGGAGGGAACAAAAAGAGAGAGACTCTGAGACAGAGGTTTAGGGACATGGTAGAGGTGCGCTAGGCAAGCCGCTGACTGCTCTGTTCTCCTCCACTTCTCGGTAATGAGTGCCCCCAGCCTGTTGGTGCCAAAGCCACAATCAGAATCCGTAGGCTTACAACCCAGTGCTCAGTGTTGGGTAATTGCTTTATAAGCTTTTTCTCCCCCCCTCCCCAGGGTTAAAAAAAAAAAGTATTTTAAATGGAAAGAATAAAATAGACCCTTGAAAGCATCATTTAAAAGACTCCTGGGGAACAGATTCATTCCTGTGAAACAAAAGAGGGATTGTTTGGAAGAGGTAAATGCCAGAGGGAATGGGGGAGGAGCCCACCACACCCCTCTTCCTCCTTCTCTGCTCCTATTCTGTGTGGTAGGGAGCTCCCGGCAGAGGTGAAGGAGCCTCCAGTCTGGCTCCCAGAGCTACAAGAAAGGGATTTTTAAGTTCATGCTTCCAGAAATTTTATCACTGAGAATTTCCAGCCCAAAGATTCCCTCTGAAACAGCTCTGCTTGTGGGAGGCTGTCCTTAAACCTTCAGGATATCTCAGAGAGGGGAGTGAGGTGCCAGGAAGAAGGTGGCCTTTGAAGCCCTGCTTGTTCCAGGCCCAAGGCTGCTGTGGCTTCCCCCTGCCCCCCAATTTCCCAGGCGACCTCATTTGCTCTTAAAAGAGCTGAGTGGGAGTCACCCCAGCTGGCCCAGAAGCCAGATTTTGGCCAGCACCTTGCTGCTGCCCCCAGCCTCAGGGAACCCTTCACCCAGCACTGAACACATCACCCTCATTGTGGTCAGATAAACTCCCTCGCACCCCCGGAAGGAGGATCTGGGAGCATGCTGTGGGGCGGAGGTAGGGGGTAGCCATGTAGTCTCAGACTTGCAGGATTAATCTGGTGGAGCTGTGCCCGAAGGGAAGCCGCCGAACACCCTGTGTGGCTGGCAGAGAACCTGGAACTGGTTCCCTCCCATGCACGGTAAGCTTCCCTCTGCAGCTCCTGCCTGCATGACCCAGTACCCTCATTTGTGGGTCTGGGGCTGAGGGAGTGATCGTACCCTGGAGTCTGTAAGTGTATTACTGGAAATATTCATGGGGGATATACCCTTTACCACCCTCCTCTACCCAACACACACACACACACACACAAGGAAACTTGGAGACTGGAGATGGTAAGTGTTCACTGTCCATATAATGTTAGCTCAGGAGAATTGATTGTGCCAGAGGAGTCTCCAGGATTTAGGGAAGGCTGTGACCAGCACTGGTGTAGCCGTTTAGGGCTGTGTAAACTGTGGGTCATGGCTAAGAAGCAAAGTGATTCAGATTCAGAGTCAGGCTCTGAAACTCGCACTAAACTCTGTCTTCTGCACCCTACTCATTCTGGATCACTGCATTCCTCATCCCCTGCCCTCTGCCTCTGCTCCACCCTTACCCCATCCCTCATCCCATGACCACTGGCAGTTCTGGTTTTAAAAAAATGACACAAGTTGAAGAACAACTTGAAGAACAATTTATGAGCTTAAAATAAAATTCTAAACAAAACAGATTCAATAGTTGAAATACCTGACACAGACAGGACAGGATAGTTTGGAAGGGAGAAAAATTAGTACAGAGAAAGCTTCCTGGAGGAGGTGGCCTTGAGCCTACGCATTTGCATCTGGAACCCAGAAGTCTATTCCTTGCCTTGAATTAAATATGGCTAAACTTGGCTGCGCTCTCTCCATCTTTTCTGCTCATTGCCTTTGCTTCTCAACCCACCCCACAGCCACCCCCTATCTCCTCCTCTTTAGCTGAGAACTGAAGAGGGCTGGGTTAGGTCCTACCCTCCTGGGCTTCATTTTCCCATCTACAAAGAGGGGAGGGGAGGTGGTTTCAATGGTCCTTGTGGTTCTTGGCCATGTCCACTTTCCTAGAGAGTCGGCCACGGGCCAGAAGGACAACCTGCAGCCCCAGCCCTCACTGAGAGCCCTGTCTTGGTCTTGCTGCTGTCCTTTCAGCTATGTCTTTGAGTCTCCAAGTCAAAACCTCAGAAAGGTGCCCGCGTTCTTCAGGCAGAACAGCTGGATGAGTCCACCTAAGCAAAAAACAGCAGCTCTGCTCTTCTCTTAAGGACCCTCTCCATTGTCTGTCCCCCACTGGCTGCTGACCCTGTTAGGGATGTGATTGCTGACACCCCCCCCCCCCCAGGAGGGAAGCAATTTTCCTTTCCCCTAGAGCCATTTTCTTTTCTTGCTAGAAGCAGACATCTGACACTTGAAGAGGGAGAATGCCAGAGAGATGATGGCATTAAATGACAGAAATTAGAGCTGCCTAGGATGGCTCAGCCATCTCTCAGCCCCCTTCCCCGAAGCAGTCCCACCCCTCCCTCACGTGCATTCAGAACCGCAGCCTGCAAAGTGCTCTCCACGTGGCCTCTGGCTGGGGTAGCCAGGGCATGCTGGGACCTGAAGGGCAGAGGACTGCTTCTTTCTGAGCTCTGAGCCTTTTGCGTATTTAGTCCTGTGACAAACTCTTGGACAGAGGGCTGGGGCCAGGCTCTGAGGTCAAGGAGCTTGCAATCTGAGGAAACAGAATGGCACATAGGAAAAGCATGAGACCTGGGTGAGCTGGTCCCTGAGTCCCTGACTGTCCTTCCAGTTCTCCTGGCACAAGCTGCCAGACCACCTTGTCTAAAGCACAGCTCAGATCCTGCTTTTCTCCTCCACAAACTGCTTCGGTGGTCCCCCACTGCCTCCTGAGTTGAATATTCACTTCACTCTATTGCCACTCTACCCTGATTCCTTCCACTGTCTCTCACCCATCTTTCCCAACCAGCTCAGTTCCCCACCCCCGAGCTACACTTCAGCCCCAGATGAATGTGATGCTGGGAGACAGGCACTGCAGGAGAGTCAGCCACCTTAGATTGTAAACTTGGTTTCAACATCAGTTCTTTGTCCTGCTGCCAGCCAAAACTTCTCCTTCTCAGCCAGCTTCTTCCGGTCCCTTCTCTTGGAATAGCCTCCCCAAAGCCTGGAACTGGCATCCCCAAGAGGGGTCTGACTGAGTCCAAACTTAACAAATATTTGATGGATGAATGAATGGCTAAGTGAGTGAATGAATGAATGAACAGGAGATTCATCTCAAACAACATCTCTTCTGATAAGCCTTTCCTAAGCTCCAAGATCAGACACACATCCCCCTGCTAGAGCTCAACACATGTTTTTCAGGACCACGCAATGCCTTCATGTGTCCGAGGAAGCTTTAATTTCTGTTATTTAATGTCTTCAAGCCAGATGGCACCTCAGCCTAGAGACTTACCTAGCTGTCCCCAGGATATATTGTTGGCATTAAATGGGATCAAGTATCCTTGGGGATGATCCTGTTTCTCCACCTCTGAAATGGGCTGCTACATGCTCTACTAGCTCCCACCTATATTGTCCATGAGGCCCACCAGACACACGCCTGGCTGCAGAACACAGCCAGATTAGGGAACCCTCCTACAACCTGGACGAGAACAAGACCCCCTTCCCTGGGCCTGAGGCTGCCGGAATCCTGGCTCAGAGCCGAGCCCCTCATGGTCATGGTGGGAGCTGGATAGGTTTGAGGGTGGGCACACAAAGACTTCTGTCTCCAGATCACTTGGGGCCTCCCTCAAAACCTGGTGAGAATGTATAAGTTTGAGTTGGGGCTGAAAGGTCTCAAGGGACACTCACCTACTGGGCAAGAGAAATGCCAGCTCGTGTTCCTGCTCTGTGTGGCCTTTGCACTATTTTCTGTCTTCCCCTTTGAGCTAGGACTCCCTGTCTCCATCCTCAGAAGGCATGTTCTCCAGAACTGAATGAGGCTGCCTTGGGAAGTTCTGCTGCTCTGCTCAGTGAGGGAGGGGAGAGTCAGGCTTATCAGAGATGCTGGGTCTTCTGACTGAGGAGCCAGGGGTGCCAGAACCCAAGCTGGGACCCAGGAAACTCCCACCTGCCTCCCAAGCAGCTGGGGCTCTGGGCTAGGTGACATCGTTCTGGCCGGCCGGCCCCCAGAGGGCAGCATGCCTCTGGAGCTGAGGGGCCAGTGCACATAGAAGGCCACATTGTATAGGCCAGGCCCCCACAATGGCAGGCCCAGCCACGGTGGGGTCCTCACTAGCCCAGAGGACAGCCAGGCTGCTGCAGTAGCGGTACATTTCCTCGTGCTCCCGTGGAGGGGTTTGAAGGGGGATGGTCTGAGATCTGGATTCTGGTAGATGGAGAAGATGGCCTCCCTCACTCTCACCCATGGGGCCTGAGGTCCCGCCCAGCCCCAGCACCTCCACCGGCAGCTGCGCATAATGCTGCCAGTGGTTTTTACAGAAACCTGGGTGGGGAACATAAAGCTCAGAGAGTCTCTGGGGTCTTCCTGCCTCTTCCACGGGATGAGGAGGACTAGTAGGGGCCTCAGGAAACCTGGGGTCCCAGGCATTGAGTTGAAGCCAGGCTTAGCTAAGATTTCCGAACGGGTGACCCTCTCTCAGGCCCCACCCAAAGCTCCCCTCTTTACTGATGGCCAGTCCAAGCCCAGTGGTGGGCTAGGAAGGTGAGGGCTTCTAACTTGTGAGATGGTCCTGGGTCCTACCACCACCCTGAGGAAAGAGTTCAACCTGCCTCTGATTTCTGGCCAAGTAAAGGCCTTGGGACCTGGTTTTTCTCCTTCTCTCATATCCCCTGCCCCTCCAGGAAGCCTGCCTGGATGGACTCACAGTCTAGGCATGGATTTTTGCTCCTTCCAAATTACTAAACTATTCTTTGTTTGAAATTTCTGCCTTTCCACAGGACCTGGAAACTTCCTGAAGTCAGGGCCTGGTCTCTACCTCTCTGTCCATCCTCCATACCTACAGTCCAGTGCTGCTCAAGGATGTGCATTCACAGTGCTGGCTCTAATGTCACTCTGTGTGCTGTCCACTGCCAGGACTGGCCCCAAACCTGCTGTGCACCCATTTAATGCTTTTGTAAATTTGCAAAGCCGTTGCTCACCAATCCTTTCATATCTTTTTCACTTGACCCTGGGTGACCATCATGAGCATCCCCATGTCACACAGAAGGAGTCAGGGGGTCATGGAGGCCCGCATTGCCCCAGGTCGCACAGGCAGAGCTTCAGGATTCCCATGAGAGCTCTGACCTGTCCTTCCCAGTTCCCCTGAGGTTCCCTGGGGCCCTTGACAGGGGCTGGGGCTGGAGTTACAGGGTCCTTCACCCCCTAACCCCAACCCTTACATTGTACCTTTGAGCAAAGTAAAGACAAACTTATTCCTGGTGAGTGTGATGCTCTGGCCAAGATACTGCTGCTCAATGACATTGGTGACAGCAGAACAAGCACGGAAGGTGTCCCCATCATTCACCTGCACCTGAACCTCAGCCCAAGAGGTGGCCTGCAGGGTGTTCTCAGCTGATAGCTGTAGGGCATATCTGCACTCCTCATTAAACCCCACACTCAAGACCTCAAACTCCGGTCTGGGGTCTTCTCTGCCTTCAGCCTCAGGCTCAGCAGGGATGTAGGAGCTGGGGGCTCAGAGCCCCTG
Organism: Furipterus horrens; assembly: GCF_987537825.1. NCBI lineage: Eukaryota > Metazoa > Chordata > Mammalia > Chiroptera > Furipteridae > Furipterus > Furipterus horrens. The sequence continues at coordinate 106,329,221 of NW_028327173.1, forward strand.
AAGGCCATAGCCACATCAGGGACTGAACCCTAGACTGTGACCTCCTGCCCACAGTACCAGCCAGAGCCCAGTCTAAAAGCCTACATCCTGGCCACACCTGCCACTCTCTGTTTTTGTTCAAGGAGAAACCAGGTAACAAGCTAGGAAGTTGGGCCTGACTTGGAGAACAAGGACAGTCATTGATCCCTTCCTTTCAGCATCTGTTTGTTCAACAAATATTTATTGAGGATCTACTGTGTGTCAGGCACTATTTTAGGCATTTGGAATAATGCAATGAACAAAACAGAGATTCTTGTCCTCCTAAAGCTTATCTTCTAGTAGAGACAGACAAAAATAAACATAGAAAATAAGTAAATAATAATGTTTACGAAAGATGGTAAGTTCTATGGAAAAAAATAGAGCAGGGTCAGGGACCAGGAATACTGGTGCGGGGAGCACTTACCTATGGGGTAATCAGGACTTCCTATTTCTGAGAGAGCCTGACTCCATGTGCTTATTTATTCCCAAGAGTTCTTGACTCAGAGGGAGAGGAGATATGTCTCAAGGGAAGAGAGGGACACTGTCTGTCCTGGGAGCATTGCCTTAGCACCTGCTTCTGGAACCAGTTTGCTTTCTTAATCAAAACTCATAATGTGAAGCATAGCTTCATTTTACAGAATGCCCAGTGCTTCTCACAGGAAAGAATTGTCAAGTTGGAACCAATCCTCCTTGATCCTGATATACGCACTGGGAGAGGGGAAGATCCTGGATGTCCCCCAGCAAGAACCATCTCTACCATCACTATCTTACCATTACTACCACCACCACCACCATTATCACTATCATCACCATCGTCATCACCATCATCATCACCGTCCCCACCACCATCACCACCAGCATCACTTCCATCACCATCACTGTCATCACCTCCGTCATTGTCATTCTCATCATTAACCAGTACATCATCATCATCATCTATAATACTCTTTATTGAGCACCTATTGGGTACCAGGCACTCTGCCTGACTCTGTGAGGTAGATATAATTTTCCCCATTTTATAAATGAAGAATTTGAGGTTGAGGGAATCTCAGAAGCAGAGCTGAGATCTAAACTTAGAGATTCTACCTACATTTACCCCTACTAAACATGTCCTGTGTCTGGCTCAAAGATTTACATTTTTTTTTTTCTATTAGAGACTTCGGTACCCTAAAATTGTAGAAGTACAGTTCTAAAGAGCACGCTAATGGACTGTACAGATTTCATTCAAAAGATTTATTTGAAGTCACCTTGACTGAAATGCATCATTTTCATAAAGTAAAAGATAACCAGTTTAAGGATGGTATTGACCAGCCCAGCTAAGGGCCCTAGTGTATGTGGTAGGCTTCTTCTGCAATGATTAAAATTCAGTTTAAGGTCCCCCAAGAAGGCAAGGCAAAGAGGGTTTAGAAGACCAGAGTTCTAGTCGCCTGAGTTGCAGGCAAACTTGGGCAGATCCCCTTCCCTCTTTGGCTGTCAGTGGCCCCATCTGTATGATGGGTGGAAGTCAGATAGATGTCTTCCCACAGCTCTGATCGTCTGAAACTCCGTAATTCATATTGGGAAAGGCCACAGTCTAGCCATTGGGGGAGAGGGTGGGTAGCAGAGGCTACCTGGAACCCTTTACCTCAGCAGCTGGCCCTGGCCAACCAGCCTGGAGCTGACAGCCACAGCTTCTGCTAGGTCTAAGGTCTTAGAGATTCAGAGATTCTGTAGAATCAGCTTTCTTCCCTCGCATGCCTGAAGTAGCCCTCAGAGACGTTATAAGGTCTAGCATCTGTGTACCGCGCCCAGCTTCTGCCCCTGCAAGCAGGCCCCATGCACACACCATTCTTACCTCAGCACTTCCCTCTTCTCCTGCCCTTTTTCTTTCCTTCCCCCCAAACTTCTACAAAGGAGTGGGTGATTAGGTTGGCCTTAGCTTGGTTTGAAGGCCCACCACTTCTGAACCCCATCCCTCTTATTCCTGGCCCCGTTCCCCCACAGCCTCTGAGCAGGCTCTTTTTTGGGGGGTGGGGTGGGTGTGTATGTTTTTTTTTTAATTGTGGTAAAATATATATAACATAAAGTTGACCACCTTAGCCATTTTTGAGTGTGCCGTTCAGTAGTGCTAAGTACATCTATGTTGTTGTGCAGCTGAACTCCAGGAGTCTTCATCCTGTACACTGAAACTCTATACCCGTTACACAACAATCTCCACCCCCACCCCAGCCCCTGGCAGCCAGTATCCTGTTGTCCCTGTCTATGAATGTGACAACTCTGGACATCTCATATAAGCGGAATCCCACAGTACTTGTTTCTTTGTGACTGGCTTATTCACTCAGCATCATGTCCTAGGGATGGCTCACTTTTGCTCCAAGCCAGGTTTGCCTTGTCTCCCCACTCTGCCTCCCGCCTTCGTGAGTGCTGAGTCCTCTGCCCAAACTGCAGCAACTCTGATGTCACCCTACTCACCCTCCAAATAGCTAAAAGCCTGCTTCTCTGGAACGTAGTTAGTGACTCTCTCCTCTGCCACACTCTGCACTTTCTCCTCCTGTTTCAAATGACCACTAGCCCACATTTGACTGAACATCCCTCAGGGGTCATGTTTGTGTGCCCAGGACAGGACAGGGCATGGAGCAGGTGCTGGGGGACCATTAAAGCATTATACAGTAACTGAATGAACCAAGGGACAAATGAATGGGAGGATAAATGGACACACTTGACCCATCTTCTGCTTGTGCAGAAAAGAATAAGAAATGGTTCTTTCAGCTGTTTCATTTGGACTCCATTTGTGAGAAATGAAGATCATTTTGGACTTTCGTCCCATATTTGGACTCAGAGATGCATCCTGGTGTCCAGGAGGGAGGGCAGCGGCATGGGAGAGTAAGCAGCAGGCCAGAGTCAGTAGGTCCTAATGCTCACGCTTCTCCTGGCCTGGCCTCAGTCCCACATAGAAAGTCTGGAAACGTCAATAACTTTTATCAGGTCAGGGATGGGCAGCATTCCCACGTTACAGATGGTAAAACTGAGGTCAAGACAGCAGAGCAGAACCAGTTCCCTTCTCCCTTCCCAGGATTCCTTCCATACCCAGCTGCTTCCCTGATTCAGCCTCCTGTGGTTTTCAGAAGGTTTGAACTCCAGGTAGAGGTTTGGCTTCCACAGAAGGAGTCAAGATGGGGTGGGGGTGGGGTGAGCAGAGGAGGCAACAGTACTGAGTTTAGGCGGCCTTCCTTCAGCAACCCCAGTGTGAAAGGCCTGAAGGAGCCCTTCATCAGTCTTTCTTCCCCAGAAGAATGGCTACTCAGAGGCTCCTGGCTTTCTCTAAAAGAGCCTGGGCCTGTAATTAGCACGGAGGGCCCTCTTTCTACTTCTTACGATGGCTCCTTTCAGCCTCCCTGGCACTGACATGCCGCCTCCTGCCATGGCTCCTGTAGGCCCTCGGACCCCCATCCCAAGGACCCACCTTCAACCAACTGCCCCCACCCCACCCCACTCTTAGACTCTGCTCAGTGCTGAATCTTTCTGGCAGGGAATCTATGAGTTCACCAGACCCTCCCAAGGGCTGGTGGTGGTGGTGGTGAGGGCGGGGAGTGGGGTGGTGGTGGTGGTGCTGGGATTATTATCTCTTCGACAGAAGAAGAAACAGAGGCACAGAGAGATCAGGTGGGTGAGTGAAGGGATGGGTTTGCACCTTAGGCCCCCGGATTCCAGGCCAGTGTGATCATCACTGCTCCGCACAGGGACTTCAGTACCCAACCCTCTCCTGCAGCCTCCCCTCCCTCTGAGCATAATCATCTCAGGCTCACATCTCACTCCATCCAAGTCCACAGTGCCAGAGGATCATGGAGTGACAGAATCACAGACTCAGACTGGCAAAGTGGAGCAGAGCAGCCAGCTTCTCTCCATGGCACAGAAGGGAAAACTGAGACCCAGAGCTAGTAGATGGTAAAGGCAAAATTAAAACCTTAGTCTCTACCACTGACTGTGGTAGTTAGGCCAGGGCCTGGCTGTCTTGAAACTCTCCCCTCTGAGGGGTAGTTCTGATCCAGTCCCCCGCTTCTAGCACCACCAGTTGCATACCTTCCCCTCCTTGACTTCTGTTCCAGGCTCCAGCACAGAGCACTTTCCAGAGAGTCTTGGATCGTCGCTGAAGCTCTCTGGCTTCAGCCTAGCAGGAGCTGGGCTGCACCAATGAACCCTGGGCTGGCCCCGGCTGCCTTCCATGTGCCTGGTCACCACACTGCTGCACTGGCTCCAAGGACCAAAACCCCTGTTTGGGGCCCTGCAGAATTGGGGTCCAGAGACCAGAAGAGAAGAGAAGAGAAGAGAAGAGAAGAGAAGAGAAGAGAGGAGAAGAGATACACAGAGATCTATAGAGAGAAAGGCAGATACAGAGTTAGGAGAGACAGAAAGACAGGAGAGCCCTGGCCAGGTGGCTTGGTTGATTGGAGTGTCATCCTGTGCACCAAAGGTTGCAGGTTCAATTCTTGGTCAGGATACATACCTAGGTTTTGGGTATGATCCCCAATTGGGGCACCTACTGGAGGCAACTGGTTGATGTTTCTAACTGTAAGTTTCTCTCTTAAGTGGATGTTTCTCTCCCTCCCTTTCCTTCTCTCAAAAGTCAATGAACATAGCCTCAGGTGAGGATTAAAAAAAAAAAAGAGAGAGAGAGAGAGAGGGAACAGGCAGACTGGGTCAGAGAGAGGGTGGAAGAGAGAGACAATAATAGGGATGGAAAGAGAAACCGGTGGACTGGGACAGATAGGCAAATAGGACAGAGAGAGAGAGAGAAAGAAGCCAAATAGGAGATACTGACAGACAAGCCCAGGAGTTGGCGCCTGTGGGCACCAGTGAGCAGAAGCTCTGCTGTCTTCTCAGCAAACAGAATGCTGGGAGGTATATCTCAGGCCTGCCACCAACCAACTCTGGGGGCCTTTGCCCAGCCCCACAGAATGGGCTCGCAGCCACAGAATGGAGCAGCATTCAAGCTCTGGGAAGGGAGGCTATGGTGGTGGTGGAGATCTCTGGCAAAGAATCTCCTAACTCAGTTACTGTTCCTGGGATATCATGTGGTCTCTCTGGGCCTTGGTTTCCTCTGGATGTGATGAGTATCGTTAGAGCAGGGGCCTCTGAGGTCTCCTCTAGCCCTAAGGTCTGGTCTTAGCTCAGGCTCTGTCTTTGTAGCTAATTTACTGCTCTATCCTATTTAACTCACCACCTCCACCCTCATTGCCCAAGGTGGCTGCTTGAGACGCAGGCTTCATGACTGCATTTCAACTAGCTGGAAGGGGGAAAAGGGAAAACACCTCTCTTCGGAAGTTATTCTAAACACTTCTGTCTCCATCTCACTTGCCCTTACTTAGTCTCGAGGCTGCATCTGGCTTTGGGGGAGGCAAGGGGATGTACAATCCTAGGCTGTGGGCGGTAGCCATTTCACATAGCCCAGTGGTGCCTTCACAGCAGGCCTCAACACAGTCTCATGATTTTTCCTTTGCTTACTACATAGACAGATAATATTATATTTTATTTTATTTTTACAGGTTTTATTTATTTTTGAAGGGAGGAAGAAAGAGAGGGAGAGAAACAGAATTGTTCAAGAGAAACATCTATCGGTTATCTCACATGCCCAAACCCGGGGACCTGGCTGGAAACCTAGGCATGTGCCCTGAGGGAATCTAACTGGACATCCTTTGGTTCTCAAGCCCGTGCTCAATTGAGCCACACCAGCCAGGGCCATAGATAAATCTTAAACATACATTTCAAACAAGTGAAATCCTTCATTTCCCCAAACATTCCTTCCCCAAGGGTGACCACTATGAATTGTTTGTTGTGTGTCTGCCACATTCATTTACTATATGTTTACCCCTCCACCACACGCACACACTCCCATAGATAGCTTACAGGAACATAAAGTGGGGATGCAATTTACATATTGTTCAGCAACTTGCATTCTTGGTCATTGTTTTTTTATTTTTATTTTTTTATTTTTGGTTTTTCAATTACACTTGTCCCCTTTTCCCCCAATTTCTCTCCCCCACCCAACCCACCCCCTCTCCCGCCATCATATCTTGGTCATTGTTACTTGGCACTATGTCTTAGAGGTTCTCCCACCCCATCCCACAAGGAAGTGGTACCTCCTTCTTTGAGGCAGCTGATAGTACCTTAAGATATTGACAAATCAAAGCTTACTGACAGATATTGAGCTTGTTAACAAATGGACTTGGGCATCTTCTCTGCATATATATGCAACTATTCCTAGAGGATAGATTCCTAAAAATGGATCAAATTTTAATTCTCTCTTTGAGTTGTGGGTTTAACCCTATCTGTGTGAAAACCCTTCTCCCTGGGAAAGACAGTCAGTCAGGTCAGAGCCGGCAGACCCCTTTCAGCTTGGCGTGGGCTGGTCGCTCTCCCCCATCTACTGCACAGGCACGGCCTTGGCACTGTCCTTGCTGCTGCGTCTGCTGTTCTGGAGTCTGCACCATCACTGAAGCCAATCTCACACTCTAAAGCTTGGGCTCCTTAGGCTGACCCACTCTTTCTCCTTTGAGGAGGAAGAAGATGCCTTCTCAGGTGTCCTTCTCCTGGAACTTTAGGGCCCGGTCTTTATCCCTTCCCATCGCTCCCGGCCTGCCCTAGCACCACGTTTCAGTACCTTACGAGCCCCTTTTCCTTCTCAGTCTTGTTTGCACCCTTGTAGGAAGGGGAGGGGAGAGCATGGTGGCTTAAGCCCACCCAAGCTCAGTGTTGGGGATCAGGGGACTCTCCCTGCAGCCTTGGGGGAGTGTAGTTGGGAACACTGCTGCCACAGAATCTCAGCCTTCTTCTGGGGAAACACTGGGTTATGAGGAGTTGAGAAAGCTCTTTGAGTGGGCCTTTTGGCTATCCCTCTGGAGTGGATCATACTTAAAATCTGAGCCCCAAAGCCCCATGAAAGTGTGACAAATTGCCCCCTCCCCCTGATCAAGGCTCTCTCAGCCCAGCCGGGCAGCACCAGGGTTGGGGTGGGGGGCATTGGGTTAAAAGCTTAGCTGGTGGTGCCCCTCTGGCTTGGTGCAATTCCCCAGGCCGTGCCCCTCCCCCATCCCCCCCCCCCCCAGTGATGGATGGTGACACATGAGGGTAAGTAGGGGGTTCCTGAGCCCATCCAGGGCCACAGCTGGGGAACTCAGCCATCAAAGCCCTGTGCTGGCTTCTCCGCAGAGGTGACTGACAGCCAGAGAGATCAAGTTTCAGGCAAATGGTTTGGGGGACAGAGAGGCTCCTCCAGAGACAAGCTGTCCTGTGTGTTATGCGGGGCCCCAGCCCTGCTGTGAGCCTGAGCTGGAGAGGTGGGGGTGGGGTGGGCTTTTCTGATTCTGGAATTACAGGTGGGAGGAGGAGGGGCACTGGCAGAGCTGGTGGGAAGGAGGGAGCTGCCTTTCTGGGAGAAAGAGATAAAACACTTTTGAAAGCAGGTGCTGGGGACACTGCCCAGGGCCAAGTGCTGAGGCTGCAAGGCCAGCCAACCCCCCTGGGACCCCAACCAGAGTGGGTGCTGGCACTCAGAGGAGGAGGCTCCAGTTCTCGGGGAGTACACTGTCTGCCTGGAGGGACAGGACTGCCCAGAGTGATCAATAAGGAGAGGAAGAGGTACAGAAGGGAGAGGTCCAGAGAGCGCCTGGTGGAGGTGGGCCAGGTAGGACTGGAACAGGTGCGGGAGCAGGGAGGGGGCAGGAATGTCAAGACTGAGCAATTCTGAAGGATAAGGCTGGAGACCTGGTGACAGCTGCACTTGGGGGACACTGGGAAACTAGTGTGAGCTCCAAAAGGCTGGGAGATGTCAGAAGAATCATGTTGGATAGGGTCTGCTGAGGGGCAAGAGATTGGAAAGCCCTGTCCTAAGGGAACAAGGAGAGAGCACTCAGGCGATGTACCCAGCAGCCAGTGTTTTCAGTGAGGAAGGAGGGCAGCACAAAGCTGACATGACAAAACCAGGATATGGGGGTGCCACCAGAGGGAGAGCAGCTGGGAAGTGGGGCTCCAGGGCTGTTATAGCTGGAGAATTGTCATGGCCTTTGGGCTAGTGCTGCTCTGAAGGCAGGAAACCTTCTGTAGCATCCTGATGGTACCAGTCTCTTCCTAATTGCATCCCCCCCACCCCACTGGTGGGGCTCAGTACCCTGTGAAAGTAGGAAAGCTACTTTTGTCCTGAGCTCCCCACTTTCCTTCCTCTGAGTCAGTTCTAGCCTAACCCTCTGGAAGGCGAGGAACTCGCTGCTCCCCCCACCCTCCTCCTCACCAGTGTCCACACTCATACCAGAGCAGTCTGGCCTAAGTCTCTTACGCCCTGATGACGCAGGAGGGTTCCAGGAAGGTCATGTCACATGATGCGTCTGAGGCTCCCTCTAGACCAGGAAGGTAGGAAGTAGAGAGCCCGCTGGCTACAGTCTCCTCCCAGGAATTTAGCAGCCAACAAACAACACTGCCTTCCAGGCACTGAATGGGATCAGGCTGGGTCTGTGGCCAGGGTTAGGCACCCATGTGTGCCTGGGGAAGTTCCAAACACGTGTGACTGCACTGGGTAGATGAGGGCAAACCTGAGCTCTCTGGCCTGCATGGCGTGGAACCCACCTTGGCCCCTTATCTGTGGACTCACAGGGGGGCAAAGCTGCACACACAGGCACATGGGCTATCCTCCCATTCCTGGACCAAAGCCCCTTGGGGATTCTCTGCTGTGTGGCATGGGACTGAGGCTTTGCTAAGGTTGGGTGGTGTAGAACTTCTGAGAAGTACAGCTGGACTCAAGCCAAGGGCTGGGATGGGAGGGTCTCGGGGTTCCCGTGCCTGCTCTTCATGGTTTTGACCATCTTGTCCCAGCCCATGCTTGGTTTGCCAGACTTTGAGGGTCCTTGGAATGTGGCTGAGGTTCTGAGGTGTTTTAAATGTTCTGGTGTGTTTGCGAACTTCCAGGGGTCCATGGGGAGTGATACTGAGGTTCTGGGGTTCCTGTGATGTAAAATTCTGGAGAAATTGCTGAGATTCTGGAGCCACTCTGGAGGACTTGGAGGTTCTTGGGGGTGTTTCTAAGTTCTGGGGCTGCTGCTGTCCTTCCGCATTCATCCTGGCCCATTCCCTTTAAGCTTAGAACTTTGCTCTTTGAGAATTCTAACCACAGGCCAAGGAAGGCACATGTGGGCCTCTGTTTCTGGATGTAAAAATTCCTCAGATGTAATCAATGTGAACAAAAGCATGAAGAGGAAGGAAGCCCCGTCCCAAGGCCTGCAGAGCCTGGCAGCTCTGGACTAGGCCCCGATGGCAGAGGGCCTTTGTCTGCTTAGAGGCTGGAAGATTTTTGGGGTGCCCTCTCACAGTGAGCAGGGTTCAGCTACCCCAACCTGTGCCCAGCTGGGAGCTCTGCTTGGCCTGGGCTGATCCTTGCATATAGTGTCAACTTCATCTGAATGGGCCACAGTGGGCAGCCCTGACTGTTGCCCTGCTCTCTCCCGTTCTCAGCTCTGCACCTCGTTCCAGCTACCATTGCTGACCTTATCTTCTCTTAGAGCCTTGCTCTGGTTCTGTCCTCCAGGAAACCTTCAAGACTGCCCAGGCCATCTCTTCAGTCCTCGTACCCCTTTCTCTTATCTTAGCTTCTGCAGTCTGTCTCCGAGGTATCTCCTCTCTCTGGCCACTCGTCTCCTGATGGCAGGTACTGGTCTCCTGCTCTTTCAGGTTTGAGTTGCCCTGTAAAGTCATCTCCGGAGGACAGGCCCTGGATTCTGCTGCCAGGCCTTTAGAGAAATTCTTTAGGATTACTTCATTACTGTCTTTCTCTTCTCATTCCTTTTCCTTTGCAGTTTGCAGTCCTAACACCTCCGAGCTAATTCTCCCATTTTGCAGATGCAAATTCCAAGTTATTCTAGCTTCAAGCTGAGAAAGTATCTTGGGTTCAAGAAGTGGGGACACCCTCCCAGCTTGAGCCATGTGCCCACCCAGTATCCATGGATCTTTGACATAACCTGCCTCTCTGCTCCCAGCAGATTGGATGGGGAAGCTGCAGGCCAGGAGGAGGAATGCCTGGGCAGTCACAGCTGCTCTCTTTGACCTCTCACTACAACCAGTGACTAGGGTGCTGGCTTCACATTCTTGGGTTATAAAGTCATTGCGGGTAGGGAGCAGGTGCCTTGAGGGAGAGGAGAGCCCACAATCAAAGAGTCTCTAGACTAGATGACCCACCCCTCCTGGGACAGAGGCAGGCTGAAGCCCAGAATGGTGAAGGGAACTCACTCAGGGTCCCAAGGCCAGCCCAGAGCTGAAACCCAGGTAGGGCATTTCTCACAAATAGAAACCCTGCTCTCATCTCCCGGATGTACTCCTTCCTGTTCCCAGCCCAGACCTGAGGTGAGGAAATTGGAGAATGGATGAAGCTCACCATTTCCTCACCTCAGGGCCTCCCTGAAGGTGGCCTCTACTTGACCCCGCTGAAGAGGGAGAGGATATCCTGGGCACTGGGCTATCCCTGGGGCTAATGGAGGAGGGGCAGTACCACTGGAAGTCCCTTTAGGATCAGAGCAGGGTTTGGTTTAGGGAGCAGTGCTGTGGGGAAGTCTATGCCTGGGCTTGGCTGGAGCCGCTGAGGCTGTTGGGTAACCTTCAGGCAGACTGAATGCCCTTATTGCATACCTTCTTCCCTTCCTTCAGGTCTCTGCTCAAATATCTCCTTAGCAAGGCCTTTCCTGACTGTCCTGCCTAAAACAGCCAATTCCTGTCTGTCTGTCTGTCTCTTTCCTCTTACTCCACTTTATTTTCCTTCAGCACTGATACATTTTGTCTCCCTACACCCCCACTGCAGGTCAGGTCCCCTGAGGTACAGGACCTGATCTGTCTTGCTTGCTGCTGTGCTCTCAGCATGTAGAACCTCGCATGGCACACAGTCAGCATACAATCGACATTTATTGAATGAAAGAGAGAACAAAAGGAAGAAAAGAAGAAAAGAGAAAGGAAGGAAGGAAGGAAGGAAGGAAGGAAGGAGGAAGGAAGGAAGGAAAGAAAGAAAGAAAGAAAGGAAGGAAGGAAGGAAGGAAGGAAGGAAGGAAGGAAAGAAGAAAGAAAGAAAGAAAGAAAGAAAGAAAGAAAGAAAGAAAGAAAGAAAGAAAGAAAGAAAGAAAGGGAGGAAGAAAGAGAGAGAGAGAGAGAAACTAGGCTGTGAGGCAGATTCAGGCTCCCTCCAGGGAAGGAAGCCATTTATGACTGGTAGAGATGTCCCACCATGAACTTCTCTGCCTGGCTGGGGAAACGAGCTCCCCATCACAGACTGGACTTTCACTATGGGAGGTATCATGAGGAGAATTTAAAATCAAATGGGAGTGGGGGTAGTAAAGGGTAAAGGGGGCCAAATATATGGTGATGGAAGAAAATTTGACTTTGGGTGATGGGCACACAATGCAGTATACAGATCATGTATGATAGAAAGGTACACTTGAAACTTGTATGGTCTTATTAACAAATATTACTCCAATACATTTAATAAAAATAAATAAATGAAATGAAATAAGGGAAATATTCATAATAGGGATGAATATAATACCACATATGAATGGAATTATCTCAGGTATTTAAAGGTACTCCATATCTCAAAGCAGAAATAAAATAAGATACTGCCAAAATCAGGGGGAAAAAATCAAATAGAAGTTGGTTGCTCCCTCGGCTGTGGGTCCAAGCCCATGAGCAGTGAAGGGGATGTCAGGCTCTGGAAAGCCCAGCTGGAGAAACCAGGGCGCAGGAGAAACCAGGGCGCAGCAGTAACCTTGAATGGGACAGGCCTGTGGAGGAGTGATAGTTGCCAGAAAGAGCGTGCTCTGCCAAACCCAGTTATAAAGTTCTTGTGACCCGGTTCTGTGCAGAGCTGTGCTCTCAGGAGCTCAGAGCAGGACGGGGAGACAGGATTCGCCGCAAATATTTGGGATCAGATGGGCACTGTGGGCTCCTGCAACACTCAGCTGAAGTTCAGGTTTGGCTCTGAGTCAGCGAGCGGATGCTGACATCCCTGTGGGCTGGGGAGGGTGGTCAGAGCCCTCTTCCTGGAAAACAGGCCATTTAAGAAGGAGGGGGAGGAACCAAGGCCAACAGAGCACTCAGGCCCTCAAGCAGGAAGGCCTCGTGGGTCTGTCTACTGAATTTGGATGGGGAGCCTCTAAGATTTTAAGCCCTATTGCCTCTGAGCCTTCACTCATGCTGTTCCTTCTAATGGGAACACACTTCCCTGCAACCCAGTCCTACCTTTAACCCTCCACCTTCTGCTCAGCTTACTTCCCTGTCCTCAGATCTTCACTCAAAGTTTACTTTCTTCAGAAACCTCACCCCCTTTTCTTGAACCAAATTCAGTTTCCCATGGAACGTGTCAGGATAGTCTGCTTTCCCTTTGTGACCCTCAAATACTTGAGGTCATTTACCTACTCATCTGTGTCCCCTTAACTGTAAATGCTCACATCCCAGGGCCCAGAACAATGTTGGCACTTAGTAGGTATGCAATGAATTTACCTTAAAAGACTAAATGGATGAATGTCCTTTTTTAAAAAGCTTGTTGAACAAATGCCTAAGCTGGGTAGGGCCGGGACCCAGGCTGCTGTAGGGTACTGGAAAGCTTCAGGGGTCCTGACCCCCACCAAGTGTAGGGGCCTGAGAACTGCTCTCTGCCTTCCTCTGCATCTTGCCTCCCACCCCAACCCCTGCTTGAACTAGGAAGGGGAAGGGAGCAGGCTGGGGTGGGGGACTGCTTCTCAGGGGAGGCAGGATGGAGAGGTGCCCCCAGCCCCTGCCCAGGCCCGGCCTTCCTCACCCTCACCTCACACCCTGGAAGGAGTAGGAAGTAGGTGGGTTCTGTCCTACTCCTGGGTCTGGTTTGTGTTTAAAGGACTAACTTTTGCCTTGTGGGGATGAGTTATCTCCTTGTGAAATCAAGTTGGAAAAACAAAAAAGCTTTACCGGTGAAACACATGTTGCCTCTCTCCTTCATGGCAACCAGGGAGAAGGAATGGACAGGCTGCCTCCCTGCCTCTGTCCTGCCAGCCCCTTGGGTTGCCAAGATGCCAGATTGCCAGACAGGATTTGTGTGAGCATGGGGCGCTGCAGATGTGGTGAGAAAAGTTGTGGGAACTTCGGGGCAGGCACTGAGGACACGTACTGGCGCTCCTGTGTTGGAAGTCAGGTGCAGGTCCGTCCTAGCCCCACCCCTCCGGGGCTGGGAGCCAGAGGAGATGGGGCCTCCTCCCCTGGGAGGAGTCTTTGTCAGAGCCCTGGTGGGTTCCTACCACTGAGGCCCAAAGTGGTGGTCTCCAGAGAGCCTGAACAAAAAGGAGGGTTGGGCTGGACCCCCAGGAGCAGGAGGGGCCAGGAGTCCAGTTGGGAGGGTCCAGGAGACGTGCTGAGCCCGCCCCACAGCCCGCCCACCTTTTCATCTTTGCAGCTCCTTCCTCCCTGGCCCTTCCTTGAGCGTGTGTCTCTGGGTCCTCTGGGTGGGTTTAGGGAGGTGGGAGGAAGGGGGGAGTCTCTGTGGGCAGCTCAGACTGGACAAACCTACTTTGAAAATGGTCTTTTGAGCAAAGGTCTGCTGGTGGTCAGCCACACAGATAGACAGGAGCCCAAGGACCCCAACGGAGCACTACTCTCAAGGGGTTAGCTGCCTCCTGCAGCATCGGGCAGGACTGGGCGGGAGGCGACAAGAAGGGACAGGAGGAGCCTTTCCCCTCCTCCTATGCCAGCCACCCAGGCCCTCACTCCCAGACAGGCTTTTACCAGAGCTAAAAGCAAGAAAGTAACCTTTAGGATTAAGGAGAAGCGTTTCTTTGTTTGAGTTTCTTTCTTTCTTTTTTTCTTCTTCTAAACCTCTTTTCACGTCTGTAGTGGCTTTTTCCCTCTTGTCTGGAGGTCAGAAGAGAGGAATAGAGAATGTCTGGAGCAGCAGGGAACCAGTCCTCCTCTGGGACCACAGAGGACTATTCCTACGGCAGCTGGTATATCGATGAGCCCGAGGGTGGCCAGGACCTTCAGCCTGAGTGGTAAGTGGAGGCCCCGGCTCTGTGGCCAGCAGACTGGGGCGTGGCAGAGATTACTGATGGGATGGGGAAGACCCAGGCAAGAGTTGCTAAGATGGGCTCTGCTACTTATTTGCTGTGTGACCCTCAGCAAGCCACAAGACTCTCTGGGCTTCAGTCTCCTCATCAGTTACATGAGAGCAACAGACCTTGCCCAGGTGTTAAGATACTTGAGGTGGGGACCTGGGCCAGACTAGTCACCTAAAAAGCACCTGTGTGGGATGTCTAAAATAGAAACCTGGGCCCCATCCTTAAAATGGGTGAGTCTGGCCTGTAGCCAGGCTGGAGAGTGCTGGGCGAGTGGTTGAGGGAAGTTGCACCTGCCTTCAAAGAGTTAACTGTGTCCTGTGGTGACCATCTGGGGTGTGGTGTTAGCTAGTGTTAGGTTCTCTAGGCAGGCTGGGGGCACAGAACCAAGGAAGAAAGCCTGTGGGGAGTCCTTGAGGAAAGAGGCCGCTCTGTTTTCTTTGGCTGGCCTCAGAATCTCTGTGATGATGAGGAGGTCCCGTTCCTCTCAGCAGAAGCGCTGGGGCCCGCCAGGGGAGGGAGGCTGCCAGAGCACAGCATGCTGTGCCTCAGGAGTCAGGCCAGAGCTGCCTTTGCCCAGGCCATCTCTGTCTTTATTTAGTCTGGGCACTCCTGTTGGGAGCTGGGCTTCCCTGTGTCCCCACATGCTACCAAGGACACCTCACCAGTGAGAGCCCCAGAGCCCAGTTATTCCCTTGTTGTTCTGGTCTTGGCCCCCCTCCTCCCTGCTCTTTCTGAGGGTTGGGGGAAGTGGAAAGGTGAGGCTGGGGGTTGCTGAGCCAGCTGTCTGCACATCTGTTCTCCATCAACGAGAAACTGGAGAAGGAGAAATGCTCATATACCTCCCCAGGGGCTGCGGCTGGGGCTGGGGCTGTGGCCTGGCCAGACTGGGGTCAGAGGCCCCACCATGGCCTGGGGGAAGGAGCTGGTTGCAGGACTCTGGGCTCTGACCGTAGGGAAAGCAGCTTCGCTACCAGCAAGGGTGTGCCGCCCTCCTTCTCTGGCTGGCGCTGCTGCATATGTTTGGAGTGAGAGGAGTAGCACAGTGCAGAGGGGCCCAGGAGCCCCAAGAGCACACAGACCCTGACCTGGGTTAAGGCCCTAATCTGCAGCTGTGGCCTTTAGGTGCCTCAGGGTCTGGTCATTGGCCAGGGCCAGGCGCCTTCAGCCAGCTCTGCAGCTGAGGTATTCAGATATGGCCCTAGAAGAAAGCTGGGTGTGTGGCAACAACTGGGTGGTGGGGAGTACTCCTTCTAATGTGGGTGGCATCTAGAATTTACAGCTCCCTTTTTCCACTGCAGGGAAGAGTGAAGAGGTTTGTTTGAATCTCCCTACTTAGCCAAACCAAGTCTGCCTCCTCCCCACCACCACCTCAAAGGTGGGAGCAGGAAGCCGGCAGCCCAGGGGAATCCCACAGAGGTGAACTTGGGCTCACCTCACCCTTTGTGAGTCAGACACCCCAAGGAGATGGGGCACCAAAGCTTTGAGGAGCTCTGACAGTGGTCGTCCTCTGTGCCTCGGTGTGCCCCAGCAGGCCTGGGAATTAGGTTGGTAGGCACTGGTGACAGTGTCTGGGATGGGCTCAGTCTCCTAGCCATACTTAACTGTGTACCCCTTTGGTGCCAGGACCTGGTTGAAGAGGTTGTGGGATGAGTCTGATGGGGATTGGATGTGTCATCTGGGGTCTTCCTCGGGCAAGGGATTGACCTGTGTAAGCCGAGCTGGCCCTTTCCACCCCTGGGGTCCCATTGGCCAGCTTGACATGTGCCTGGGTGCTATCCACCCACTGTCACCTGGAGATGTAGATATACCTATGGCAGCTGTCCAGGATGTCACTCTCCTCCGCATGGCTTCAAAGGGCTGCCTGGAAGATGGAATCAGAGGCTCCCCTCATGGACTCCCCTCAGGAGGCACACGCCAGGGTCGCCTGCTGGCCTTCCTGCTGTGGGTGGGGGAAGTCAGGAAGCTGGGCTCCAGGTCTCCTGGGACCTTGCCCCCAAGAACTTCACCCCAGACAGTCGGGCTTTCCCTCTCACTCACGGAGATGGGTCCTGCCTTCCTCTCTGGACAGGGTGCTGCGCCAGCTTCCGCTCAGAGCCGAATTCTAGCCACAGTTGCCCGGCTCCTTCTGTTTCAGTGTCCGCAGCCCACTGCAGTGGCCTCGGCGTCCGAGACCGAGCTTCAGCTCCTAGGGCTACGTTGAACTCTGGTGCTCACTCCTCGTCTTGAAATAAGGCCCCAAACCCTGCAGTCATCCTGGAAGTTCGTTTTCCCTCTACTGCTCCACATCAAAGCGTGTGAATTCTTCCTCCTAAATACTCATATTCTGAAATGCAGGCTGCCATTTCCACTCCTCAGGGACTATATATCCTGAGCCATTGGAAAATGCTGATACTGGACTGTTTTTGATATACAGAAATGGCAATTTCATAGGGTTCAACTTAACTTTTCACCTCCCAGTCAGGTGCAAGAGCTGGAGCCAGACTATCTTAGTTCAAATCCAGACTCTGCCACCTTACTAGCTGTGAGATTTGGGCAAGATACTTAGCTTCTCTGAGACTTGGCCTTGTTCACTCAAGGGGGAGACTAATAGCACATACCTCTTAGGAGGTAACTGGGTTAATCTATGGACCAAACAGTGCCCGGCACTTAGTCAATGCTTAGTTAAGTACTGGTTACAGCCGTTACTTATATGCAAGTCCAGCAAAAGAAATCTCCTAAACTCCTGAACAACGCCCTGCTCAAGCACTGTTAGTGGTTCCCTAGTGCCTCCCTTGCCTGTGAAATCTGCTCTCAGCCTCCCTTCTGGGCTGCTGTTGAGCTGAAAGCCTTGCCCAGCCCTAGCCACACTACCTACTGCCTGTTGCTCTGCTTCCCTGTGCTCTTCCCTTTCCACAGAGCTCCCTTTCCCCTTCTTTGCCTAAAGAAATGCTAACAACTTTTCAAACTAAAAGCAAATATGATTGCCTCTGATGCCTTGCCACAAGGTTCTCTCCCTCCTCTGCATTCTTTAGCACCTGCTTGTGCCTCTTCCAGGACCAAGCCCCCCCCACCCCTCCCTGAGGCGGTGTTCTTTGTGTCTGTGACATTCCATCTGTCCCACAGCACAAAACATGGGCCCATCAGCCGTTAGGCAAATTTGGCTAAGGGTCCAAGTTTCCCCCAGATAGGGCCTGGAGAGGATCCTTGGCGGTGGTGGTGGTGGTGGTGGGGTGGACTCCTGGTTTGGGGTGGATAGGAACATGGCCAGGCTGCTCCAGGGACATTTTGTGAGCCCCTGACTTGGCTGGCCTGGGGGACAGATCTGAGCAGGACCTAGTCAGGTGAGGAGAGGTGCACTGAGAGGGCCTAGACAAGTGGCTCTGAGCTTTGGGGTTGAGAGGGGCCCTGCCTCACCCAAGCCCCCACCTTGCATGCTGGAGTGAGGGGCCTCAGAGTTGGATGTGGAGCGTGTAAGGCCTGAGCTCAGACAGTGGGAACCTGATCCCCGACATGGCTCCTGCCTTATCCATGAGTACAATTCTGCTTTGGGAAGAGACCAGCTCTGCTCTGGCCAAGAACTTGCACAAAACAGGCTTATTCTGTCCGTCTACCCTAAGGACAAGCACAGTGACCAGGCTCTTTCCTGCTTTTCACTCCCTGGGATTTTCTGAGAGAAAGCAAGGGGAGACTGGGCTGTTCCAGAGGAGTCATAGGGCTCTGAGCTCACCCTGCAGATGAGGTCTTGGAAATCCTCTTTGTCACATAGCGCAAGTGTGTCCAGGTAGGTAGGTGAGCCTCCTGGGCAGGGAGGGCCCAGCCCAGGAGGTCCCAGCTGCAGTACCTTGCTGGCCTTGCCTGCACGGGTGTCCTCCAAGGCTCCAGCTGGGCAAGCTCAGAAGTCTGCTCTTCCCTGTGGACCCAGTCCTGTCTGCTCTGCCAAGTCCAGGTCCAGTTCTGAGCTCAGGGCTCCTACCCCTTTCTCTTCCGTGACCCAGCTGTGGAAGTGGA
Source organism: Furipterus horrens (assembly GCF_987537825.1). Classification (NCBI taxonomy): domain Eukaryota; kingdom Metazoa; phylum Chordata; class Mammalia; order Chiroptera; family Furipteridae; genus Furipterus; species Furipterus horrens. The sequence continues at coordinate 106,347,310 of NW_028327173.1, forward strand.
AGCCTTTATTGTGGCCACTGATCTCTTTGTTTCCACCATGGGCCTGCCTCTGTGCTCAGCTATGGCGAGAGTCAGTCTTCTTCCAGGCCACAGGGACCCTTCATGGTAATTAGAAAAGGGGGCCCCCATTTAGATGCATGCAGCTCAGTAGGCACAGGGCTTGAGGAACAGTGTGGCCTGGACTTCACTCCCTCGCTGAGCATCCTGGTGCAGTGTGCAACCCACCCAGCTGTGCATAGAAGCCCTTAATGAAAGGGAAGGGGGAAGAGACATAAGTCCTGAAAGACCAAGGAACATCATTTCAGTCAGACACAGACTGAACTCAGATACCAGTGGAGGGAGGGCAAATTGTAGGACCAAACACTTGATTGCTTGACTGGGGTCGTATGCACAGCTACAGTTCTGAGAAGAGGTCTGCGTGAGGCCTGGAGCAATCAGGGAGGCTTCCTGAAGGAGGGAGGGATGAAGTGGGCCTTGAAGGATAGGAAGGATCTGGGTGAGAAAGAAGAGAGATTTAGCCCAGCTGGCCCACTGTTTCTCCCTTATCTTCCCTGGGAACCTCCTGTCCTTTAGCCCTGGAACCTCGGGCCTTGGCATGGGGCTGGCACACCATGAAAGCACGAGAGCCCCCAAATGACCCCAAGAAGATGGAACTGGGCAGGCTTGTGTAAGAGAGATCAAAGGACTGAGGGAGGTGGAGCCCCAGTGTGGACAGCCTGGAACCTCAGACCTGATAGCATACCTGTGGGTACCTACCCAGGCGTGACCCAACCTTCACTCCATCTTCAGGGTAGTGCCCTCCTGCCACCCCAGTGTGCCTCCCAGTCTCCTCCATGCCTGCTTAGCTGTGCTGTCGGTGAGTCTAACCTAAGTCCAAACTGGCTTGCAACCTGCTGCCAGCCTGGGCAGGGTGACGGGTGTTCCCTGCTGGGGCTGACAAAGGACACACCTGGGAGCCCAAAATCGGGGAGGGAGTTCTCTTACGGTGGGAACCTAAACCAGGATGCAGGCCAAGTCCAACCTCTCAGACCTTTGTCACCTCTTGGTCAGTCCCCAAGATGCCATGTGAGTGTGCACTGGGGAATGGGGGATTCCTGGGGACTGAGGCCAAGCCGTCAGGGAAGTCCTGGGCACCCCAAGTCCTCCGCTGTGCTCTCCTTTCAGGTTGTTGTGTTGCTGCTGCTGGCCATGCTGGTGAGGCGCTGCCAGCTCCGGCCCCACTGTGGGCACGGCAGGCCCGGGCTGCCCAGGTTGGTACTGTGACCTGGCCACCTCAACTCAGGGCCCAGCTGGGGGTGGTAGTGGTTTGTTAGGTACCTAGAAGCTAGCTCTGGCCTCAGGACATCCCCTCTGTTTTCAGCCTGGGGCTCTTCCCACCCCCACCCGAATCTCTAGGTTTAGTCAGGACCCCCAGAGGGAGGGGGAGGAAACCACTCCAGTTCGCCTGTTCTTGTTCCAAACCCCAAAGAGCCAGGAGCCCACCGGGGCCTGGCTCCAGGATATACTTAGTCAGACAGCCCCTGAGGGTTTCACCAGGGCCCTGATGCTAAAAGCAGGTTTATGGGGGACCCTCTCCCTGACTCTTCAGCCCTGCAACCCCAGATCCTGGGACAGGGATTACCCTGAGGAGATGGGACTGGTCAGGCTTGTTGGGAAGGTGGCAGGTGGAGCTGCAGTTCAGGTGGCCTTACACTGCTGGCCCAGGCTGCGCACTAAGGTGAGTCCTGCGTGATGGCTTTATGGGGAACTGGGGTGTTTGCCGTGCCTGAGGGAGGGCTTCAGGGAGAGTGAAGCAGGACAGAGCTGTGAAGGCATGAGGGCAAGCTGGGCCATAGAAGCAGGGGTCTTCGTGGCCTGGCCTGAGCCCAGAGAGGCAATGCTTGGGACAGCTGTGCCCTCTCTCTGCCCTTTGCCTGAGGGCCACGCTCAGGCCAGGGTGTTGGCCATTATGCAAGGATGTTGTGACTCTCTGAGCTCTCTGAAGATCTGCCAGCTTAGACAGACCAATTAGTGTGGAGGCAGCTGTTTCCTGAAGCATCCAGGATGGGTGGAGGGAGCTGTATTCAGGCTTGTTCATGTGTGTGTGTGTGTGTGTGTGTGTGTGTGTGTTGTGTGTGTGTGTGTTGTGTTGGTGGGAGCAGGGAGGATGTTTCCAAGCCACTTTGCCACAGGGCCTAGAGCTTGGTACATAGAAAGGACTCAACAAATACCTGTGGAATGAATGGATAAAGAGCCTCCGTTTCCTATCTGGAAAGTGAGACTGACTCTACTTTTCCAGTTTAGGGAACATGGCATAAGGTAATGGTGTGCAGGGCCTGAGCAATGCCCCCCTGTCTTGTCCCTGCCCCTGCA